>NW_022196895.1:21291543-21358821 GCF_008632895.1 Mastomys coucha | reverse complement strand
CTCTCTCTCTCTCTCTCTCTCTCTCTCTCTCTCTCTCTCTCTCTCTCTCCTGTGTGTGACATTGCTACCTGCAGGTCCTATGATTATCTGAGGGCACATGACCCAAGCAATACCCTGCATAGGATCAGTGACATCCAGAAAGGGCATACCCAATAATACACAGAGAGCCATCAAAAGATGACTAAATCACAGCTCCATTATGTACCTAGTCACTGTCACAGAAACCAACAGGGTTTGTGATGCACACTTTATGTTGGGATTTCCTCTGAAGAATGAACTTGCCCTCTTCCATCAGCAGTAGAGATCTTGACATAGTTTGTCTCTGAAATACCTGTCTGTTCCTTCTCAAGACAATGTGTTTTGTAAATCCCTACATGCTATGACCACCCAAATCTCCCTGTAGGTAGCTGCTACCTATAGACAAGAAAAAAGCATGAGTTTCCAAGCAACATGTTAGAAACCAATGCTGATTTAACATCTATGACCATGGCCTTTGTGGTAGATTAACATCCTTGTGAAAACTCTTGGATGATGATGAATTTCTTCAGAAGGAAAGATACTGGGGGTATCCTGAACCATTCATCTCTATACCTTAAACTTCATTTTATAATAGATGTACAGTTCTACAAGCCTATAGGTTAGAGTTCTTGAATTCATAGCCATGGATATTGTGCCTGGGTAAGGCCTAGTGGAAGTCAAAGAAATGCCAACTTGCCCAATCTGAGGGAGGTAAATGATTTTTAACTGTTTTTTTTGTTAAATGAAGATTAATGTTAATAAATATTATGTTAATATGCATACATTTTATCTCTTCTTTCATGCTGTTATTTTTAAGATTTTGAGGCTTGTAAGTACCTAGCTGTTAATGATCTAGCACTTGATGGAACTAGCTGGGAATAGTGAATAATTGTTTAGTAAACTATGATTTTTATGGATGTGTGTATACAAGCATACATGTGTATGGGTGTGTATTCATGCATGTGTGTATGTGTGTGTGCATATGCATATATGTATTTGTATGTATGTGTCCACACATGCATGTTTGTCCATGTGTATATATGTGTTCTTGAAATCTTACTGTAAATATGAAAGAGGCAAAGGACAGTATCTTCAAGTGGCAATGGCTGTTATAATTGCTGACAGTTTTTTAATTAATTATTTTAATTATTTACATTCCAAATGTTGTACCTCCTCCAGGTCCCCTCTCCCAGAGTTCTTTACCACATCCTCCCTCCCCTTTGCCTCTAAGAGGGTGCTTGACCCCACCCCAAGCATCTCCCTTCTCTGGGGCATCAAATCTCTACAGGATTAGGTGCATCCTCTCCCCTTGCCTGAGGCCAAACAAGGCAGTCCTCTACTACATATATCCAAGGGCATCAGATCAGCCCATGTATACTCTTTTGTTGGTGGCTTAGTCTCTGGCTGCTCCCAGGGATCTAGGTTAGTTGACACTGTTGGTTTTCCTATGGGGTTGCCATCCCCATCAGCTCCTTCAATCCTCCCCCTAACTCTTTCATAGAGGTCCCCAACCTCAGTCCAATGGTAGGCTGTTGAGTATCTGCATCTGAATCAGTCACCTGCTGGTAGAGTCTCTCAGATAACAGCCATGCTAGGCTCCTGTCTGCAAGCACAACATAGCATCAGTAATAGTGTCAAGGCTTGGTGCCTGCCCATGGGATGGATCCCAAGTTGGGCCAGTCACTGCTGGGCCATTCCTTCAGTCTCTGCTCCATTTTTGTCCCTACATTTCTTTTAGGCAGGAATAAATCTGGATCAAAATTTTTGAAGGTGGGTTGGTGATCCCATCCCTCTACTAGGAGACATGTCTATCTACTGGAGGTGATCTCTTCAGGTTCCATCTCCCCACTGTTGGGCATTTCCGCTAAGGTCACCCCCAATTAGGCTGACACAGTTCTCAAAGTCTACTTTTGCTTAGATTTCTTAATGGCTGTCCTCAAAGTAGAGCCACCAACAGCCAAACTATATCATGCAACAGTCTCCTGATTCCCTTCCACCTGATGATTTAAAATTCTGTCTTATCTTGAAATCTAAACTATCCTTACTTGCTGGTTAGTGGTGGCATATGCCTTTAATCCCAGCACTTGGGAGGCAGAGGCAGGTGGATTTCTGAGTTTGAGGCCAGCCTGGTCTACAGAGTGAGTTCCAGGACAGCTAGGGCTATACAGAGAAACCCTATTTCAAAAAACCAAAAACAAACAAACAAACAAAAAACTATCCTTACCAACCCCCACACAACTCTATCAATTCCATTTGCTTCTAATATACTTTCAGAGCACTGGACAGAAATGCTCTTCCCCCCCTCTGAGACTTACCAACATCTCCTGCCAACACATCCCCAGTGATCTGGTTTTGATGTAGCAGTTATGAGAAATCTAAAGCATTACCAGGCTGTTCTGTGACAACTTTATCTCCTTGTGAGCTCGTTGTGGAATTGATTTTTTGTTTGTATCTTCTCTTTCCTTGGTCACTTCTCCTTGCTACCTAGTCACCACTTGTACTCATTCTTTCTGCTTATATACATGATCTTAGAACATCTGCACCTCCATGAATACATTGGGAAAAGACTGCCATGGCCTCTCATGCTTCCAGTGGCCCAGGAGACTTACTGGGCTATTCTAAGACATTTAGACATAGTGAAGGGATACAGCATTCTAGGCTATAACAGCATGATATCAGTTTACCTTCACTTCATTTCTCAAGCTGTGCAATTGTTGAAAGCAGACAGACATTTATGTTTCCCTTTTAGAAATCTAACCTTAAACAGGAGGTGAGTCATGTCAGTGGAGGTGCTATTTTAATATAGACAAAATATTTGTTTTCACTCTGAAAGATAATCCCCATGGGGGTTAAGAGCTAGAGAAGTTTCTCTGGCATTGAAAGATGTCATTCTGCCTTTTTTTGTTTTGCTTAAATCTTCTATAGTTTCTGTTGAAAAATGAACCATCATTTCTACAGCCAGGCTATAGGTAAGAAGTGTCTTTTCTCTGTTACAAAAATATTATCTTTATGTGTGATTTTCAGCAGTATACCTATTAAATGTCTTTTTTTCTCTACTTAGTCTGCTTAGTTCTTTTATGTGTGGGGGTGTTTTGTATGTATATATGTGTATGTATCATGTGTATTCCTGGTGTCTGAAGCCAAAAGCAGTCATGGATCCCCTGAGAATGGAGTTAGAGATGTCTGTGAGCTGCCATGGGGGTGCTGGGCGAGGCTAGTTAGTGATCTTAAGAGCATCTCTCTGGCCCATCTGCTTGCTTTGTAGACATGTGGAAAAAAATCATTATTTCATGATGCAGCTGTATCTCTTACAACCTGTTCTGTTTACTTCAGCATACTTCACTTTGCATATTTTCAAATATATTGTCTTTGGATTCAATAATTTTCTCCTTTTTAGACAAAATTCTGCAATTTAACCTGTCCACTATGCTCCTTACTTCAGGTGTTTTATTTTGTGGCTTCATGAAGCCCATTTGGCTCTTCTTATAAATTCTAATTATCTGTAAAATCATCCACTTTTATTTAACCTACTGTGTGTGTGTTTATTTAGTTGTTTTTGTTGTTGTTTCTTTTTAGAACAGTACTTGCAATGGTCATTTCAAGTCCTTGAGTATACATTGTAGTATATTGATGACTGAGGGCTATGCCGCTAGTGTCTTTCCTGTAGATTACCAGCCATGGTTTCGTGTTCTTTCTTAGTTTCTAATGTGTATAGAAGAATGCATAGGGCCCATGAGAGGCCTCATCAGGTCAGGGCACCTGTTGCTTACGTTGATGACCTGAGGTCCTTTCCCCAAATCCACAGGGTAGAAACACACAAGAACTCCATATACAAATTGTCTTCTGACCTCCACATGTATGCTCTGACATATTCTATGTGCACACAAAGATGGCTGCCTGCAAGGGTAAAAGTGCTCACCACACAAGTCTGGCAAGCTGAGATCAATCCTAGAACCCACAGAAAGGTGGGAAGATGAAACAAACTTGTTCTCTGAACACCACGTGCATACAGTAATATACCCTCTCAGCACACACACACGCAGATAATAATAATAAATGTATGTGAAAAGTCCCAGTTCAGCAGTTCCCCTCCTAAGAAGCTTTCCACTGTGCCTTCTTTACATCTAGCCAGGACAGCCTTCTATAAGAAGATGCATGGATAAGTCAGCATATAGAGTACTGGGGCTTTAATGGCTCTTCACATACACAGTAATCCACACACTGCAATGAAGAGAAATTTTCTGGGGTGGTCAACCTGGGAATACCACCCCCCCACATCGTCAGCAGAAGTTACCTCGGCTTGCCCGGCTGCGAGTGCGGACACCAAGCACAGGAGTGGCATCCTCCAGCGCAGGAGATGAGGTTTTCAACACAGCCTTCATGTTCTCATGTTCAGCTGCATCCTCAGCATAGCTCAGACCCTGTGGCTGGCTCGGCACTGCTGGAGAACTGCCAGAGAACTTGCCAGACTGCAAAACCAAAGTGAGGTTAAGATGTGAGGAACACTCATCGAAGAGGCCATCAGGCTTAGAAAGTGTTCATTCAAGGGCAACACTCTCTCCTCTGGTTTCTCCTTGTGTGTATTCAGTGTATCACGGAGTTCTGTTACTCATGGAAAATGCCCAACATGGCAAATATCTCTCTACAAGAAGATCTAACACCAGAAAGAGAAGCCTCAGAAGGAACTTCACTGCCATCCATCCTGCACTGGAGTGGATGCCACCTAGGGGAGACGGACATTAACTCCTGGGAGAGCTAAACATCAAAGGAAATGCTGGTAAGACCTGATATTTGCCTTGCCCATCAACTGTCTAGAGCTTCATTTTCTATGCTGATGCTGAGGAGTCTTGGAGATTTAACCTCATCTCCCTTTTATGGAAAAAGAAAAGAGACTTTCCAAGAATAAGTGGCTTGCCGGCGATCACAAATGTGTTCAGGTCACAGAACAGAAGATGCCAGATGAATTCAGCCTGAAACTTAATTCAGCAATCCTACCTTTACTTTTGTTTAAAAATGTAGATGCTTGCTGGAACAAGCATTATAAACTCAGATTGATTTTCTCAAAACTGCAGGGCATATATGTTTTCTAAGGTGTGTTCTAGAACTCTATACAGAGCTTTATATGCACGCAGTGCTTACATCTGGGTGAAGAACAAGAAGAGGAGCTTGGACCAAGATCAGCTCCAAGGTTTTGCTTCTCAGCCAACCTTGCTACAGACCTGTGACAAATCTGTGACTTACTCTGTCTATGCTTCTCCTTCTTCAGTCCCCAGGGTCAACCATCACTGTTAGTCTTTCTTCCTGACTCTGGGATGCTCTGTATATTTACCCTGTTTTGGTTTTACGTGTGTTTTCGATGCTGTGGATCAAACTCAAGGCCTTGTACATGCACAAGCAAGTCCTGCACCACTGAGCTCCATCCCCAGCCTGATTCTATTTTGCTTTTCTGTTTATATGGTTTGTATAGTTTGCTTGGGTTTTTCTTTTTTTTTTTTAGTTTGATAAAAGTTCTTGTTATGTCCCTGGTCAGAAACTCACAATTCTCCTGCCTAGGATTACAGACATGCAGCCCTGTGCTCAGCTTGGGTTGTAAAAAGCACAGAAAGGGGCTGGAATGGAAACTGTCCACTTTTCCAGCCTCACCTGAACCTAGTGACAGAGTACTGGTTAGTTATGGCTCGGGGACGTTACAAAATGTAGTTAGTACCTCAATCTCTGGTACAAACAGCAATGACAAGAGCTGATCAGATGGTTAGTGATCACACGAGGACTAATCAGAAAACGTCCATGCACAGTTTTCAAGTGCTAAACAGTGCTAACACTTCATGCTAACTGTTAGGTTTACTCTACAGCACACAGGGAAGGGCAAATGTGGTGTTCTTTACACTCATGAATTGTCATACCTCAGTGTCATCCTCGTCATCGGTCTACCAGAAAGGACAGGGCAGGACAAGATGGAAAAGACAGAAGGATTCTTAGAAGGCACAGACATCAGCAAAATAAGATAATCTCACTGACAGATCATGTTCAAAAAACCAGAAAGCAGCCACTAACAGCAGGGCATGCTGTCGTAAGTCACAAGGTGCCAGGCTCTCTCTGTGTTCTTACGGGGTGTTTTCTCAGTGCTTCAAGATCACACTGATAGGAGGCAGGAGGTATTTGATGAGCTTCAGGTTCACCTCCAGAGAAAAGCCATAAGGTCAGTCACTAATCAGCCTCCCTGACCACTACCAAGCTTCTATACTCTTCATGCAGCTGGCTATGTCTGTGTGGCTCACCATTACCTACTGGCTTCCTAGGCGTCAGTAGGTAGACCAGGCTTCATTGACCTGGCTGTGCCCATCACAAGTTCTAGGCTCTTCGCTGCCCAGCCTGAGGGGCTTTCTACACACAAGTCACATGGGACATAAGAAAAAATCCCCAAGCACAACATACCATACTACCCTCAGACACATGAAGTTTCAAGCTCTTTGTAGAATGTTACTATTCCTCAAGGCAGTCACTAGAAGTGACACTGTACTACAATTACTTTATCAGTAGATGTGCTTTGAAGACCCTTTTATAAATAAAGTGAACAGGAAAAATCATGCCAGTCTCTTGATTTAAACTCAACACACTTTTAGTATTTTAATATAAGTATTTCCACAGAGGCTAGAGGCCAGACCAACAAACCAGGCATGATTTTTTGAGAACTGGCTGTACTTTTAGACTGTAAGATAACAAGTCCTCTCTACCATTCTTCTTGTTGAGTGAATTATCAGGTTAGTCAGGATGACTGGCATTTTTATCGGGCATAGGCACATAGGCAAGATGCTGTGTTTTGAATCTCCAGCCACCCCAAGCCCTCAAAGGGCTGTCAGTCCCTTTCCTAAAGAAGAAGTCAGGGTTAAAAGGGTCTCATACTCGGGTCCCTATTCCCTCTGCAATAGAGTCCTGCGACTTGATAAGCTGAGTTCCCAGAGACCATTTGGATTTTGATAGGAATCACAGCACAAAGTTTCTGTTACCCACAGAGAAACCAAAGATATATACAGGAGTATTAAACACACAGGGAAAGATTTTTTTAAAAACCTGTTTATCCATCCAGAAAGCTGGGAATTGGGAGTGACGAATAGCCCAGTGATCTGTGTTATCTGTTGGGCAAGGCCAACTCCTACAGCCAGGACTGGAGGCAGCTAGTAATCTAAATTTTATAGCCAGGGGTTTCTCCGAGCTCCCACGACCAGGACCAGAGGTTGCTAATAACCCAAATGACCTCTACACTGTCTGTGTGACAGACCAGGCCAGAACCTTCCTTGGGCCCTTAAGCCTATCTCTAGGACCCATCTTCTTGGAGGAAATGACATGTGCCCTGAGTTTTGATAAAACTGCACTTCTTTGTGCAGTGCAGTGGGGGATTGTATTATACAGGAAACTTTTCCAAATTACACTGGGCTTAAATGTGTTGGGAATAAACTGCCTGATATCAGACTCCCCAACCTGTGATTCTCATCTGTTTGCGGTTTGCTTCCTTGCCTGGACACCTGCAGGGTCCCCCAGGAGGTCTAGGGCCAGGCTAGGACAGAAGGATGAAGAATGAGTTCCACACTGGGCCATTTGTAGAAGGACCCCTGGGTTGTGAGAAAGGGGCCCACTGCATGCTTGGAAGCAGATCAGAGAAGGTAGCCTCCAGAGTTCCTGCAGACTTCTCATTGTGAACTGCTACAAACCTATTTATTTTGAATCTACAATAAAATTGACTCTACAGAATTCTCCAAAAAAATGAAATCTTTTCTAGCTCCGGTGTTCAGGTTCCATGACTCTAAGTCTACTGTGTGGCTTCAGCTTTGGCTGTGCATGTCATTTTCTAACCAGATTGTGTCATCTCTTGGTGACGACCTTGCCTCTCCCTGTCCTCATGTCTGTCCAGGCACCCTAGTACGGGGCATACAGCAAGCCTTTCTCAGAGCTGAGCAAATCCAAGACTGTCGGGGTCTAGTAACAATATTCTAATACTCCAGAAGGTGGCAGGCTTTCCACACAAATACTACCTTGACCTCTGCTACTATGGACTAGTTTGAGAGTTAACATTGAAGAAATCTGTACTGTCTAGATTTTAATAGAAATCTAAATACTTTTGAATCACACTCTAGAAACATTACCTCTTGAGAGCCAAATGTTCTCAAAGAAGGATAAATTTAAAACTTAGTAGGCTCTGTTTAAAAAAAAAAATGTCAGGAATTTGGCAAGAAATTTTAATGTGTTTTCCTAACTATAAGCATATTGGACTTGTGTTGTTTGCATTACAATATGTCTAATTTCCTCAAAAAATAAATGATTCCTTTTAAAGACTTTTAAAAATAACACTTTGGAATGAAATGTAGGTCATAGTTTGCCCAAGTGGCTCCAATTTGCTTTCTGAATACCCCAGAAAGCCAAAGTTCCAAGGCAACCAGATTTTAAAGGATGGAATAACCCGGCTGATAACATCAACATTCAGAGTTGTGAGGGGTTGAAGAGCAGACTCCTTCCAGGAGATAGTCAAGAAGCATCCAAGGAGGCAAGAGGTTTAGGATTAAGTGGGTGACAGATAGAACTGCCTTTTAAGTACAAAGCGTCCTGTAGTCACAGCATCTGGGCATCCACAGGAAGTCAGAGGCCTCAGGAATGCTTACTCTTAATAACCACACTCCCTGCTTTGCCTGCACTATGAACACTCCCCTGGCCACAGATGGCAGCCTCCATAAGGTCTTAATTGATTTCTCTCCTCTGCAGAGACATCTGCCTGACTTGAGTTCAGCTGAGGCTTAAGCCCCTGGAGTGATGGCAGTCTTGATGGCTTAACCCTTTACTCCTTCCATTCCCCTTCTCAGGAAGCCCAGGGCACCAAGCTCTTGCACCAGTGGGGAAAGTTCATGGGCACTAATGAAAATAATGAAAAAAAGAATCACATTGGGGCTCTCTCCAATAGGTTCCAAATAGAATCTAATGGCCCCAATTCCCCGTTGGGTCTAAGTCTAGTCAAATAAGTAAAGAAAAGAGGATTCCCTGAAAGGGGGGATTCCAAGAAAATGTCTTCATTTTTTTTTCCCAAAAAGCCACTAGTAGCTTACTAGTAATAATGCATGGGGGAGCCAACTGACTTTCATGTCACACAGAAGCAAATTGGAAAGAAAGCATGCCCTGGGCACTTTTGCCAGTCTACACATCTTTCCTGTATCCTGTTCAGCTCCATTTATGGAACATGCCACGTCTCCAAAACATCTGTAGTTAGCCTGCCCATTTTTCTGCTTCTCAATCCTTTCCCTGGCTGTGTGATATGGTACTAAGGTAGGCTCATGGATGGAAAGATAGAGAGCCAGCAATATGGGGAGATAAGTGTTGAGGATAACCTCAGGTGCTGCAGAGAAACTTCTGCTAGACTTACTGTCCTCTGTGACATCTTCCAACGCCAACACTCTGTGACTCAAATTATGTGACCACTAGTTACGTCTTAGAGGAGTAACATCAGTTTGTCAGCTCATCTTCTCAAACTGAGTAGTCCAAGTGGCTGACTGATACACAACATTGTTAGGAGAATGAAAATCCTGATTTAATGTCGCATAAATACACATGCCTTCCTATGCTAGGCTGCATTACCTGCTACACACACACACACACACACACACACACACACACACACCTTCATCAAATGTCAACTACTAAGCCTCCAGACACCCCATCTTAATTTTCACTGTCCTGGTACTCATGTGTTACACAATAGATTTCCACAGACATAGTAGAAGAGGAGATTGAGGGCACTTTGTAAAAGAGAAACTTTTTTGTGTTGCTGTTCACAAGCAGGAAGAAGAAAACAACACATCCTTCCAAAATTGTGGAGCTACTTAGGATTTTTCTTACTTTCAAAACCCATAGCATGAAGCATCTGAATTCATGAAACTTACATCGGTGATCATCTTCCCTCTGGTCTTATTTCTCTCTCTGTGGTTGGCCCGTTTCTGTTTCTGCTGTAGAACCCTTTCCCTGGTTGTGCGATACTCCAGAGCAAACTCGCTGATGATCCTGCAGAACTTGTTGATGTTCACCTCTCGAATTGCATAAGGGGGATGGCCCATGAACAGTAAAAATGAGTGAAATCTGCACACGAAAGACAGGGAGGACAATAATTACTTGTGTAGAACTTTTCTATAAGAAATCCCTGAGCTAGGCTTTCGGCAGGAGAGCACTATTCATCCCTGGGCCTGTAAAGCTGAAGCACCTTCTGGGGTAAAGAAGAAACAACATTCAAGTTCACCTCGCATTCTCATCTGCTGACATGATGCTAAGTCTGGTGAAAGATTCCAACAACTTTCTTTACATTTGTAAATGGATCTGACAAGCTTTCCAGAAAAATGATCAAGTTATATCCTAAGGAAGACACAGCACAATTTCTAGATTATATGAGAACTGTATGGGACCAGAGAAATCCCTCACTTAGCTCTTGAGTAACCGAATGTGTGCAGATGATATATTTTTTAAAATGGGTTCTAAATAGATAATTGTAAAGTAGTGTGCTTCTAAATAGATGCTTCTAGGTATTTTGAAACATTTTTCTTGCAGTATTAAATGTACGATCTTACTTGAACTAAGACTTGCCAAATAAGTTAAATACAATTTCCTATGTTTATGAATTAAAAGCTGCTAAGCTGGAGCTGTTGACTTTGGCCTGCTGAGGCAGAGAAACTGAGAGTGAGGCAAGCCTGGCCTCCGCAGCAAGGCACTGCCGCAGACTGAGGCAAGCCTGGCCTTTGCAGTATGACACTGCCACAGACCAAGGAGTTGGACGCCATTGGCTCTGTAAAGCTAGCACACAAGTTCCAGGAAGCAAAGGATAAGATAGAGAAAAATGGGGCAGCATTTTTTGGTAGAATAAAGAGTACCACATAAATAACACCATTACCTATGGACAAAAGCTCGTGGCTTTGATCACTTTGATTTGTACAGTTTTGATATGGATGTAATTTGTTTTTCAGGGAAGGGCACTTTGCTTTTCTTTTGTAAAACTTAACAGAATAAAACATTTACATTGTTTTTAAAGCAAAAAGGACTGCAAAATGCTGCCAAAAAAAAAAAAAAAATACAAGAAAGAAAGCCCTCAGAGGAAAACAAGATACAAATTTCCATGACTTTGGATTAGATGTGTTTTTAGATATAATACCAAAACCATAAGCAACCAGTAGAAAAGAATGAACTGAACTGCACCACAATTTAAAACTTTTGTGTTTAAAAGGACATTGCCAACAGTGGATATACAACCTTCAGAATGGGACAAGGTGTCAGCAAACCGTGTATGTGATAAGGACCCCCTGCCCAGGGTACACAGAGCATCTCAGGACGCAAGGCTGAGAAACAGACAGTCAAAGGGTGTGAACACTCATTTCTCATTTTATAAAAAGTTATACAAATAGCCAAGAAGTACATAAAAATATGTTCAAATCATTACTCAACAGGGAAATGGAGGTGGCAACAGCAGATGCTACACCGCCTCATGCACACCGATGGCTATCTCAAAAACATAGTCGAGTATCCGCAGGGACTTGGAGAAACTGCAATTATTTGCCAGCAATGGTGGTAACATAGGAGGGTCAACTGCTATGGAAAGCCTGTGGCGGAGTTCTTCAGAAAGCTAAAGACATGTTCTATGTGGCCACACAGCTTCTTGTGCACACACTCAGACAAGAAAATGTGTGTACATACAAAAACATCTACACAAATGTTCACAGCAGGATCACTCTTAACAGCCAGAAACTAAGAACCCAATGTTCACCTACAGATGAATGTATAAATTGCATACATACGCACACAAGCACCCCACAGCCAACTCCATTCTCTGCCAATTTGTCATGATTCCAACCACTTTGAATATTATCATTATTCAGGAATGAAATAAGGCCCCTCTGTAGTTTGTAGAAAATCCTAAACGGACACAGAGGCCAAAGAGCGAAGAGCCATAGGACTGGCAAGGCATCTAGTATGAGCCATTTACTCTGCTCAGAACATTTTGCCCACATACTGGTGCATGGATGATGATGATGATGATGATGATGATGATGATGATGATGATGGTGGTGGTGGTGGTGGTGGTGGCGGTGGTGGTGGTGGTGGTGGTGGTGGTGATGATGATGGAAATGTTCTTTACACCACAGATCTCTGTCAAATTGTCACCTCTCATGTGAGTCTTCCCAGACCATTCTATATAAATCAGCACCTTCTTGTCACCGCTGACACAGTACTACTCCAGCCTGAGTTTCCTGGCTCTTACTGCCAAATGACACTACTTATCAGATGTAACATAGATATTTTACAAGAATAGGGTGGTATACGATCCTGCATATATTATCTTCTATCACTATCCAAGAGCTGTGCATATACAAGAATCAACATAGGAACCTGTCCTCAACAGATAGTAACTGTACTTTGTCTCATTCTTAACAATGACCTTTCTGACTCCTCTTTTTTAATGTATAATTTTATATAAAACTCAAAATAGCTCATTCTCTACCACCTGACCACTGTTTTAGATCCACAAGCATCAAAACCTTAGGTATAAACTGAAAATTTTACTTAAGTATTTATGTTGCAAACTAGGGAGGGAACAAGCACATAGACTTTGTACCTGAGAAAAATATTCAGATGTGCATTTGAAAGAAAGACTATATGCACTTGTTCAGAAAGCCAAAGCATTTGACTTGGAGGAAGCGAAAGCTTTGAGAGATTAGCTGACTATAACCTTTGGCTTATAGACACACAGGTCTCGTGGCTATGGCAGGACTAGCTCCCATCACTAGAAGTTCAAGTCAAGACAAGAATCTGCACCTTTTCCATTACCAGCCTTTAAATCAGGTTTGTCATTTACTGAGGTGATGGGCTCCTTCAGGGGGAATTACTTCGGGGGTGAGGGGTGGGTCTGGGTGTTTACCTGTCTTCTGCCTTCCCCTAGGCCCATCTACATAGGCATATCCACATAGGTATGCCTACCTGCAGACCCTGGCTTCAGTTCACCAGGCCTTCTAGGGAGAGGTAACCCCCACCCCAACTCTCCTCTGCTTTCTCTTCCATACCTTTCATAGTAACTACTAACCAATGATCCCTTGGGAATGACTGAGTTTACACATCACCCATGGTGCAACTCAAGGCTGTTAAGGCAGCAGGAGATGATGAAAGGTGAATGTGTGGGTGCCAGCAAACAAGATTTTCTATGATGGACAAAAGTTTCAAAAGCCAAGTATTGCCTGCAGCAACAGTTATGCAAACAAATACAACTTTCTGATCTGAAGCTTGACAGGTAGGCCTACATGGTAATATAATTTTACTGATTAAAAGGTATAAGGCCTCCTCCTCTTCCTTTTCCTCCTCCTCCTCCTCTTCCTCTTCCTCTTCCTCCTCCTCTTCTTGTTCTTGTTCTTCTTGTTCTTGTTCTCCTTGTTCTCCTTGTTCTTGTTCTTGTTCTTCTTGTTCTTCTTGTTCTTCTTGTTCTTGTTCTTGTTCTTCTTGTTGTTCTTGTTCTTATTGTTGTTCTTCTTGTTCTTGTTCTTGTTCTTGTTCTTCTTCTTCTTGTTGTTCTTCTTCTTGTTCTTGTTCTTGTTCTTCTTCTTCTTGTTGTTGTTGTTGTTGTTCTTCTTCTTCTTCTTCTTCCTCTCCTTCTACTTCTTTCTCCTTCCTTCCTCCTCCTTCCTCCTCCTCCTCCTCCTCCTCCTCCTTCTCCTTCTTCTTCTTCTTCTTCTTCTTTATTATTATTATTATTATTATTATTATTATTATTATTATTATTATTATTATTATTTGGTCTATTTCCCAATATATGGGGTGGAAGGCTACCCTAGTAGGTTTGAGCAGTGTTTAAGGAGGCAAAGCAAAGCAACAAGGCTCAGGTTAGCAATGAATTGCTGCTTTAATCAAATCAGTTCTATAATCCAGGCTCCTACTAAAGACTTTATTTGAACTTAGTGTTCTAAACTTTGGTTTCTACCATGGATACCACCTGTCACTCATGGAACTTTCAGTACCATCCAGAGCTATAGTGAATTTCTAGTCCATTCTGGTCATGGCCAGGGTCATAACCAATAGTGAAGATCAGTGAGCTTAGGTAACATGGGAGCAACCATCATCCATGTGACCTAAGTTGGATGGATCAATTTGAGAAAATACATCATAAGGAATAGCTTTATCAATGAAGCAAACTTTTAATCTATCTCGATAAAATGGTTACCAAAAGCAGGCACAACAACTTTATAAGACTTTAATGAATTTGCTCTAGTTTTAACATCTCAAATAGAAACTGTTTATTTTCTTGTTATTTTTAAGTTAGTAACCACTTGCATAATAAAAAGAATAAAGGATCAAAGCAGCCTATGTCCTCTTTTATAACTATGTCAAAGGCATAGTGTAATTTGAGTAAGAAGTTTAACAAAATATCTTTTAAAATTCTCCTATATAAAGGCAATATAACGTAAGTGAAATATAGATGTAGCTGGCTGAAATGGAGTTAGGGGCTTTACAGTTCAGCAGCCTAATTTCAAAAGTCCTGATTAATGGGTAAGCCATCAACCTAGAAATACTAATTTTTTTCCAAAATTGCTGTCCTGCCCAGAACTTTATATCCCCTCCCCTACCTTTTCTCACTAGTTGCCATCAAGGCCAAGAAAGAGGAGTTGGGGAGATCACTCAGTAGGTAAAGTACTTGCTTTGTGACTTTCAATGAGTTCAGAGTCCGGGCACCCAAAGAAAAAGCCAGGTGTGGAATTGTGTGGTTGGAATACCAGCACTGGGGCAACAAACCTAGGAGGATCTCTGAGGCTTGCTGGCCAGCTCATCAAGTTCAATCAGTGAGCTCTAGGTTCAGTGAGAGGCTCTGGGAAGAGCAACTGTGGATGATATCTGACCTTGAGCACGGGCTTGACACTCACAAGCACTAAGTACATATGTCACACAGAGCCCAAGGCGGAAGCATGTTCCTCAAAGCAGGAAATGACGCAAGAAGGGGTGGGCTATGGGAAGATGCAAGCACCAGGTTTTAGAAAGTCCCACATAGGCTTAAGAATGATAAAAGGGGAAGCTGAATAAAGAAGAAAAAGAGGGAAGGCTGGAGATCTTCCTAATTCCTATGCTGTGCTAAAGTACAAAAGGATGTGGTGGCTCATGGAAGAGTGGCCCAGCCTTGCCCTGTAGGTTGGAAGACCTGGACTCTATGCCTTGTCTAAAAGGAAGTGGCACAGACAGGCACAGAGCCACATTAGACCTGAGCCAGCTCCTTGGAAATGAAGCACACAACTCCAGAGGCTGCCTAGACCCTGGAACTCTGAGGAAGGCTGATGCAGAAGGCCCGTCTGGTAGGCAGGATCCAACCATTACTCAGGTGCGTGTGCTGGAGAGCAGCTGGAGAACACACCAGAGGCTGTGTATAGACCCAACATAAGAGAACCTTTCTAACAAGGAGAGCAGCCACATAGAGGAGTAGGCCCTTTGTAGATGAGATGACTCCAGCAGCTGCAGAGAAGAAACAATTTGCCAGAAATCTTACAAAAGCAATCCCTGGGTGAAGGGGGAATTTTGCATTAAATTATCCCCAGCATTCCTTCCAATTAAGATCCAATGGCACTGTTTTGCATACATAGATATTTAGACATCAGTACTATGCGGATACCTACTATGTATCTAGGATGCACCGTAACATTTTTGTAATTTAACTTTCTGATCCTTGTGTAGGAAATACTTTCATTTTCTGTAAGCTCTTCAGCACATGTACCTGTTAATTATCCTCCGATGGACGATCTTTAAAATTATAATTCGCTCTGCACAGTCTTTTAGGAACTCTGACATTCGTTGTTTTAAAACTGGTTTCATTTCATGTTTTGCAATTGCCTTGAGGTGGTCCCATGAAGCTTTGCACCGTCTCTCCATCTGACATAAATTATCCTGAAGTTGATCAAAGTCAACCTAGAAAGCAGGGAGAGAGAGAACACAGCAAGTGAGTGAAGCAACTGGACACCAGCCCAAGCCAGGAGCCCAGAGTGCCTCTGGATGGAAACAAGCATCAAAATCAAATTTACATCTTGAAATATAAACATATTTATGGCCTAAAAATGATTCACATGTGTATTTTTCATTGTCTCCACATCAACTTATTTAGTGATAAAATTGTTCCCCAAGTGAACTCAATATAAGAGTCCCCTTTGCTTGCCTTGTTTGGGAAGAAATGTTCTGAGAATATTTGAGAACTGTAAATTCAAACACAAAGTGAAGGAACCTGGTACAAGATGAGCTGAGTAGAAGTCTCATAAACCTTCGCAGGGTCCTCTTGTTCTTGGAGGCTAATCTTTTCCTAAGGACTAAGGAACTTTCCCAGTCACTGGAGGCTCTGCTATGTTCACCCAGCAAAGACCGCTGACTTCTCTTCACCGAAATTCACAGTTTATGTGAAAAGTGATCATCATTTTTCATCATTCATATATCCATCCAATACTCATGGAGTACCTGTGTCCAACAGTCCCCAGTTCAGGTATGCACAGAAGTCTAAGATAGCACAATAAATACACAAAGGCAAGTGCAGGATGTAAGTGACCCATGTCAGGAAGTGTCTCCTCCCATAGATCAAGCTCGACACTACCCTCAAGGCCTGTGTGCGTATGGAGGTGGAGAGGCATGAGATCCTGAGAGTTAATGCCAGCTACACATGCACAGTCACTTGAGACACAGCATAAACAAGTGTTCTTGGAAGTGCAAAGAGGTTGGAATGACCTGAATAGCCCCATCTGAAGCTTTCTAAAGTAAAGCAAAGGGTTAGTTGGTTCAGAAAAAAAAAAAAATACATTTGATGGGGCCTGGAGAAAAATACATTTGATGGGGACTGGTTAAGAGCACTGACTCTCACAGAGGACCTGAGTTCAAGTCCTAACACCCACATGGCAGCTCACAACTGTCTGCCTTCCAAGATACAATACTCTTGCACAGATATACATAAAGGGAAAAGACTAACCACATATAAAATAAAATAAAATATAAAATACACTTGAGGGCCAGATTTAGTAGAATAGGAAAGACACTGAGAGGGTCAGGAGAAGAACTAGAACTAAGTAGAGCTGGGCTGAATGTAGGGACTGAGGTGGACAAAGTGAGCAGCAGTGGGGTGGAGAGGGTAAAGGGGAGACAGACAGAAGTCTGAAAGAGGAGCCGATCAAAGAGGTCAGGACAGGGAGAGAAGCAGGGCCCAGAGGGGAAGACCCAGACAGTATTGGTAGTCTTACCCTCAGAAGAGGTCAAGTGAACAACAGAGGATCTGTGAGAGGACCTACCACAGCCATGGGAGGAAGACTGGGAGCCCAGAGGATTCCCAAGGCCAGGGAAGCAGGACAGAGCCTGAGAAGGGCTTAGTCCTATGGAACTACAAAGGTGCTCTGAAGATTGGAAGAAGGCAGCAGATAGCTGCTGTCTTTGGTGTCATGGCCTCCTGCTGCGAGATCTAAAGATCTGGAACAGCTGTCATCTAGAGTAACTGCTGTGGACAGTTTGGGCCTGTGTGGTCAGTATGCAGCAAGGACCACTCATGTAGCTATAATCTAAATGATACCTAAATGTCTGATAGGCATTCAGAAGAGGCCTGGTATTGAGGAGAGCCCAGGACAGCCCCTTGAAATCTGGCCTGGCCTGATATCAGGAATTTTGTGTTAGGCTCAGTTTGGTTACTAGCCACCTCCAGCTGGAGAAGACCCTGGGTAGAACCAAATAGAACCTGTTCATTTATTTTGCGTGGCTCTGAAAACCAAGACAAAAGAAAGGGGATCTAGACAGACTGACTTTGCCTTGAATTCCTAACAGAACCTCTTCTGAGGAAGGACTTGTGGAGGTGGCACAGCAGAGACTACAGAACCATGAGGGGCCTTTCTGTATCACTCAGGACACTCCAGACATGTAAAGACCACAGCCAAGTACCCACCACAGAACAGTGTGGCATGCATACCCATTAGGAGATTGTATTCTGAAAAACATTCTGTGAGTTCTGTCAGGGCTTAAAAACCACTAGCTATGCCTCTTTGTGTCTCATGAAGTCAACTGAGGGACCTGGCTTGGTATACCTGGTGACTGCCAGATAGTAACTTCTGAGGTAGCTGAAAGACACTCCCTGCTACTGGGTCACATGCTAGTCCAATGGGTGGTAGAGAAGAGATCTCCTCCAAGGACACCTCTGTAGCCCTAACTCTACCTCTTAGCCACTCTGCTCTCCAGCCACACCTCATGTTTGACTCCAGTGTACCCTAACACTTCCCATTCACACTGCCATGCCCACAGAGGCTTGGCTTCTGTGCCCTGTTACGGATTCCTGCCCACCCCCACAAACTTCAAGAACATCTATAACTTCATTTTTTCCCCAGTTCTGCTATATTTGGGTTTCTCTGGGTGTTGTTCTAACTCAGTAGTTCCCCCTGCCTTGCAAGCAGCTGAGTGACCACATACTGCAATAGTCTCATCCATAACCAGCCATATGCTAACAAAGATATTAACTCTGCACTTTAAGAGCCTACAGCTAAGGGTCCAAAGCCATATACTGTTTATAGCCCTATAAAAATGTTCCCTGTGTATAAGATCATTGGAACGGCCAATCTCTGAGCACTGGGGCCAGGCATACTGGAGTTTCTGATTCCAGATCTCACCCTGGGTACTATGGAATCTCAGAAGGAGCCAGGTGGTACCTTTTGGCTTGCCTACCAAAATCAGGCTGAAGGTTTGCAATATTGGAGAAGCTAGTCTGGAAGATAATACTCTTACCAGTGAACGCAGGAGTAAGGATCACATGGCAGGCTTGCCCCTCATACCTCAGTAGGAAAGAATCTAACCAAGGACCAGAGATAGGAAAAAGATCTTAAAAGTTCAGAAATGGCATGAAATGAATCATAACTGTGAACTCCAGAGCAGGCGGTACAGGCAGCAGCGAATGGCTTCCTACCAGAGGCCGTATGCCTCTGTGGTGACGCAGAAGACCCAGCAGTGAGGCCCATGAGGCCAGACTTTCCAAGTCCATGGACATACCTTGGCTGACCTAGTGATGGCCCCAATCTCTGAGTACAGATCTGAGCTGTCCGGAAAGTTTTCCACCACCATGGTGCACACGTGGTGGAGAAGAGACTGCTTGTGCACTGTATCTTTCACTTCTGGAACCTTCTCGAGGTAGCTTAACTCAAATGCTTTGGCCTGTTTGGTGACAAGAGAAAAACAAGTATTACCCAGGCTCTTTCAACTGGCTCAATGTCTGTCCGCAGTAGCCCGATGTTTAGCTTCGCCAAAGCTGGTGGGCAACACACTCCTTCTGCCGCTGCTCAGACTAGAAGCAGTCACTCTCACCACATCCCTGAGCCGCCCCCCACCCCCCGGGCTCTCACAGGTTTTTGACACCTGCTCAGCAACAGTTTTTTTTCTCCTTCGACCATTACTGAATATCTACATTCTAGCCAAAGTCAGGCCATCAGCAGCTACCTAAAGTCTGCTTTTTAAAAAACAGTATCAGGCCTGGAAAATGGCTTGGTAGTTAAGGTGGCATTCAACTTTGCAGAGGACCAGTTACATCATGGTACCTATACTGGATGGCTCACAACTCGGCTGATAACTCAAGCTCCAAGGCATCCATCCAAAACCTCTAGTTTCCATGGGCACCCACACCCTGTGTGCATGCTCACACACACACACACACACACAGAGTTAAAAACAAACTGAATCTTGAAAAGAATATCAGAATGTGTATAAGCCTGAATATTTGAGTGAGAAGCTTAGAGGAAAATAGAATCTCTCTGGATGAAAATCCCCTGATGTCAATGTTTTAGACTAGCCATACCCTATAAAGCATATGTACATATTTGCGTGCTTTCTTATAGAAGTGTTCATATTCAAATGAACGGCCCCTGATATTTCAAGGAAAGATAGCTTTGAATTTTCAGCAAGAAGACATAAAAGCTGCTTGTTCCACTGTGCTTCAGAGAATCGAAGGCACAGACCCATCAGTAAATGATGGCCGAGGCTTTGTGATAAAGGCCGCCAGGAAGTCAGGGCTGGGAAGTCTTACGTTAGTTCCATTTAGAAAGTTCCCAATGGCAAGGAGCGTAGACAGGATGAAGCCCAGAGTCTTATTGTTCTCCAACTGGTCTATTCCTTCCTTCAGGTCCAAAAGTGGTTCAGCCACTTCCTTTCAGATAAAAAGAAAGAGGGAGATGAGTAAGAATTTTGGCCTTTTTTGGTTCCTTTCCAGGTCTGTGAAGTCTAAAGGAATAAACAGTAGGCAATAATCGCTAGCACAGGACAAGCTTGGGTGACAGGCATCTGGTCCTACATATGAACTGTACTGAAAGGTAGCAGGGGGGCAGTCTTCATCTTCTCTAGTACTAAGCCCCTTCCAGTTCACCATCTCATTTCCACTGGCCCGCAGTTAGCCTACAAGAGCACGTCCACTGACATGTTTGAGGCACAGACCCATCAGTAAATGATGGCCGAGGCTTTGTGATAAAAGGCCTCAGGAATCTCAGGAAGTTATCAAAATTTACAAGTGTCAGGAATCTCCTTAAACACAGACTCTCAAGGCCCTTCCCTGACCTACGTAAGTAGTAACAATTATCTGGAGAAAAAGACACCCCTCCAGCTCTCTGCGCATTGATGTTGGGCAGGGCACTTCGGAAACACCCATGCTGGAATGGGCTTTGTGGTTCTATAACTCCATGTGAGTTATCTGTGTTCTTACATAAGTATCCCCTGACCCACCCTCATGTTAGTAACCCTGATAAACTCTGGTTCACTGAATTAGACTTGGGTGGATATCTTTCTTTGGTCTGATGTTACCATCTGGGGTCGAGATGTTTGTTCAAAACTCCCTAGGGAAGTTACAGAACTTACCTCAGTGTAGGAAGGGTGCTTATGGCTTCCATTTGCTATTAAGAGGAATCTCCAGTACCTATCCCATCTAAATCCTCCCCCAACCTGTGTGTGTGTGTGTGTGTGTGTGTGTGTGTGTGTGTGTCTGTCTGTCTGTCTGTCTGTCTGTCTGTCTCTGAATGTATACCTGTCTCACTATAGGAGCACTGAGGCACACTACTATGTCTGGCTTTTTAGTTCTCATATAATTCCGTTTTTTGTCTGCTGCCCCCAGCTGTTGCTGCTACCATGGATGGAGCTGTCCCACTCACCATCATGACTCTCCCTTCCTGAAAGAATTTTCCCTCTGAAATCATGAGCCCTGAACAAAACTCTCCTCCCATATGTAGTTTCTGCCACAGACATTTGGCCACGCAATAAGAGGAGTAGCTACTACCATTTTCTCAAAGGTACCCATGTAGCTGCCAACTGCCATGACCAGTGCCAAGTTTTGGTTATTATCAACAGGTGGACAGATGATAGATTTCCCCCACATTGTGCTTTTCTATAGTTTCTACCATGAAAATCCAGCCTGAAAATTTTTGATCATAAAAAAGTCATTTCTTTCCTCCCTACGGCCAGGCGTCTGAGGCTGATGTCAGGAGGGTGCTCACCACCTAGCACAGATGCAATGTATGCCACCCAGTGTAAGCTACAACCCAGTCAGCTCGCCCTCTAAACTCTGTGTCAAGAGCAAGGCCTCACAAACTTACTGTTTACCCACTGTAAAAACCATTGGGCAGCCCAAGCATGTGGGATGCCCCTACGACCTGCCTACCTTTTCTGTGGTTTCATAATCCATTTTGAATGCCCACAGGTGGAGCCGAGCTGAGAGCTCGCTGATGGAAGAGAGTGTGAGAAGGAACTGCTCCGCACTGCCCAAGGGCACTTCCGGGTTGGCCAACTGAGCCTCCTGGATTTTCTGCTTCTCTTCTTCAGTTGGAATCATGGTCAGAATTTTCTAGAAAGATAGGATGATGTAATAATTCTTTGTTAGTAATGGCCTCTGCTCCTGTGATGTTTTCAAATTTCTGTTACAATTTTCCAACCAGTGGTTAACATCATTCTGTTTTTAATAATAGGCAGGTGTTATATTATTATAACCAGTAAGCTTTAAATATCTTGCTCTAGGACTTCTAGGCCTTGTCTAGGTGTGTTCTAGGCAAGGGTGTTTCAGGCAATGACAGTGGATGATAAGTGAGAAGACAGAATATTGGAGAATTGCTTCCTGCTCCCTAGGAGATATAGTGGTGTGTTGAGAATGTGTGCTTTGTGGTACATCTCATAAGCAGATTGCAAAAATGAAACATACATGATGAAGTCAGATTGGCTTTTATGTATTAATTGTAAATGTTAACCAAAACTCATCAAGAAGCAATGCTGCAGTATCAAACACAGGTCAGACTGAGGAAAAACACATAGTAGTGTACACACTGCTCAGTGACAAAAAGGTATAGCTTTCTATTTCTATTTGCTTCTGGAAAACCCAACCCAACAGATGTTAGAATCTAATTGATTCTTACTGGTTCAAATGCCTAATTCATTTTTTTTAAAACAGAAAAATTAATCTGTCCTTATCATTCCTATTTTAAAGCTGCATGGAAACCCTTCCCTCATATATATATATATATATATATATATATATATATATATATATATATGTGTGTGTGTGTGTGTGTGTGTATGTGTGTGTGTGTGTGTGTGTGTATATTCTCATATATATATGTGTATATATATATGAGAGAGAGAAACAGAGACACAGAGACACAGAGACAGAGAAAGAGAGAGAAGACAAGAAAAAGGTAGAATTGTTCATAAAGGCTATGATAGTCTGCCTAAAGGAACTATGAACAACAAGTAAAAATGTTTCTAAACCATAGAATTGAGTTTAATGATGTTTCGTGATACATGGCCAATACACAAAACCTACATTATTGCTACGTAGAAACAATAATCAAATGTAAAATTATATATAATTATATGTAGTATGTTATATATATGTAATTGTTCTAAGTACTATGATTCTATAGTTCTTCAGCTTGGGTAGAGGGATACTTCCAAGGTCACCTTTTACAATTCACCATGCTTTTTCCATTTCTTCTTCCTTACTATACAGCTTCTAGAACCAGCTTGTTTGTCTCTATACAAAATCATGTTGGTCTTTTAGTTGGAACTGAGTTAAATTTATAGATTATATGTATTTTTTCTGATTTCCAACATATGTAGCCTATACATTTATTATATTTATGACTTGTATATTTCATAATAAATAGCACTTTAAAATTCACTTGTTACTATGTAACAATAAAGTAAGTTTTGTGCATATATTTATATCAATATCTATCTCAACAGAAGGACAGAACAATACAGAAAGGGGCATACAAACATGGTCCACTAGACAAAAGTGAAAGACTACTGAACAGAGAAAGGATACAATTTACAACAAGTGGTCTTGAACCACCTAGATTCCATATTTAAAACAAAACAGAGTAAAAAAAAAAAAACCTTCAACTTAATTCTCCTCCATACATAAAGAAACTCAAAATGGATCATGAGTTTAAAAGTAAAATGTAATACCATAAAAATTTTGGAAAGAAACAAGAGAAAACCTTTGTGGCCCATGGTAGGCAAAATATTTCCATGAGCAGCAGCTGATACGGTAAACTATACCCTAGCTAATTTCTTTCCCTGTAACAAGAATGAAAACATAAGCTGTGACTTCTCAGCAGAGAGGCTGCCCTCTGACCTTGCCATTCCATTCCTGGGTCTGTACTCTAGAAAACTGGAAACATACTCGCTGGAAACTATTAAAACATTTGCAGTTGCTTTATTTGTAATAGCCCCAGTCTGTGTCGAGTTAAAGCTTTTAGTGGATAACTAGGTAAGCACATTGTGGTCCATCCCCAGGATGCAGCAGCAGTCCTCTGTGGTCCCACCAAGACGCTGTGGAACAGAGGTTGTTACCAGCGTGGCTCCAGGATGAGGCTACATGGGTAGGATTTGAGTATCAGGAGAGATTTAGCTGGAATTCTGGAGGTCACGCTGTCCACAAAGACAGTGTATATAAAAAAAAAAAAAAAAAACCAACAATTCAAACAGATAACACTTTGAAAACATCTACGATTGGGGGAGAGAAAGGGCACTTTAATTTTCATAATGCTTAAATTGTTCTAGGCACAACAGGGATTTCAAAACAAATGCTTGCCAGCACCTTTCATGACCTCCAGGAGACATGTTCCTGCACGCTTTGCTGCTTTGTCCCTTTGAAGGAACTGAACATTTCTCCTTGGCTGTTTACTTCTCTAATTGGAACCATTTCTTTGCCACTGAGGACTCTGGGCCTATGATCTACTAGTTTATTTTCTCCTTCCTTTGTATCACTGTCAACAAGGATAGTTATAGGACAGTGGGACAGTCGGGGCAAGGACAGCTATAAGACAGTGGGACAGTCATGGCAGACCCACCTCCTGTGAGTTGGTGGTCCCTTCCACCACCAGGAATGATACAGACGAACAGAAGGCAAGGCTTAAGGCAGACTCTTGTCACATTAGTAGGTTCTTTGATGATTCAGCTTTGAATCACCACTTGGTTTTGTAGGGAAAGAAACATCCAACAAGACCAAAATTTAATAATTGGAATTTTTCTTTACTTTCTTCCTAGGCCAGTGGCTCTCAACCTTCTTGATGCTATGACCCTTCAATACAGTTTCTCATGTTGTGATGACTCCCCCAACCATAAAATCATTTTTCTTCCTACTTGATAACTGTGGTTTTGCTACTATTATGAATTGTAATGTAAATATTTTGGGGGGAAAGAGGTTTGTCAGGGATCGTGACCCACAGGTTGAGAGTCACTGTTCTAAACAATGTTTGTATGTTACTACAATAATTATACTTGTTCTCATACCAGAAGATACAATTCTGTGCCCCCTCCAAAACAATACAAATGTATCCTTAATTTTAAATCGAAATGCTGGGTTGAGTTTGGCCATTTCATCTACCTGCAGATGAGACCTGGCAATACTTGTTTATTTTGGCAGAACCCTAGCCATGGTGATGATGAATATACTACAGGGACATGGGCGTGGCAACAGGGGCTTGGGAAAGCTTGGCCAGGGGTAGTTGGTAAAGTTTGCATTATTCTGAGAAAATGGTATTCTATCCATGCACTTTTCTGCAGCAACTTAAAAATTAACCCATAAAAGGCCCCTGGTGGTATCTCCTTCCATCTCATGAGCACTCTGAAGAGGCACATTGGTGCAAGAGATTATTGTGTCCAGTACAGATGAAATATTTGTTGAAGCTTTCCTACACAGAGCTGGAGAACTGCTAGGAGCTGCCCCTCATGCCACAGCAGTAGAGACATCTTTCACAGACACTCGTCTGTGGATGCAAGGACTACAAACAGAACAGCTGTGTTTCATCCTCAGAGCATTCTGGTTCCCTGAGCCAGCTACATAGCTCCATGAGAAGACTCACCTATGTCCAGGACCCACTTAAGCCAGCTAAGGACATGCACTGGGAAATACAAACTCCTTAGAACGATACTGCGGCACAAATGGTTAAAGGGAATTTCTGCTTCTAGGATGATGCTGGGTCTGACAGCCAAAGTGAGCCAAGTTAAACGTTATGAAAGACCACTGTATTGTACTGCCTTTTAAGTGGACTACACTCTAAAAATCATAAAAGTGAAGGGGAGAAAAGTATGTTTTCCCATTTCCGTTTGTGATCATTTTATGCATTTTACTGGAAAAATACTGTTGATGCTCTCTAGAGATGATTCTAAAATTACTTCCTATAGCTGAATACTCTTCTGCAAACCACTTCCTTAATAAAGTTAATTACTCAGGTTTATATGACAAATCCAGACTCATACCATGAGTTGCTAGGCAATGGCACAGGATGTCATTTAATACATCCTAATTGTGTTTTGCAGCACAGAGCTTTCCAATGGCCCTATGAAGCTGAGATGCCATGACATAATGCGTGTATCCAGGAAGCAGAAGGTCTGGCTGAAGGCCTGTGCACATTAGCTGCAAATCTTATTAGCAAAGGTCTGTAAATTGACAATTGTTTTTTTCTTCTCCATCTTATTTTAACTCTTGAATGACAGGGATCCAGAACAAGTCCTGGGTCCTTCCCAGCACATGAATGTAGATCTTCTATGGCATTCAGAGCATACTGCATTGCACATTCTACAGGAGGGCTTATTCCATGGTCTTCATAGCTATGTGAGAATAGCTGAAGGATAGTCCGTCCTTGGATACAGAGTTAGTTCCAATCAGGAGTCTTGGCTGGAATGCTTTTACTCCTTAGGGGAGGTTAACAGTATATGAAGACATTTCTAGTTGTGGGTCAGTGTGGGAGAGCATAGGGACCATTAGTATCTAGTGTATTAGCTACATGTCCTATTGCTGTTGTAGTAACAATGTTGCTCAAATCAAGTGGCTTTAAACAACCTAAATTTGTTCTCTCATGATGTCCAAAATTAACATGGTAGGAGGCCCATGTTTTCTCTTTGAAGGCTGGAGAGAACATTCCCTTGCCTCTTAGCTTCTGATGTTTAACATGATCCTTGGCATCCCTTGGGTTAGAAGAGTGTCCCTTTAATTTCTCCCCCTGCCATCACATGGCTTCCCATTCCATGAATCTCCCTGTGCGACCTCTGATTCAAGTGGGACTCTCATCTGTCTGTGTCCAAAAGTCCCTTCTCTTCTAAGAGTACCAGTCAGAAGACTGATGGCCCATTTTAATAGAACTGCTTTTCTAAGTGAGGTCATCTCCTGTATTAACATGAACTTAGCAGGGATACTATATGTTCAACCAAGTACTTGTTTCAGTGGATAGTTTTTCCTTGCATCTGTCTCTTCTTCCCAAAGGACAAAGGTATACATGGCATGCTAGGCTCCACATCTTGCAGGTACTGTATGTTCACTGTCCCCTCCTCTACCCAGGGCTCTAGGTGAACCTAGAACTGTGGCCAAGCCTTCATCTCTGGACTTCTCTGTCAAAGACTCATGTTCTTTCTAGAGTTAGGCTTCACAGGTTCCATCTATGTTCAAATTATGCAAGCAAGACTGTATATGAACAAACCTTACATGTGGAGGGCATCTTGCCAATAGAGGAATGGGACACCCAGTATCATAAAGCAGTAGCCTCATACTCTTCATCCTTACCCAGATATCTCTAGGTTATATTACCTATGGCTGCAAATCTGTAGGTTGTCTAGTAGCTCCTCCCCTTTTCCATCATCATGATAAGAGGTTTCACCTGATACAATCTGGCACAATCTCACAGAAGCAGGAGAGCATGTGGAGGAACAGGAATTGTTTCAAGAGAAATATTGAGATTTGGTCTTTTGCTATGTATTGTAAGGTTTAATATTGGCCCCAAGGCCTAATTGCCCCTAGGAACAAGATAATCCCTGCATAGACCCAAGTGACTCTATGTAACATTTCCCTCATCCTTGATTGGTGAATAAAAACCTACGGCTGGGCAGAAAATGAGTGCAGTTTTGAGGTTCCCATACTTGGGATCAGAGATGGGGAACTATGAGGAGGGAGAGAAAAGCAAAAGTGGGATATAGATATATTATAAAAATTGGACAAATAGGGGTAGATTATTGAATCTACTCTCAAACCACAAAATATAGCATCTTATAATCTTACATTGGTAGAGATCTTTATATTTTGATATAGAATTGAGGTTATATTTTGTTACATTGGTACTGAATTTTATATAATGATGCACATATAAAGTTTTCATTAATATACATCTTTGTATACTGATACAAAATTTAAGATTAATTTGTTAAAACATAATATTTATATATTTCAACTGTTATAAAGGTATTATGCCTATGCAACTCCTTTAATAATAGAAAGTTTAATTGCAATCATTTTAGTAACTGCTATTACAAACCATTTAGGATAAGTAATACAAGTTAATAGTCAACCAAACTCATGGTCTTGTCAGATTCTAATCTGAATCATCACAGAAATATACATCCTGGATGATACATACAGAAAATAGATAGCTGGAGACAAGCAATGTTTGGAAATTCAGATATGCTATGAATAGATAGATGGTCTTCAAAAATCCCAGAGACTCACAGAATATGGCATTTAACCATAATTTTATTAATTTAAGGTCTTTTTGACATTATGACATGTCAACTCCTGGCAATGTCACATTAAACTTGTAAGAAGATGATAAACATCAAAAGCCTCCATATGGAATTGCTTCAATTATGGCAAACTATTCACTGGGCAAAAATAAATAAATTCCCTTAATTCATCTGCAGACAAAATGGTATCAAGAAATGACAAATGGATGCAGGATAGTTGATTGCCAAACTCTGCCAAGACAAGGTAAACAAGTCCTTTATATTACTGCTTCTCATAAGGTCTGTCAGATATCCTGGGCCAGAAGGCTGAAGATAGATGCTGCAGCATTAGAGAGAATACTAGAGACTATCCAGATGGTCAACTGTCTCTGTCATATCTATAATTTTTGGAAGCTGCATCCCAGCACTTTCTAGGAATAATATTTATTCCTTCTCAGGTCTCTGATGGGGTTAAAGACTAAATAGTAATATTTTTTTTTACTATAAGCTTAAATTGTTTAAGATTTAAGAAGATGTTCTAAGTCTAAGAAGATGTTAATATTATAAATTAGGAAAGAAATTAGAATAGAAACTGATTAAATCCAGAATTCTAAACTCACCAAGATAGAATAATTGTTTCCTAATTGTTCTTACTACATGTTGTTTATTTTTATAAGAGAAAATGCCTTTTTATTTAGACCAAAAAAGAGAGAAATTATTGATGTTTGGTCTTTTACTATATATAATCATTTGTAATGCCAAATACTGTACCCCCAAGGCCTGGTTGCCTCCAGGGACAAAAGAATGTGCACATAGACGCAAGTGACATTATGTAACCTTGCCCCCCCCCCCGAAATTATCCCTGATTGGTTAATAAATATGCCTACAGCCTATAGCTGGGCAGAAGATAGGTGGGTTTTTGGGTTCCCAAGCTTGGAGTCAGAATCAGGGGACAGGAGAGAGAGAGACATGGAGAGAGGAGAGACGCCATGGGGTAGATGAGTTATGAAAACATGACCATAAAGGCTGACCAATTGGAATTAGGAGCAGCCCAGATGGAGCATACCAAGTTATAATTCAGGGTTATTGATGAGGAAGTCAATTCTAATAGCTTAGAAGACAGGTATCTGCTCAGCTTTAATGCTATAAAGGTTTATTATAAATATAAAAGCTATATGTCTTTTATCTGGAAACTGAATGATCTAAGGAAAGATAGGAACCCAGATTTGAGATTAAATATGAATCATAAACAGAGAAATATTCTCCACTGGGCAATCTACCTCTCATCTTTCTCTACCTTTAACAGATCAGCAAGCATGAATGCCTCAGCTGGCTTGTTCTGTTCTCTAGTTGATACAACAACAACATCTCTGTTTCTTTTTTCTTTTTAATGCAAGGTTTCATGTAGCCCAAGCTGGCTTCAACCCTATGTGTAAGTGAGGATGATCTTGTACTTCTGATCCTTCTGCCTCCACTTGCCATGTACCGAGACTGCGGGCCAGTGCCATCATATACACTTTTGGTAGTCCTAGGGATAAAATCAGGGCTTTGTGCATGGTAGGTGAGCTTTATCTCTAGCCTCAAATCACATCTTTTTGTAAGACCAAAACAATGTCCTTTTTATGTGGACTTCAGCACCTAATGAAAGTACAATTCATAAGTCTTCCTAAATATATGTAACATGACATGGAAGGAGCCCTAGGCAGGATGATCTTTCTCCATTCTGAGGTGAGCAATATTTGGTTAAAGTTGAGGTCCAAGATCTCTGAACTTCACAGGCAGCATGACTTATTGCCCTAGCCCAAATAAACATCTAGGAATCATTAATATCTTTCAGCGTTCAGTTGAGTAAAGAAGATTGCAAACTACCAAAGTTATATTCAATGCAACAATGTGACACACATTTCACAACACTAAGGATTCTTCATAGAACTAGCCTTACCTCAATCCCTTCTTTGTTTAAGGCATACTCATCGAAGTTCAAAATGGCTATCTTAATCGTCCTTGGAGGGGGCAGCACTGTCAGGCCGATGTTGATGGCGTTGCTCCTCTTGGAATCCAGAACAATGATCTCCTGCCTTTTACCATCTGCAGCCGTTTTCTTGGTGATAAAACAAGGAAAATCAAAAGATTAATGTGTCATCCGGGGTTTCACTCCTCATTTAGAGGTGAGAGCAAATGGCCCAGATTTGAGTAAAGGAAGAACTGGCTGCCACTCACCACAGGAGAGAGAGTGTGGGGAAGAGGGAGATAGATCAAGGCTTAGGTATTCAGTAGTCTCCAAGCTTGGGTCAGTAATGGAACTTCACAATTCAGACACATTACAAAGTAATATTGATTTTCCTTCTACAGGAAAAATTTTTGTGCAAGAACAAAATGTCTCCTTTCCCCAATCACCCCAGCCTTTTAGAATTCTTTTCTTGTGTGCTGTGAAGTGTTAGGATGTGTCTTGGTTGGCTCAGTGTATACAATGTGCCTATAGCAGTGAATACCCAGGCTGAGAAGACAGGCTGGTGAGGACATTTGGTGTGGCTGATCTGTCAGCCCTTAGGATCATTAGTCGTCCTAGGGCCTCCCTCACTTTTCAAATGCTCTGCACCCTTTGGACTAGAGTGCCTCCATCTTTTCTTTATGTTTAACCACCCTAAAACTACCTGCTGCAGGACAGAGTGGAGCTTCATAAGTAAGAGAAAAGAAAAGGCATGTGCCATTAAAAGGGGATAAATGGCAAGCAGGTGCAGACACCAAAGAGAACAGAGAACTGGAGGTGTTCTGGCATCCTCACAGAACTCTGGGTCTCTCAGAGGCAGACCCTGGGCCTCCCTCATCCTTGTGGCTAGCACAAGGCTAACATTATGACTATTTGTAAGCCTTTGAAACTCAATGTTTGTATCCCTTCTCCAAATTCAGTTGTTGGTCTCCTAATTTCCAAAGAGATAGAATCTAGTATCAGAGGTTAGAGCTTTTGGAGGTATCATGGTTTAGATAAGGCGGGAAGAGTAGACTCCTCACAATGGAATTGGGAGTTCTTACAGGAACACAGCAAGAAAGAAACCATCTGAAAGGCAGGAAGAAAGCCCTTGGCAGAATTAATCTGGCCAGCATCTTAAACTCCATAGCCTCAAGAATTGTAAGATACATTTCTGTTGTTTAAGCCACTGGTAATGTGATTTTTAAATAACTGTATTTATTTATTTTTATGTGTATGAATGGTATACCTACATGTATGTTTGTGTAATATGTGCAAGCCTGGTACCTGTGGAGTTAAGAAGAGAACATGAGGGCCCCTGGAACTGGAGTTACAGATGGCTGTGAGCCACTGTGTGGGTGCTGGGAATTGAACTCAGTCATCTAGAAGAACAACAAAGGGAACCATCTCTCCAGCCTGGTGTATGGTATTTTATTATGGCCACCTCAACAAATAAACACAGGATATGAGAAGCTAAGCTAACATTTGTCACCTCCAGAGCTAGGACACAAGTTGTGTCCACTTTTCCCTTCAGCTGTCAGGAAGATATATGTAGGTGGCAGTGGAGGGGAGTGGGAGGAGACTGGTTCAGCCTCTACAACTGCTCAGGTTCCCCATGGCGCAAAGGCATCTGGGAGAATGGCTGTTTTGAATCATATAACACTCTTATGGTGGCAAAGAAGGTAGGGTGGTTGTTTTAAGAAAATTGCACCCAGTGATGGTGCGTGCTCACTGAGCAAGGATTCCAACAGCAGGCCAGTTACCTGCTGAAAAGGCCAGGTCTGCAAGAACTGACTCTCCAACTGGGCCCTTAAGAGTATCTGGGAGGCTGCCAGCCCCAGGGAGAAAGTCAGCAGATGAGCCATTCTTGCTCAGGCTGGGAGCTATCAGGGATGAGGCTAGATGAGGCTATATTCTGAAAGACCTCACAAGCTAGCATGGGGGAGGAGCTCCGACCACACCCTGCAGACAAGTACGATCTGAATGGTTGTTTTGAAGCTGTCTGAGCCCAGAAGCAGAAGAGCCACCTAATGGGGCTAATGCTAGAGCTATGGTCTACCTTGGAGAAACAGGCTGGTCCTTCTAGGTCCTCCAAACTCAACTGCTACAATTTTATTTTAGGTCCTTAAATACGTGTTTGGGAATAAATATACTTAAGATTTCTTTATGGAAAAAAAAAAAAAAACAGCTGAGAATTTCCCAGCCTGAGGAGGGGGGAGTGGGGATATATTTCACCTTACCGGTTCTGGTCTATTAGAGAACTCTAATACAATACTTCATCATCATCATCATCATCATCATCATCATCATCATCATCGCAATAATAATAATAATAATAATAATAATAATAATAATAATAATAATAATAATAAATAATTCTATTAAATTCTAATAAGATTTGTATACTGGCTGGTTTTGTGTCTCAACTTGACACAATCTGGAGTTATCACAGAGAAAGGAGCCTCCCTTGAAGAAATGCCTCCATGAGAACCAACAGTAAGGTATTTTCTCAATTAGTGATCAAAAGTGGGAGGACCCACTGTGGGTGGTGCCATCCCTGAGCTGGTAGTCCTCGGTTCTATAAGAAAGCAAGCTGAGCAAGCCAGGGGAATCAAGCCAGTAAGGAACATCCCTCCATGGCCTCTGCATCAGCTCCTACTTTCTGACCTGCTTGAGTTCCAGTCCTGACTTCCTTTGGTGATGAATAACTATGTGAATGTGTAAGCTGAATAAACCCTTTCCTCCCCAACTTGCCTTGGTCATGATGTTTGTGCAGGAATACAAACCCTGACAAAAACAAACTGTTTTAAGATAGAAAAAAATATCTATTCTAAAATTAGTAACAGACCATGTACATTTTAAAAGTCAATAATATTCTTTATTTTTTTACATGTATCTATTTATCTGTAAGAGTGTTTTGCCTGCATGTATGTATATCTACCATGTATATGCCTGGTATCCTTGGATGTCAGAAGAGGGCACTGGATTCCCTTGGAACGGGAGTTATGGATGGTTTTGAGCCACCACCATGTGGGTGCTGGGAACTGAACCCAGGTCCTCTGAAAGAGCAACAAGTGCTCTTACCTGCTGAGCCACTGCTCCAGCCACTATTGTTCTTTTTTTAGGCATGAATAATCTGTTTCTGACAGTCACGGAGCTCTGTGTATCCTCAGTCAGCTGTGCACAGAGACAGCACAGGCGGAAGATCAATGCAGAATTGCAACATGCACAACCCCGGTCACTCTCACTAAGACTATAGGCTCTGAACCACCGTCTGACATGAAGGAGTCACAGCTAGTGTGTAATTGGAACAGGAAACAAAGTCAAGATGAATGAGCAGTAAGCCTGTGGAGAATCCACTAATGCCTTCCTTCTGAGGAGAAGGTCAAGGAGAAAGCAGGACAGAGGCACAGGGGAGAAAGACCAGGGCCACACCTGAGGAGACCTTCTATTCCTGATTGCTGCTTGGTTTGTGTCTCCTTCTACCCACAGTAGTCTTAAGACATCAATGGGGCATGAGAGCAAACCCTGAACATAGGCAGGAGAGGCTAGAGGATCCCTGCCTAATTCTCCAACAGTCTGTTTTGTTTACTCTGTTTCAGTTTCCCAGACAGGACTTTTCTAGGTAGTCTCCTAACTTACTCTGTACCATAGGCTGGCCTCCAACCCATGATCCTTTAAAGTCAGTGTCTTGAGGGCTGGGATAACAGACGTGTGTCACCACATTTGGGCACTACCAGCTTCTTTTCCAGCTGGCTGCTTGTCTTTGTGGGATTATTTATCATCCCTCCTTGATTTCCTATTTGCAGAGTAGCTTGTAGGGGCCCAGTCCCCTAAACAAGAAATTTTCATGAAACACTGTGAAAAGGACATACCCTGTGGAGGGCCAGGAGGCCTCCAATGCCATTGGTCAGCTCTGGGCCACAGGAAGGGTGGTTTCAATCTCAGTTCTTGCATTAACGGTTAAAGACAGCCAACCTCTGCCCTCCTCTTCAGCAAGTTTCAAGAGTGGTCAGGATGGGAGGAATGTAGGAGCAAAGTACCTGCCATCCAAGACTCCAGGCACAGGGTGCTTAACTACAGGGCGGCTGAACATTAAAAACAGGGCTATCTCCGCTGTGTATCTGCTTTAGCATAGTAGGTATGCAGCCGTGTGAGGGAAACGGCTTCGGGGCTGTGTTGAAACTTGCTACTTTCCCAAGTATGTCCAGAAGGGTTCCAGGGAGAAGGGGACTTGTTTATTTAAGAAGGGAGGGACCTTGAAAAGTCTCCAGGCTGTTTTAGTTCCATGAAGCCTATTAAACAGAGTCCTCCTCTGAGAGCTTATATAGCACCTCTTACCACTCCCAAGCCCTAAGACGATCTCTGGAGACATGCGCAGGGGAACAGAGACCTCACAGAGCAGGGGCAGGAAGGAAGACAGGGATGTTCAGCACCGTAACCTCAGGTTGTCCCAGAGGGGGGAGAGGGTCTGGTATATAGGACGACAGAGAGGAATGTCTTTAGAATGAGACTTCAACAGACAGCACACAAGTGCAAAAGAGGCAACAGCTTGAGCAGACTGACAACTGCCTAGGCTCAGGCGTGGGCCCTGACTGATAATAACAGCTCTAGAGTCAGATGGAGAACCCAAGAAGCCCGAATGTCCGATGCCTCCCAGAGGGTAAGGAGTGACACAGATACATGGAAGTCTCTGCAGCAGCTGAGTCACACTTAGGCTTAGCTGAACCAGGTGCTTGGTAGAGACTCAGGTGGCTAATGCTTCCTGGGCTAGAGATGTAGAAACGGAGTTTGAGAGGAGATCAAACCATTATCCCTAAAAACAAATATTTCAGAAGATTCGGGTAAGGACTCAAACTTGACTCTGAATAGTTATAGAGGATGTAAGGCCACATGAAAGTGTATGATCACACCCCCATTTCAGCCAACATCCTATTGAAGGGAAAAGGCCCTCACTTGGCCTCTGAGCCATTCAGCTTCAGAGGGCAGAGGATGAAGATTCAGGCAGCAATGAGAAATGTCAGAAAGACATTTATAATCTGTCCAGAGCTTTCATTAAGCTTAACATTTTCTAAGATGCTGACCCAACAGATCTCCTCTTTGATTTGTTTCTCCCCCTTGTTGGGGATAGAACCCAGGGCCTTGCATGTTAGGCAAACACTGTACCACTGAGCTATGCCTTGGGCTCACCTTCTTGAAGTTTTAAAGAGTAATTTTATTAGGAACAGAGGATCAAACTGTTTAAAAAGTTTAAACACTGAGCTTGTCACCCCAGAAGGTACTGTGATTGAAAATAGAAACCATCTAAGGATATGTCTTTGGAGAACTCCCCAAGTCTTGGAGAAGGCTGCTGAATCTGAGAGCACTTCCATGAAAGGCAACTGGCCTCTGCATGAGCTGCTTGGCAGCAGGTGCCCGAGACCCTGGGTCTGGATCTGACTTAGCCTTGGCCATTCTAGAAATGGTAAGTCATGCCTGCTGACTCCCTGCTCATTCCTGCCAAGAATGACACTATGAGATATTTTCAAAACTCTCCCTTGAAAAAGTGACAGTTTACAAGGTTACATGTTGCAATGATACAGATGTAGCAAGGATGAGAACTCTAGAATTTTTCTAGTCTTCCCATAATAGTCATAAAGAAATACATAGCAAAGCTTTCCAGCAAATCAAACAAAAAGCTAAGTCTACATAAAGGCAAAAAACAAAACCAATCTTTAGTTAAGAATAAAATCTTTAGTTGGCATGGTGGTGCATGCCTTTAACCCCAATACTCAGAAAGCTGAGGCAGAGGAATTATTTTGAGTTTGAGGCCAGTTAGGGCTTATATAATAAGACTCTATCTTTAAAAAATGAATGGGGGAGGGAATAAAAGAGAAAAATAATCTACTCCAGAACAGGTTTGCCTTATTGTTAAGGGGGAAAGGTATTAATTTCTCATGTTTTTGAGACTCTGATAGCTAAAGCCAATTGGACATTGTGCTTTCCTATCACCATAAGCAGAGGATGTTCTGAGACTGTTAACCAACTGTGGTAGTGGCACAGGAATAAAAAGTTGTATTTCTAATCCCTAGGTAGAATTTGGGCTTTCTAGTATTATAAAGAACATAACAAACTTCCTCATATCCCAGATATGAATGGCAAGTGCAGACACCTTTATCTCTTCTCCAGGGAGGAGGCCAAATCAGGGTGTCACTGTGGAAGTTGGTCAGGAGGCTGTGTTCACGTGTCACTTTAAAGCAGATGCTTACAAACTCCAGATCTACTCCATAATCTAAGATGCTTAAAAAAAAAAAAATCACCCAGCCTAGACCTGGGCAGGTGTGCAGACCCATAATTCCACCCAAAAGAGAAGTAGCCATGAATGTCATCTGCAAAGTTGAAGCCAGCCTGGTCTACAACAGTAAAATTGCAGGCTTGCTAGGGCTACAGAAGGAAATGACAAAACCAGCAAGGTCACCCAGGTTGAGGCTTAGACCCTGGCCAATTAAATCACCACCTCTCTATCTCTTTTGAAAGTCTATATTAGTAGTTTCTGAAATACTAAGAAACTTCAGGGAGAACAGAGTCTGGTAGTTATTTGAATACTTTGTTCATAATTAGTGGTATCGTTTGGGTAAGTTTAGGAGCTGTGCCCTTGCTCAAGGAGGTGTGTCAGGAGCTTGCCATTCCTAGTTAGCTCCTGCTTTGTGCTGGTAGTCCAAAATGTGAACCCCCGGCTTCCTGCTCCTGCTACTATTTCTTTGCTCTGCCATCATGGATTCCAACCCTCTCTGGAACTGTGAGCCCAAACCAAGGCTTTCTTGTATAACTTGTTTTGATTATGTTTTGTTGCAGCAGTGGAAAAAGTGGTAACACACAGAGCTAAACAGATTGCCACCAAATCCATCTGAGACCCTTCCCCCAAATAAACCCAAGGAACTATAATGTCCTCAAGAGCAGAACCGAGTCCTCTCCTTGCCACTCTCCTGTTTTCTCCACACTTGTCCTGGTCTGGTAGTTAACTGGGGTATGAAGAAGGTGCCCACAGAGAGGAAAGGGTTTTTCAGACCTTCGTTGGACATAAGAATTGGGAAGGCCAATTCACAGGGTTCCTCATGTCAAGGCCACATGTTCTGGGGACTCTCGGCCCTGAAGTAGTTCCCTGGAATCACTTGAACATACATCACCACATGTGTATTTGCAGCAGAAATACACGATAAGGCTTAACCCAGGGTTTCTGTCTCCACACAACCCAATGAGCAACACCCTATAAAAAGCTATATATACACATTTGCTGCCAAGTCAGAAAAGTGGGTTCTGTTTCACAAACTATTTTTGAAAAGAAACCAGAAAGTAAGGCATCTTTTGTTCTTCTCGTGATTACTGAGTGAGCCCCCTGGCACCGGCTCTCATGAGTGAATCTTTGGGTTGGGCATGACTGGATAATCACAGCCATACCCTATCACTTTGGTCTGGTGTTGGTTTTACAATAGAAACTAAAACCAGCTCCCTTTGTTTCATGCTGTCTTGTGAAGCTGATTTCATTTTTGTTGTAGACTATTGTGTTTAATGAAAAACTTCTCGTGAGCCAGAGTTCGGAAGTGGCTGTTTACAGCTGGGTTGTATGAAAATCACAGTCAGTGATCAAAACCAAATGTGGAATTAGTTATATCAGAATGGGTAACATATACAAAAAGGATCCGTCTCTCCAAGGCAGTGATGCTATAATATTAATTTGCATTTTCACCCCTTATAGCGTTTTGAAAATTAGCTTTGGCTCACATTTCCTTTAAAAAAAAAAAAGACAACCAAACAACAACAACAACAACAACAACCCTCAAAGGTATATGATCCTAAGTCTCATTGCAGAACATTCTGGAAACAATTTAATAAATGTTTCAATTTCGTTGTTTCTCAGTGTCCCTATGGAATTAGTTACAGGACCACCAGAGAGTACAATAATTCTCAAATGCCTTACATAAATGGATTTTTACATATTTTGTCCATAACCCTTAAAATCCTCTAGAGTGTTCTAAATCATTTCTGGATTATTAATATTACCTAGCATAATACAAATGCCATGTGCTAGCTGTTGTATTGTTTTAGAAATAAGGACAAGGAAACATTCTATAAATGTTCAGCATAAATACACATTTTTTAAAAAATGGGCTCCATCTGGAGTGATGCAATCTAAAGATGCTGAACTCACCAATGTGGATATTCCCTGATGTCCCTCCTTTACCAAAGATGGAAACATTCAGCCATTAGCAAGGCCTTACATTACCTGGAGAGGTGCTCGCCTACTACAGGAAAGAACAGAACTCTGGGATGCTGTGAGGATGAAAGCCAACAGCTTATCACCAACCATGTCAATCACAGTGAAACTGAGAGAAGAGGGACATGGGTAAAGTAACGCTCATTTTAAGTCTTCTCATGGCAACTTAATTTTACCATAAAGGAAGTTAAACATGCCTCCACTACCAACCAGCCTCCCTTTTTATTCTCAGTCCTGAGGCCTCAGGCAGCCTTGCCTAGCAACATCCAGGGTATAAGCTGCTGTGGGAAGCTAGCAGCACAGCCAGCCAAATGAGTACATGATGAAGGGATGGAGGAAGCAGGGTGGGGTGGGGAAGGGAGCACCAATTGGGTCAGTGGGTCGAGCATAGTGTATGAGATGGGTCATGACCTAACACTCAGCTGGTCTTCCTCACAATACCAGACTAACTGTATGAAGAGGAAGAGGACAGATGAGCACCTAAGCATTATATGACAACACCCCGAAAACATCAGGATATGGGTACACTGAGAGTAGGTGTTCAATGTTTCATTCCTGGGGTTACATTCTAGAAAGAACAAAATCTGGACCTACTTTAACAAAAGAACAGGATTGATGAGATGTGATAATTTATATTAAAGCTTAGCAGTTCAGATCTTAAAGTAAAGAAGCTTTAATACTGACTTAAGGAGATTTCTGAAGCAGGAAATAATTGAGAGCCGTATCCTCTCTGAGCCTGGGCAGAAATAGACACTGGGATAAACACCAGTTGGCAAAGGGGGTCGAGAAGTTTAAGGATCTTGACATGGATTTAAAAGAAGACAGACCAATGAATGCTGCCCAGCTGGCCCCTCAGCATCACTCAACAGCCATTGGCACCTCCTCTTAGAAACACACACACACACACACACACACACACACACACACACACACACGTCCTAAAGATGCTACACATTGTTTTGTCTTTAGAATTGGTACCTGACTCCTAAGTCTGAGAACCTGACTCAGGCAAGTTTATACTCAGCTCAGATGATGACGAATGGATGAATCAGCTGGGGGATAGAACTGACTCAGAGTCATAATCTCTTACATGCCTTCCAGCCTGTCCCACTGGATATGAATCTGACCCAACAAAAAAAATTAAAAATTACATAAAACATTAAAGATTTTTACAGTTGTTTCTGTGACTCGGTTGCATGTTTCTCAGGCACGAGCTATTTGGATGACCTTGTGCTACACTATCAAAAGGTTGGGCACACTTGTCTACATCAGACTTTACAAAACACTTTCTCATATCCCAAATTCCTAGAAGAAAAGATTAACTTAGAGCCTTAAAAAAAGTTCAGTATGCCCTGGATTAGACATTTGTGGGTTGAGATATAAAATGGAGGTATTACTAAAGCATGCATTAGAGGGAATACAATCTGCTATGCATTTCTATATCAGAATTTGCTGACCGTGATGTTATGTCCATTTATTTTATAGTGTTTTCCATGCATAATCCTATGTAATGCCTGTGTTAACAATACTACAAGAGTGATGCCTGCAGGTTCTCATGCATTCAAGAAAATAAGAAACCTAAATGCATATGTAATTTTTCTAGGGATGCAAATATGTCATTACTGAATATCTGGACAGTTTTGGTATGTCAGCTCAGAGGAGTATCCAGAGACTGAATTATTGCCTCTGGAAAAGTACTGAGTGGCTACAGCTAAGTTCAAAGTGCTACTATGGTCCCTCACTTGAGGTGACAGTAGATGAGTATGCTCAGTACACCTGCTAAGTGAGTAAGTTCAGTTCCTTCGGGATGCACTAACATTACTCTTGGCCTACACGGCCGTCCATGATTAGTCTTTTTGCTTCTTTTCCTGGGTTGTCTGGTGTGCTACAGTGCATTCTGACATAGCATGTATCCAAGGAATACTATCTGAAAACTAAGACTTTTTAGTCCCAGTAGACTGCTTACCAAATAGCTAAAGCAACAAGATAGGACATCTCATCAAGAACTAACCTCTCCTCCTATTCTCCTCTTCTAAGCAAGAACCATGTCAGGGCCCAGCCTACCTTGGTGACAGACAGCTCCTTAGACTTGGACTCAAACAGGTGTTCTAGTCTGGAAGTGTCCACCTTAATGGGTTCCAGTTTTGACCACAGGAATTCCCTGCACCGGCGATTGTTCTTATTTGGCCACTCAAAGGGCCGAACTTCATTCCAGAACAGTCGGATCGTCTTCTTTTTTTTGGTGAATGCTGGCTGACCCCTGGGTACCTGGGACCACCCTAAGCCCTGAGCAGTGTTGAACATGGGAGAAGCCAATAAATTACCGGGGACTGGTGGGGGAGGCACGCTGTCCAACAGGGGTGGAGGGGGCGGGGGTGGCAAACCCAGGAAGGTGGGAGGAGGTGGAGGGGGTGGCCCTGGGGCTTCCCGGTGGCCAAGATCCACATCCAGAACATCAATATCATCCTCCTCCCCTAGGTCTGTGAAATCCATGTCTTGGATTCTGAGCTCCCTTGGATTGGCCATGAGCTGGTCCCAGATGTAATCAGACTCAGTCTTCATCTGTGCTGGCGGTGTATCCGGGACCTTGTCATGAGACTCCGCATCAGGAGAGATGGAGCCTCTCCCTACTTCTCCACTGTTGAATTTCTCGGCAAATGCCTTCACGCTGCCCCGGTTGTCTAAACAGCCAATGCCCACCCTCTTGATGCTCTCCTCTGGGGGCTGAGAGTTGGCCTGCAGAGTGGATATCCTGGTGGCGAGGCTGGCCACTGCCTCCACCTCTTGTGCAGACCTCCCAGGCTCGCCGTCACCCTTTTCCTCATCTTCTGTGGATTTTCTGTTATGGGCATACAGCATGTCCAGCATGAACCTCTTGCTGGTAAGGATGTCACCACACTGTCCATTTACACCCACATCCTGAAGGCTGCTGGACCACAAACCTGAAAGGACATGGGAAAGAAGTGGTAAGAAAGTCGCAGGGGGACTCCAATCCACAAGAAAACCAGTTTTGTATGAGAACAGGTGGACACTCAGAAGCAACGCCAAAGAAAACACTAAGATAAGGCACTCAAAGCAGAAGATCCCAGCTGAGGAGTCAGTCCAGGTCTCCAGAATCTTCTAAATGGCAGCACTCCTGACTCCCACCTGCACTACATAACTTCTTTCCTTTCCTCCTCCCATGGCAGGAGGTCACAATCTAACCCACAATATATATATAGGTAAGGGATATCTGTCCTAGTTAGACTAGGGAAGGCAAGAAATCTCCCCCACCCCCCAGTCCAGGGCAAGTGCTAGAGGGACATCTGTCCCCTGACTCTACACGACTATGCTATCAGTTCAGGTTAATGGTCTCATCTCTGGGGGCCTTAAAGCTACCTAGAAGTCTCCTCTCCTTTCTTTGAAATGACCCACCCTCATGCCCCCTCTTCCCTTTCACTTGCCTGCACAGCTCATCCTCTGGGTTGTCTTGCTTCTGCAGTTTACCAGTTTAACAGATGAGGTCCAAAGAGCTCTGCCACTCAGCTTCCAGCCTCCTACCTCCATGAGAATTGAGTCACAGCCTTTCTCCTGTGGCTGTCCACAACAGTCCCTCAGGACCAACCACTCTACTTGTATATTAGGAAACCACTGGGTAATTCTCTGTGACCCTCTGCTCAGCTTCTTGGTCCTCTCACCAGCACTTCTCTGCCCCTCCTACTGAGACCTTTCTGCCCCTCCCACCCCCAGGGCTCTCCCGTAAATACAGGTGTACTTTCTCCTGTCTTAAAGCTTCTCCTGACTCCTCTTTTATCTCTATCACTGCCAGCTTCTGATCTTTCCCTTTAAGATAATATTGCTTCTAAAAGTTTTTTCTCTCCTTGCAAGGCCCATCCATAGATGGGAGCTTCTGCTTATCCAGCCCTTTTCAACTGCTCTTGCCAGGTGGCCAGTGGTGTCCTAGTCTTCCATCCCAAACTTCACACTCATCCGGTCTGTTTCCCTCTTTCTGTCTGCCTCTTCCTCACCTTTGAACTTTACCTGTCCTCAAACCGTATGTCTCACCCACTCTCTCAGCCCCCATTCACCCTAGTCTCAGAGCTTTAAAGACCATTCATGAAAGGGTCTTGCAGCCCCACCCTTCCTTCTGGAGTGGTTTTCTGTCCCCTGACAGCAGCTTCCTCCACCTTAGCACTAATTCCAATCCTTGGCGCCTGCTTTGTGATCAGGAGAGCCAGGCATCGTGCTGACAGACCTTCCCAACCTAGCCAGATCCTAGCCTCTTTCCTCCTTTCTCACTCTTGCTCCATCTCAGCTTGCCAGCACAGCTCCCCTTGTAAGCCGGGAGTCTGCTCTGATAGTAGATAATGGTCTTTGCCAAGAGATAGTCACATTCTTTCTCCATTGTTCTGGAAATGCTGGATTTTCTTATGACAACATAACAGGGTGGTTATTCTGAAGATACTGGTATTCTTGCCTATTTCTTTACTCTTTTAATTCTTGTGTGTATTTTGTACATTATTTATTGTCCCTCTTGTCATTGGCAACTTCCTTTGCATTGTAGGCTATTCTATTTGATATTAACATAAGTTACCTCTACATTTTATTATTATAAAACAATATAATTATTAATTATAATAAAATATAATATAACATATATTTTTGATATATTATATATTGTATAATATAACTTCTTAACTTCTCATTTCCTCTGTCAGTGTGCTTGAAAAGAGCTACTCAATGATATTTTTGTGGACATTTAGTTGCATATTGCTTAGTTTGGGTATTTTTTTGTCTTGTTGATCTTTTGCTTATATATTATGGTTTCTGATTTTGTGTTTTTGTGGAGTGGTGCATGTGTGTGTGTGTGTGTGTCTGTGTGTGTGTTTCTTGTGTTTTATTGTTGCTTTTGGTGGGGGTTGCGGGGAGTCTTTTTGTTTGCCTGTTCTTTTTTTTCTAAAAAGAAAGAGAAAAGGCATGGAGTTGGGTGGGCGAGGAAGTGAAGAGATTTGAGAGGAGTTGGGTGGGCGAGGAAGTGAAGAGATCTGAGAGGAGTTGGGCAGAGGGGAAAGCATGATCTGAATATAGTGTATGACAAAAAAATGAAAAAGAAAGAATTTTGCATAGGTATAATTGGTGTATATTTTAAAAGCCACCACTAAACTAGTAATTGAAGTGTCAGGGCTTAAATGCGCTGTTTATTTGCTTTTTCATTTATTCCCTTGGTTTCTTTCCCCTTGGTCTCCAGTGTATGAACATCACCATCATTTTAATTCAGGGTGAATTAAAATAGAATTTTAAAGTACATGTCTTTACATATTTTTCTTAGTGGGCTCTAGGTATTACAATACCTTCACATTATCCCAGTCTACTGTACTGATGTAATAAGTGTACCATGGAAACCTGGCTCCACTGACCTCTGTGCTTTTCAAAGCACCAGGGCCATTTCAGAGGGCCTCTACAGAGACTACAGTGTTAAATGGCATGGCGACTGTGTTTCAACCTTCAAACTTATTCTCAGCAACCTCTGGGCCAACTGTGTTCCAGGCATACAGCTAGGAAGTGAGGGCTCACAGCAAACAAGACAGGCATCCCCAGCGCCCATCCTGCTGATCTGCAAGTGTCCTATGGCCAACTATGATAATTACCGTGTTCAGGGCTAAACATGGAACAAAATGAAAACCAAGGTGCCTGGAATGAGCTGCAGCTCTTTCGAGCTTTACTTGGTATCACTACAAATTCACTTCTCAGTAAGAGACACAATAGTTAGAGGAATGTAATGTCTCTACAACTTCATGAGGAACAGCAAGAGCTGTTATGACAGAGTTGCTTTGACTCTGTTGTTAGACACTGTGAACAATGTAAAATTTTCGGAGCCAGTAAGTCCCCACAAATGAACTAATCCTCTTCTCAATCCTCAAGTGAAGCGGAAAAGTCACCAAAAGCTCCAGTTGCTACATCTGTACACTTGGAGCCCACTTGCTCTTCGTGGAAAATGAATACTAGGCTCCTGGAAACTCAGCGGCTGCATTTTTCCAAAGTTGTTCCTTTTTGGGAGAAAGTTCCTTGGCTTAGTTTTCCTAATCTAACTTGTTGATATGCTGAGACCAAAAATGATGAGTAACACTCCTAACACTATTCATAATGCACAAAAATCAGTTACCAAGAACTTACCTTGTGATCATAATTCTGTTAAAATTGAGTAATACATCTAGAATTTGGAGATAACTGTTTTAATACTTGGAGGACATGAAATAGTCCTTCTTAGCACATGTAAATGCCAAACAGGCATGAGATTTTTAGTGCATTAATTTCTAAGATATAAACTAATGGTCTTGGATTCCTTCCTAAGTTATAACTTAGTGATATGTTATATGCAAAAATCACATTCAGTAGTATGTTCTAACTGGGAAAACCATAAACAATAAGGATTTTAGACTAAGTTATTGGCAGATCTGTTGGGAGAGAGTGTAGTTTCATTCATTCTCTAACTCTTCTGAGTTTCAGAGACTGTATTCTCAATGTTGTAACCTATGCGACTCAACAGTGCCTGGCTCAGAGCTCAGAATGGCAAGGGGAGCCTTGGGATTGAGTTTGTGCTCTGGTATATGGTTCAATGAAGGCTAAAGCATGGTCCATTCTTCTGCTGATAAGGAATGCTGGGTTTTATCACCTTGATGGCTGACAAGTCATGGATAGGAAAACTAAACCCAATGCTGTTATGGGTAGTATGAATAACCCTTTGAGCCAAGTTACTAAAAGCCCAATGAGATCCTTAGGGTCTAGATATACAACCTAATATTCTGCTCAGTCCCTAACTATAAAATTCTCAGCCGTAACTGAATTCAATGGATTCCAGGGGTAATACTGAAAAGAGAATTATAGAAGGAAAATCACATAGGTTACTTTTATGAGTGGGCCTAATATAATGTATACAACCACCTCAAGCCTGTATGTACTGGTCCAATATGTCAACATTACCTCCATGTGCTATGAACCATGCTGTTTTATAAGCACTAATTCAATTTGTTTCATATATCTATTCTGGCTGTGTTTTTTTTTTTTAATATACTTCCCTCAAACAAGTCTTCTAAAGGAATAGATGGCATCAAAACCTGCCTAAACTTCAAGCAGAAATTGGAACGCACCAAATTTGCCATCATCAACACTGAAACCAATAAAGGGAAACTAGTGGTTTCTTTCCTACATCTTGTTCCTCAGCACAATTCTACCATCCAGACCTTCTTCACCACCTATGGAACTAAGAGATCCCACAGCATAGGAGGACCCAGAGCCAGAGGTCTAGTGGGAAGCTGCTGGCTGACTGGCACCATGGGACAGGTGACACAGCTGAAGGAGTGAGCAATTCTCACAGGTCGCCTTGGCGGGGTAGCCTAGGCTCTAAAACAGCAGAGCCTCTGCACATGGAGAAGGGGTTCCATTTACCAGTCGCCCTGTCTTCAGACAGTTTGTCTTCCTTCTCTTCCCTTTCCAAGGTGCTGCTGGAGGATGAGATGCTGGAGGCGGCGGAACAGTTGTCCCTCTCATTCACCTCTTCGTTTTGCCTCTCCTTTTCACTCAGTGAAGCTCTTTCCTCAGGCTCTAGCTCCAGCACCGGCTCTTCTTGGCTCTCTGCTCCCCTGTGGGCAGATGCTATGTCCTGGCTGGCTTCATCAGCACCCTGCCTGGCTTCCGCCTCCAGTTCAGGCTCGTGGTCCTTACCACTTACTGATGGAGACAAGAGTAGAGATTACATTAAGAACAGATTCTTCTGGAAGGCAGGGGTCACCCAAACATTAGTTCCTTTGGGAAAGGTCTAAAAGTAGCCGCCCCCCCCCAGAATCATTCCTTTTCTGTGGTTATTGAACCAATGGTCAGCTGCTATAAACAATACTGTGTGGGTGATGTGTAAGTCCATTTTAGAATGTGGCTATTAGGCATGCCAGCTTCAGTGAGCTGAGCCTCAGAAACTGGAGCTGTCATAACAGCAACACAAAAGATGTCAGAGGGCTGAGAAACCTGAGGCTCCCACTTGTACCACTAGCATCACAGATGGGAAGGGCCTTGTGGTACGGATATAGGTAGCCTCTAGAAGCTGACAGTGAAGTGTGGCTGGCAGCCAATAATGAACAGGGACCCGATCTACAAGTGCAAAGTAATACTGAGTGAGTCTGAAGGATGAGTCCTCCCAGGTCTCCTGATCAGAGCCCAGCTGGCCACAGGAACCTAGCTGAGCAATGCTGAGAAACTCCAAGACAACATACAGGAACTATTTTCAGTGATGATGTTTTGGGCCATTTCTTATGTAGCAGCATAAAATGAATGTAATGTCTTTGTGGGGGAAAGCAGCAAAACCCACAGTAAATCAAGCTGACCTTCAAGCTGCATTCCAAAAAGCATTCTGACATTGGAGGCTAGCCCAGAGAGGCTGATCCCCCTGGGATCGGACGCTCAGATACTGCATGCCCAGTGGCATAAAGTTAGCCCTTCAAGGAATCACTTGTGTCTCACTTTGGAGAAGCCTGTGTCTACAATCTTGTGTGCACAATTGTCCTTTACATGGATGTCTTTCTTCTCCATTCAAGCCTATGCTTAAATCTATAACCCCTTTCTTAATAAACTCCAACTCTGCTTCGTAACAGATATTCTTAAAGTATTGGGCTGGAAAGATGGCTTGGCGGGTAAGAGCACTTGTTGCTCTTGCACAAGACCTGGGTTCAAGTCCCAGTCTCCACAATGGTGGCTCACACCCTCTGTAAACCTAGTTTTAGGAGATCCAAGAGGTATGCATATGGTGAACATATATACATGCAGGCTAAGTATTCATATCCATAAAGTTAAAATATTTTAAAGTATTAGGTAGGATGGCTTATGCCTGTAGTCCTGGCACTTCAGAAGTGAAAGCAAGAGGATCACTGAGTATCTGTGACTATCAGGGCCACATAGTAAGCTCCATATCATCCTACAAGACTCTAAAAACAAAACAAAACAAAACCCCACCACCAACCAAAACAAACAGAAACAACAACAACAACAACAACAAAAAAAACCCTTAAATAAAGGGACCACTCATGGGCAAAGGCCTATTTGTAAAGCATCAAAAACTAGAAACACATTGCTAGAGTCAAGGTAAAATGCTCACACTCCATGGTGCAGCGAAATGGCTCCATCTGCCTCATGCCTGGTTTTGCTGAGCAAAGCTCTCAGCTAAGAGAACTTTGCACAAGTAACAGAATGACTGAGAATACACAAACCTCCAGCCAAACGCCATCTGGATAGGCCAGATGAGGCTGGGTCACTCCTAACAGCAACTGCCCTGGGCTGGATGAGGCTACACTGCTAGGATTCTGCCAGTTCCTAAAGAATGTGTGCTCAAGTCCTGAGTGTATGTATGTGCACACACAGGCACGCACACGGACACACACACACACACTCAAGGTGATGAAGACATTCAGACAGGAACTAGAAGAGATCTGTCCAGACCCCATAAAACAAGTGGATCAATCAATTTACTTGCTTGTTCTGTCTCCCCCAAGCCCCCTCTCCCTGGAGCATACTGCTGCTTTCAGGGTTGGGGAGAGATGGCCATAGGTATGCAGGCCTGGCCTTTTAGCCTATCAGTGAGCCAAGCCCTGCTTTGACCACAAGGAGGAAAACAGTTCTCACTGGGCAGAGGCCCAACCATCATCAATTTCTTAGCAAGAAGTCACTGAGGACAGCATCCCATCCCTGTGCCCTGTGTTCTTCTGAGAATAGAGCAGGGAGGTGCCTTGGGAGAGGACAGATGGAAGGAGCAGAGGAAGGGTAGAAAAGGGAAGAACTGTAGACTCTTCTTAATGTTCTGGGTACTTCGCAGCCACCAGAGAAGATATCCTGTGTTGATCCCACTGTGCCCTTCAGGCAGGAATTAGGGTGGCATAGTGTGTACCTTCCTCCTGCCTGGATGATGTTCACTCATACATTCATCCCTGGGGTCTCTAACCTAGCACAGGAGCCTAGTTCAGAGCCCAGAGGCTGTCCCCAAAGATGTCACATCCGATAACAGCAAAGGGTAACGAAAAGCCACATCCCTTTGAGTTCACACGCCTGAGAAGAGGTATGCCATACACTGTCCCTCAAAAGTAGCACCAAGGCTTTGCTCATGGGAAAGGCTGGGTACGCCCTTTGGAGACATCCTTTTGGGTGTAGGAGAATCTCAGTGCTGATTTCTTTTTTTCATTTGATGATATACTCTTTAGTAGAGAGATACACCCCTCTGTGTGAGCTTTACAAGCCTGGCAGATGTGGAACATGAGCAATGGTGGTATCATGATGGGGCTGACAGAAAGCATATGTGTACATGCACGCTGACTTCAGAATAGCCACATCAAAATGAAAATGTGTTTGCCAACAGCCTAGCATGTGGCATGCACTTGGGCATTCATGGCGAGCATGTGGGGGACCTGGACAAGGGTGTCTTCCTGTGGCTCTGTCCACGGCAGGGTGAGCCAGGACAGCTTACCAGCCCCTGGAGACTTACCAAAGGAGAGGCTGCTGGATGCTTGACTGCAGTTGGCTCATTGTTTCATCCCATTTAACCTACAGGACTCAGACAGCCATACAGTCCCTGGTTGGCCAAGGGTTGTCCAGACAGATGTGTTAATAGATGTGCTAGCCACACACTCTTGGGAAGAAACAACACAATGCCATCCAAATATATCAAAACCTAACTGCATGAAGCCTGGGCCACTAATATGTGATTCCAAATACTGGGGAGAGGAGGCGTTCTTCTCGTGGACCTGTATGGAAACAGTCAACTTCAAAGTCACCGCCTGCCTAGAGCATGTGCCTCAGTATCCACAGGGTCTGACGATAAATCTTTGGCATGTGAGGCTGTCCTGAACAATTTATGAGCATATTAAGTGCTGGTCAGACACATGCAAGTGAAGCAAAACAAGCAAGGGATTAAGAATCAAGGCAGCAAACAGGAATGGAGGCTTGTTCCTGTGAGCATGAAATAAAACAACGGTGATGCCCAACCTTACTGCCCTCTGCCTTTAGAAGCTTACCATACAATAAGGCATAGGATATAAAGCCCTAAGTGCAATGGTCAGGGTCTTGTGTGGACCAGCACCTGCAGGGGGTGACTGGCAGATCTGGTGGGAAAAGTAGGCTCATGGTAGACCCTTCTCTAGTCACAGTTAGAACAAAGTTCCTGAAGGACTACATCTTCTCTTCTTCCATCTGAGAGGGCCCCATCTGCCTCAGGAGCTAGTACTGCCTCACAAAGTTCCTGTCACTCCTGGTCAATCTAAAGGAGGCACCTACGAAGACCCAGAGACACGACAGCAAATTCCATAGTGTTCTCTCTCTTCTTTGATTTTCTCTTTAATCGGGGCTTCTCTTACTGACACCTCCATACATGCAGGCACGCTTTTGGGGTTATGTTTCCTATGAAGGGCATCTTGCCCTGCAGACAGGGGAAGTATCCTCCACCCCAGAGGCTTTGGAACATACAGGAAGCACGGACATCTTCAGGAAATGAAGGTTTTCATCAACACCAGGGGTGAAAACAGCATTTTTACCTCCAAGCCACTACTAGTCTCAGTAGTTAACAAGAATTTCTCTAGTCCAACAATGATGTCAGTGGTAGCAAATACACTGATGACCAATCAGTCGCACTCTGACATCAATGACACATGCACAGGGCCAGAGATCCTAAAATCCTGCATGGCAAGGCACATGAGCTCTACTGTCCCACAGGCACAGCACAGTGCCAGCCATTTAGCTCCTACTACCCAATATACAACAGCTAACAACATCCTGCATGTTTTGATATTAACAGCACTGTGCACTGGGAAGGAGGTACGCTAGGAAGGTGGTACCCGGGGAAGGCGTAGCAAGGTGCTTTCATGAAGTCCAGAAGGGAGGTGTAAAATCCCTACATCAAAAGGACATTTAAGCAACGTCTCTTGATGGTGTGAACACGCTAAGCAGGTGAAAGAGGACATGCGGAAACCTGGAGTACATGCTATGTGGAAAGAGTCGAAGATGCTCAGTGAGGTTCAGCTCAGAGTGCAGAGGGAGCTAGTCAGCCATCTAGAGCAAAGATGATTGACCTTGCGTACTTAGAAATGCATCTGAGCACTTCAGATAGAGAGCAAATGTCTTTTGTTGTTGGCTACAAGACCCCCCTCTCCCCCTCTCCCCCCCACCCCCGTCTATGCCTATGTCCGGCCGAGCGCCCCTCCTATGGGAATAGCTGATCTTTCCTGTAAAGCTAAGGCTGAGGCTCCAATCAGGATGGAATAGTCAGGAAGCAAACCCTGCAGCTGATGAGACTGGGCAGAAAGAAGAAAATGTCAGCCAAGGCACCTCTATAGGGGAGGACTGCAAATAAGATTCCAGAACTAAGTACCCCATGGGGACAGTTTCCCTACCGAGATCAGCTTGGGGAAGGACTATGTTGAGTTTGAGGAGAACAGCGACTGTCAAAACCCTCTGAGGCATACTTACTGGGCATTTTATATAAAATGTTTGCTGAGATCTTCCTGACCCCTCCATAGGGATGGCTCTATGATAACCCTAAGGAGGCCAAAGCAGGGGGCTGGGAATGTGCAATTCTGTTGGTAGAGTATTTGCCTAGCATGCATAAGGCCCTGGGCTCCATCCTTAATACCATATTAAAATTAGATGTCATAATGTATACCTATAATCCTAGTATTTGAGGGGTAGATCCAGGAGGATAAGAAACTGGAAATAATGAGCTCCATAGTGAATCAGAGGCTATCCTGAACTACATAAGACCCTGTTAGAGAGTCATGCCTACGGGGGCCAGCCCAGATAGTGAAGTGCTTGATGTACAAACATGAGGACCTGAGTCCATCTCTTCAACACCTACATAAAAAGCATTACACATCTGCAGAGCAGTGCTGGGAAGACAGAGACAGGGAGATCCCTACAACTATCTGGCTAGCCAGCCGAGCTGAATCAGTGAGCTCCGGGTTCCATGAGAGGTTCTGTCTCAAAAAATTAGATAGAAAAAAAAGTGAGAAAGAAACTCAAGGCTGGGACATCACAGTGGGACAGGGCAGAAGGGCCAGGGTGTTACCTCCTTAGCCTGTTGGATTCATAAGGATCCCACTCTGACCCTGGCACTATACATAATAAAGCAGGCATCCAGGGCAGGGGCTGCCAGGGCACCATGCACTTGCTATCACATCCTGGTTAGAAGGAGGACATGCAACTCTGCCTGTATCTCAAGAGCTGTGCGGGGCGGGGGGGGACTATAAGAGGTGCTAGGCACACTCACTTTCTCCAGCAGGATCCATCAGGCAGGGAGGGGCTGGCAACATCCAAGGAGCCCACGAGTGAATGTGTCTCACTGGACTGCAGCCCAAGCAGACAGACACAACTCAGCATCGCCAGGACACACTTAGGAAAGACTAGAAAAATGTGCTTGGCCAGAAGCACGCTGACCTGATTCTGAGGGTTGAAAATGGATTTCAAGGTTGGAAGCAAGGATATAGGGAAGAGGGGAAAAAAAACCGTATCGGTTAAAGAATGGGATCATGTATCATTTATGCAAAGTTGGAGAAATAACTGGAAAGGGGATCACTGGTACCACAAGGGCCCTGGGCATCACTCAACGGATCCCTCTTTCAGTTTTGTTCACTGTTAGTGTCTGTTTGAGTACATGTGTACACCTGCCACAGAGTGTGTGTGGAGATCAGAGAACTCCGTGAAGTCAGTTCTCTCCTTCCACCTTTACACATGGGTCCCAGGGATCAAACTCAGATCATCAGGCTTGTTACAGTAAGCCTCTCTGTCCACTGAGCCATATCACTGACCTTCAAGGATCTTTCTACACCAGAGAAACAACCATTATAGGAGCAAGGGAGGCTGAGGAGCCAAGAGTCCCAACAACATGAGAAGCCACAGAGAGGAAGAGACACCTTGTTCCTTGTTCCTTATTCTGTGGACACAAAAGTCTATGCTATCTTGTACATCACAGAACTGAAGAAACAAGGGAAGGAAGGAAAGACCCAGGTATGGTACCAGCTCCTCCTGGGTTCCAAAGGCAGCTGAGCAGAGGCCTCTAGAGCTCAACACCACTTCCTCATGGGGTCTCCAAGACCTCTGCTGCATGTTGGGCCCCACTTAGCCCGAAGTAAAAAACAAAAATTACTATGTATTAAGCATCTGTCCCACCCTAAGGTTGCTCTAGGAAGTTTATTAATGTCAACCTATTTAATTTCTCCATTCATAATATAAAGTGAAGATTCATGTCCCCATATAGGAAGAGAGAAAGCATCTTTGAATAAACAGCTTGGCCAGGACTATACAATGAGCTAAATACAGGAGCACTCACCTTTGCCAGGCTGCCTCCAACTCTACCTCTAGGGCTGGCAAGCAGGGAGACTAGAAAAGTTAAACCAGTGCCCCATGTACCTGGCTGACTTGCATAGGTTGTCAGCAACCCTTTCCATCCTGTGGTTTCTTCTCCTGCTTATGGTTCTTAGCAAATGCCAATCACTCACCACAGTCCTGCAAGCCTAGTAGTAAAACCATTTCCTATTTTCCCTAGCTCCTTCCTTGGGGTATGCTTGACAACCTCTGATGGCCCCTTGTCCTCCCCACACCTCTGCCAGCAACCTTTCTCTAAACATCTCCCCTGAGTCTAGACCACTGTCTTCCTGTAGGATCTCACTGACAGGTAGAGCACAGAGGATGATGCTGGGTCTCTAACCCAGATCGACCTGCCCCATGTCCTAATCGCAGGTTCTGCAAGGTGGAAGTTGACTGAGCTACAAAGAAGAAATATGTAAATATTTCTGAAAACCAACAACATACAGTGGGCAGGGACGTGTCAATGGCTGCTTTCATCAATGTCCCCAGTAGCAGAGTCCAATGTCTACTTATAAGATCTAGATTCAGTCAATCTCTGGGTAGCTTCAATCAGTTTTGGTCTATGATAGTGTCTTGATGGCTCTGCCAGGAACTTGGCTTTCAGGCAGGTCTTATGAAACTATGGATGGGGCCAGCCAGTTCTATAACATCTGCTCCAACACTGCACATTCCAGGGACCTCCCTAGTTTAAAGCTAATAACTAACACCATCAACTTGAGACTTGAGGTTTAATCGCATAAATCTGAGAAAGGTCCCAGGAGAAAATGCTCACAACTTTAAAAAATTCTTTAGACTTTGCCTTTGGTGTTAGGCCAGCTCTAGCTGAGCTGTTCATGAAGATTTATCTAAAGCAGGCTTTCTCTGCTCCAGTACTGTGGACATTTAGGGCCAACCAATTCCTTGACATGGGTAAGTATTCCTGCAGATTACAGCATCCATAGCCTTCTGATTTCTTCTCACTAGAGAACCTTAACATCACCCCCCCCCCAACCTTCCCAGCACTGTGACAAGCAAAGATGTCTACAGACACAGCCAAATGTCTCCAAAGTATAAAATCACCACAAAATGGGATCTGTGCACAGGAATACTTTCATTAGTTGAGTGCTAACTCAGCTATGCAAGTTTCACAAAAGTAGTGTGCTGTCGGGGGTGGAGCCATGACTCAGCAGTTAAAGAGTACTGACAGTTCTTTCAAGACTGGGGTTTTGCTCCCAGCACCCACATGGTGGTTCAAATTCTTCTATAACTCCAGTTCCAGGCAACCCAATGCCCCTTTCCAGCTTCTGTGGGCACTGCAGGCATGTAGTACACATAAACTAATGTAAGCATAGAGACACATTAATATTTTTAATGTAACATGTTATCACAGCGTTGTTTCAAATTTTAGAGCCAAATACCCAAAGTTTATATCTAAGACACTCTACGTTACCTCTAGAGTTGCCACTCTATAGACCAGGTAACTGCCCCATCCCACCCCCCCAGTCCTAACCATCAAGATTTCCTCATTTAGCAACAGTAGAACTCAGTATGAAGTTCAACCCTTGCACTTGTAGGCTGTGTTATATCGCCAAATCTATATTCGGACACTCTTAGATCACACTCAGCTCCTCATGTTAGTCATACTCCAAAGAGCTCACAAGGATAAAGAAGAGCTCAAGAAATGACAGCAAGAGCCACCAAAGCAAAACCAGGACCTTTAATGATAGGTGGATTCAAGTGCATCATGCATTTGGGCTTGGTGTTAGAGAAGATCACAAGTGCTTTGGGTATGATCATTTCTAGGCTGGACATTCAACACAGTGGTAGAGTGCCTGGCTACTTTTTGTGAGGTCTTGGTTCAAAATGCACAGCCCCCCTACACACACAATACACACACGTACACACACACACACACACACACACACACTCACTCATGCACCAAGCACATACGCACCCGTGCACTCATATAGCTGGGGAGATAGCTCAGTCCTGTCATGCATTCAAGCACAAGGACCTCAATTCAATACCCAGAATCCACATTAAAGCTGGGCATGCAGGTATGTCCTCATAATCCTAGTGCTAGAAAGGCTGAGACAGGCAGATCTCTGGAGCTCTCTGGCCTGCTAGTGTAGCTTATGTGAGAGTGAGCTAGGAAACTCCATCTCAACAAACAAGTAGGATGACAAACTGAAAAATGACATCTGACACTGACATCTGACCTCCATATGCATGTGCATGTGTTCCCTAATGCACATGCACATGTACCCATAAGTTTTTATACATTATAAAACCTAATACTGCTGCAGGCCGGCCAACCTCAGCCTCTTTCAACCCGCGGGAGAAACAGGGTTCTGGTACAGGTCGGCAAGGCATTGGCGAAGAAAAAATAACAGACACGACACAAGGAAGTGCAGGATCTAAATGTATTTCTCAAAATGGCATCAGACTTTTACAGTCATTATAAAAGAGAAAAGAAAAATCTGGCAGCTCAGCGGTCAGGGTATATCTGAGGCCATCTGGGTCTAAAACAGCAGCCATCTCCTCTGGAGCGGTGCAGCACCCCTGGGCTCTGAGCACGCTTGTGCCTGCTCTGGCCCAGCCAGAGTCCCAGGGGGCGGGGGGGGGGGGCAGGCTGCGGGTGAGCCAGCCAGGAGGGTAGAGGCTGGAATCTGGAATCTCTGCAGTACACTCTCTCTCTCTCTCTCTCTCTCTCTCTCTCTCTCTGCTCAAGGTCCCACCAATCCTTAGTAAAGGCCCACTATGTTAATCTTTTGGGCTAGCAGAGACTGTCCCAGGGGTCTCATTCTTCTAATCCCTGGGAGTGATTCAACTGTTGTTCCTGACTGAAAAATTGACCTTGCCCTGGGATTATCAACTTCTATTTTGTAAGCTTCAATGCCCTACCCCCCTCATTATCTCTCTAACAATGCTGGAGGCAATTAGTCTGAATGTGTAACATTGCCTACGAAATTCCAAGCCCAGGGTTTGGCTAGGATGTTGGAACATGGGTGGAGGTCAAAGAGCAACATTTAATTTTGTTTAACTATTATAGTAAATCATATCTTGGGGGACACCTAGCATGCGAGACTATAGCAAGGACATATCTGGGCTACCTCTGAGTTAGGGGTTGCAGGAGACAGCTTCCTTGAAGCTTTTTGCCTCATAAACTACTGTCGCTCAAAATGTGCATGGCATAATATATTATATATATTATTTATATATATACATACACATACACATACATATCTAAAATTTCTATTCCCCTCTTCCTTCTCAGAGGACACTTCTAACTGGGAGTTTGATACTGTAGCATCACAAAATACAACAGCAGTAGCCAGTTTCAGGTTCAGTTACTGTGTGCTTGATAAAGCACAGTAAATATTCTATTTCATTCTATAAACAGAAACTGGACTGCTGTCCCAGGTCCTTGCACTGTTGATTGACCTACTGCTATTTTGAAGTCATGTGATAAGAGCCCAAACACTAGGTCCTGAAGACTTCCTCTGAACTATGTAAATGTCATCCCGAAAGTTAGACACACTGGGGCTGTTCTGGTTCCAGCAAGTTGAATGGGACAGACTCCAATCCTCACTCATCCTTGGACAAACTTTTCTTTAAGAGTAAGACATTTCCAGAAGCCTCTCTGGCCCTAGTGAAGCCTCAAACAGAAGCACCAAGGGCGTCAAAGGAGCACGCAGACATTAAGATGGGACAGTACTGCATAGCTGCGTCCAACAAATAAACTAATAAAGTTTATCTTTTTTTAATCAATAAGTTTTCAGGTCTCTCAATAATTCAGTCAACATCATAAATAGATGTTCTTCTGGGATCAAAGACAAAAATCTTTTGATTATTTGCTGTTATCTGTCATGGTCAAGGTACCATTCATGATACAAACAACTTACATATAAAAAATTATCTTGCCCAAAGTATTCTCCAGGTTCAAGTTGTCTGTTAAGTCACAGCAAGGAGACATCAGAAGATCAAACAACTAGCAGCTAGGGACAATATTAGCTCTCCGGGCCAGTATAATCTGACCAAGTATAATTAGAAACAGCTGGCCTGAGCCAGAGGCACAGCTGGACATCTTACCTCTAAATCCTCACCCACACAACTGTCCCCAACTTACATCTGTCACTTCTGGAAGTGGCTTTCCAGTTACTCTAAGACTCAGCAGTTTATCTGCATTTCTTAGCAAATAAATTCACAAAGAAGAAATCAAGGGTTAGCACGAAAGTCATTGGCAGGCTCGGAAACACAGTTCTTAGTCTTGAGCCTCGAGCATGTAGTATTTTCCTATAGTGGTTGAATAGACAAAGGGGCTATTTTAAGAAATAGATATACTTTAACTATCAATTTGTCCAGAACCATCCTCTCAGTTTTCTACTAGAGTGTCTAGATCTTTACAAAGAAGTAGTCCAGGGGCACTTGTCAACTCAATGGAGAAATGCCTCTTCAGGCTAGAGTTGTATAATCTACTCACGGGGAGTACCCTGGATAGCCATGGACATGTCCTCTACCTTTCCCAGATGAGGAACAGAAGGTCTGACACATCTGGGGGTGCCACCTTATAGACTTCCACACTGAATGTCCTCAGACAGGCACCTGCCAAGTCTTAGTATCTTAAGGAACTTAATGACAGAAGCATCTGAGAAGTAGGAGATACTTAACCCCAGGATCCAAAAGGACAAGGGTAGAGACACAGACTACAAATTTTTCCGAGGCAGATAACCATCAGAAGTAGACATGGGGTTGGGCGAAAGGGGAGTATGAAAATAGAGGGCTTGGCAGTAACTTTGAAAAACCTTCCACACAGAGGACAACAATGTAGCTACAAGAAAAATGAGACATGATGGTGAGGTAGTGAAGCAAGGAGAGGACCCTGGAGCAAGCAGCACATTCCTTCTGTAGATTATCTAAAAGATGTAGAGGAGATCAAAGAGGTTGCATCAGAAAAGTTATGAGAACCTTCTAGTATATCTATCGGGCTTGTTCAGAGAGGCTCCGATTTAGAAAGACTTAAAAGAAACATGTCCGTCTCAAACGTAACAAAATGCATTGCAGGGTCCCTGGTCCCAGAGGTGGCCTTACAGAATCAGGATTTTAGGGCGTATAAAACCAGCTTACTCACCTGTACTACAGCAGTGTATATGGGGCGTGGGTACATGTGATGGTTTGTATATGCTCAGCCTAGGGAGTGGCACTATTGGAAGGTCTGGCCCTGTTGGAGTAGGTGTGTCACTGTGGGTGTGGGCTTTAAAACACTCATCCTAGCTGCCTGGAAGTCAATATTCTGTTAGCAACCTTCAGATGAAGATGCAGAACTCCCACCTTCTCCTGCACCATGCCTGTCTGGATGCTGCCATGTTCCTGCCTTTGTGATAATGGATTGAACCTCTGAACCTGTAAGCCAGCCCCAATTAAATCTTGTTCTTTATAAGAATTGCCTTGTCTGTTCATAGCAGTAAACCCTATCTAAGACAGTACCCAAGGAAAAGTAGAAGTTAAGGACACAGCATTGTGGCTACTAAGGTCCTGAGCCAGGGACGGATGCCAGAAGGAACCTCAGATTATAACTTATGGTTACTTTCAAGGTCTTGGCTGTGGGCAGAGAGGCAGAAGACCCTCATTGTCCCAGCTCACAGAACCTCCTGCCTAGACCTGAAATCATCAGTATGAGGTTCCCGCCTTGAATAAAAGCCACTCATCTCCTGTAGCCTCCTATTGCAGGCAGGGACTCTTGCTCCTCACAGTCTCTTTATTAAACAAAACCAAGCAAATTAATTACTATTTCAAACATGATTTTTTTTTTTTTGCTTACCCTAAGTAGGCTTTAGGATATAAAATCCATAGTAAAGTTTGTTTAAAAACCATTGTCCTTCAGTGTTGGGTAACAACTGCCTCATGTTTGCCTCATGGATTCCTCATGGATTCCTCATGAGTCTACAGCCTGGCAAGCAGAGGCACTGAGAGCCCTTCTTCTGGAATTACTTTCTAAGGATATGTATAGAAAGAAATGTTCTTGGAAAACAGAAATTAGAGGGAGAGAGAAAGAATATGTACATGAGAGTGAGTGAGAATATCCATTTCACTCTCCACCATTCTGTGTCTCTGAGATGAGGGAAAGGTTTGCTTACAGCCCTATGCTCCAAATTCCTCTCATCAGGTTTCTCACAGTTATGTGTCTAGGCATCACTAGTCCATGTTCACATCACCATGGGAGCCAGGGTTGGGAAATATGGCACACAAGTGGAGGTTCTCTGCTACCTCTGGCCCTGTAAGCATAAAGTTCTCATCTCTGACCCTAGAGCTCCATGCTCTCATCCAGCATCTCTGAAGTTGTTGCAGCCCAGTCCATTAAAGGTGGAATAAAGTCCCAAAGCTTTCACAGTTCTTAACAACAGTTTCTAGGAGGTCATCATGTTGATCAGAAAGTGCTCACTTAGCCAGTTTTCCCAACACTATTTTGTGCTTTCTCTTTCCTTAAGGTTTATTCTTTATCTACCTCAAAAGACTCAAGACTTCAGTGTGCCAAAATACAGTACAAGAAAGGCCTGGGGAGATAGTCCAATGGTTAAAAGCACTTGCTGTTTTTGCAGAGGACCCAAGTTCAGTTCCAAGCACCCACATGATATTTCACAGCTGTCTGTAGTGCAGTTCAAAGAATCCACTACGCTCTTCTAACCTGTTCAGGTACTACACGCACATAGTATACACATACAATATCATGTGGAACATACATAAAATAAAAATAAACTTTCAAGAGAATAATATGGCACAAGAAAAACATTGCAAGCCACTATCAAACTGTTCAAGGAACAATGTGTTGCATTTTCCAGTCAACTGTAGATAGGTGTAAAGACTTTCAGTAGGCATCTACGACAGAAGAAACAGAGCCCTGGCCTTCAATGGAGCTCCTGATGGAGTTGGTCAAAGGAATGAAATGGCATCGAGTAGCAGGTGAGGAATGAGGAGGAAGTACAGGCTCCAGTCCCACAGACACAGGAATCAAGTTTTCAGCCAATAAATATAACACTGGGCTGAAGGCATCCAAAAGTTTCATGCTCACAAACCAGCAAGTATGAGGCCGACGACTGACACTGTTCCACAGCTGCTAGACCAGGTAGAAACGGCACCAGATGTTTCTACCTCATGCCACATGGATTAGGTAAACTAGGACAGTACCTATAATCTGAAGGAGACTCAAACAGCACACAACAAAGGTGACCATGACACACAGTTGATACTAATGATGACTACAGCCAAGATGATGGATGGATCATTTGTGAAATGATTATTCATTCAAATGGACTGAACATTTCATGACAGAATTGGATGTTTATACTTAATTTCCAGATGTCAGAAACCAAAGGCTATAGGAATTTTCTTAATTCCAGGACTTTAAAGGCATGGATCCAAGAAAGAAATATCAGTAAGCCACCCTCAAGAATTTCTACACTTTCTTCCAGGTGAATATGCAATTGGATTAGCCATGTCTCATATTCCCAGAGTCAAAAGTCCTTTGGAAATACCTTAAAGTCTAATTACAGATAGCAAAAGAAAGCTGATCACTGAATATATTTTTCTTGACATATATTTTATGTAGTATGTCCAGTGTTTCAGATGCACCCTCTAAGGTCTCATCTCTGGGCATACATGGGAAACAGCAAGGGTAACCTAGCCTTCATTGCATTGCCTTAGTAAGGCTTGTGGATAAAAGTCATTTATAAGTACTCAATAGGAACTGCCTTCATTAAGAACAGTAATTTCTTTTCATCTGGTCTCAGGAGGGCACTGTGTGTTTGTGGAAGGGAGCATAGTGGGAACAAGCTTCCCACTCCCCAAGGAGGGCCGTCAAGCCAAGACGCATCCCAGGGACCACCACCAATAGCTGGCTCTCAGGACAGCATTTTTTTCTTTACTCTGTTTCCATCAAATGCATTCCAAGAATATGACCCATTTGGTGGCAATACTTTGTGTATTAGTTACTTATCTCATTGGTACTTTGTGTGATCATCACTTGTCTCATTGACACTTAGATAGTTACTTGTGTCATTGATGCTTTGTGTGATAGTTGCTTGTGTCATGGGCACTTTGTGTGATAGTTACATGTGTCATTGATAGTTTGTGTCATAGTTACTTATCTCATTGATACTTTGTTTGATAATGACTTGTGTCATTGATGCTTTGTGTGACAGTCACTTGTGCTATTCATACTTTGTGTGATAGTCATTTGTGCCATTGATGTTTTGTGTGATAGTCACTTTATGTCATTGATTGTTTATGTGATAGTCACTTGTGCCATTGATACTTGTGTAACGCTTACTTATCTCCTTGCTCTGACAACTTAAGGAAGGAAGGGTTAGTTTGGTTCATGGCTCAAGGTGTCCATCACCTTAGGGAAATCATGGTGGCACGACCTGAGGCTGTGGGCCACATGCTGCATCCACAGTCAGACCACAGCAAGAAATGAATGGTAGGGTCCAGTTTTCTGTTTCTCTTTCATTGAGTTCAAGACCAAAGGCTGTAGGAGGATCTTCCCAGCATAACTAAAATTAACCTAATCCAGATGAACCCTCAAAGATATGCTAAGAGGCCCATCCCATAGATGATGCTAGATCCCATCAAGTAGACAGTTGAATTTAAGCACACTTAACTATCTGACTTTTTACTCACAGCATACATATTATTCCTTTTAATTCTCTGTAAAACTTTTAAAAAATCATATCAAAGAATTTTACACTAAAAGGAAATCTTCACTTTGATCAGTGAGGAGAACTTTGATTCCAGAGTCATCTGTAGGTTTCTTCAGAAGAACAAGAGGAAATAAACTTATCATCTACTCTGCTGTAAGCCCTCAGGTCTCAGTAAAATGGCAGCCTATCCAAACAATGGATGAAGAGAGATGCTTTGCCACATTTACCACAAGCTGGGGTTCGTTTTGCTAGCTACAGCACAGTGCCAGAACGAGCACATATAGATGCCATCACTTCATGAGAGTCTGCTAGTTTGACAAAAGAGGAAAAATACCCAGACCATGACAACAAAGACTAGGCAGTTTGGGGACACACATCTGCTATGAGCTGCAAAGGGGCCAGATGGAAAAATAATTTCAGCACACACTGGCTTGCTGGTAAGGCACAGTGGCATCATTTACACAAGGGTTACAGCATATTTAGCTGAAATTGCTGGATGGTACATATTGTTATTAGCACTTAGCCATCAGGTCTTCCCTTCTCAAGTATGTGCTTTGTAAGAGGAATGAGAAGACATTCAAATGCTTTCAACTCTCTCTTTTTTTTTATATTTTGAGACAGCGCCTTCTGCAGCCCTTGATCACAATGTGCTGCCAAGGTTAGCTTTGAACTCTTGATGCTAGTGCCTCTATCTCCCCTGTATTTGGGATTACATGTCTATGCCACCATGCCTGGTGCTTACACTTTTAAAAGTTCTCCAGAATCCAAGCAAATAATTGTAAGCTGGATGTGGGAGGAATGCCACAGCCTCTTTAGGTGGAGACAGGAAGGTTAGAAGTTCAAGGCCATTCTTTGCTACATAGAGAAGCCTGAAATCTATCTATGGTACATGAGACCCTGATTCAAACAGCTAAAATCAAATGTAGTAAGAGTAGCCACAAAATGACCTATCATCTTGAGCCATACATAGTTTAGTAACAAATACTAGTTTTTCCCTTTCTTATCAAGATGATTCTGAAATGCTGCTTTTGGTGTAAATATAGGAGAGAGGGTAGGCAAACAGATGGTATGGTGAAAACTAGAACAACACAAAGCATGGGCCACTGTGACTCTTCAAATGCTGGGATGCAGCTCCATCCGTGGACTCTTCTCCCAGCCCTGTCAGTGACAGCCAGCAGGAATCTTCCCTTGCATTTGATCCCCAGAAAACTATAGATGATGCCACCTCCTCTCTTATCCAAACACATGACCAGATACTCAACAGAAGGGAAGTGATGGAAAAAGAAGGGGTAGGGCATGGTGGAACAGTGAAATGCACTGTGGTCTTATGCTCTAGGAATGACCAAGGATGAAAAAGCCTGTCAACCCTTGGCACATGTGGAACACAACAGTGCCAGGTGTTCAAGGCAGGACACACATCTGGATCTGTGGTTATATATACATACATATATATATATAATTTTCCTCCAGATGTTGGAATATTATAAATACTGGGGATAGGCAAAAAGTTATTTTGGATATTTGAAAATGGGACCTGGTAGTAAGAAGAGACTAATAATAGAGGGCTACAGGGTATTTCAAAGAACATTAGTAGAGCGGAGGGTAGGGGTATTTAAATCTTTGTCACTTCAACTTTGGAGGTCTGTCATGAAGTCCCCAAAGCAGCAGGAAGTCCCAGCAGTTCTCATAAACATCTTTCTCTTATGGCATTCTCTCTAGACTGTTATCATCCCTAACTTGTGTGTAATCATGTGCCCAAGTTTGTGTGTTTGTGTGCAAATGTGTGTAAATGAGGGTCAGTGTTGGGTGTCTCCCTTGATTACTTTTCCATCTTAATTTTTGAAGCTGGATCTTCCACTGAACACAGAGCTCAACATTTGGCTTGTGAGCAGGCTCCCAGAACTCATTTGTTTCTCTCTCCCCCAATGCTTGAGGTTGATGTGTAACCATTACATCTGACTTTTTCATGCACATGGGGGATCCAAACTCAGGTTCACTGTGTTTGAACAGCAAACACTTTACTGACTGGGCTACCTCTCTAGACCCTCATTTCCAATCTAAAATACATGAGGACAAGGAAGTCAGAATGCATTGTGGCCCCACTGGTTCAGATTACAATTAATCAAAGTAGGAGACACACCCACCTATATCCTGAAAGACCCACTGATCCCCCTAGGGGAATGCCAACAACAGCACATGATACTTTATTTATGTACAGGTGTATAAATTCATCCCAGCTTTGTGTTTGATGAACCTCACTAGTGTGATTTTCAAACATTTCTACTTTCCCACTAAATAGGAAAACGACATTCACTCTGAAAGGCTCACTGGAAAAAGTTCATATTGATTAATATATATCACTAATATAGCAACATATATTTACATATATAAACAAACATGTACATATATGTACATATAGATATTTTATATGCATATACATATATACACACACATATATGTGTATGAATATATCTGATAGGGGTGTGTTTATGTATTTTATTTCCTGCGCTCTTCTGGGAGCTTAAAACACAGTTTTTTTCCTAGAGAGGATGGTCTCAGATTCAACTCTAGTCGGACATAATCCTTGAGGAACTGTCTTCTGCTGAAATCACTGAGTGATTTAAAAATCTAATGGCAAACACTATTTACAGATACCACCAATGCCCTGTTTGGGACTATCCTATATTTCATAGTTTACAACCTCATTTTCTAAACAGCTGGAAGTATACATTAGAGTTTAAAGTCCCCAGATTAAGCACTGAACCACAACTTTGCCAGGGGCAAGTTTTTTATATTGCCTGTGGAAATACCAAACACAGATAAAACAATGACCTTAAGGCAGTGTTTGGAAAGCTCAGAGTTGTCACAGAATGACCTGTCTTCTTCTTTGTGTGTATGTGTGTGTGTGTGTGTGTGTGTGTGTTGATTTGTTTTATTTTATTGGATTTTCTTTATTTACACTTCAAATGTTATCCCTTTCCAGGTCTCCCCTCTGGAACGCCCCCATCCCATTACCCCTCCCCCTGCCTCTCTGAGGGTGCTCCTTTACCTACCTACCCACTCCTGCCTTCCTGCCCTGGCATTCCCCTACACTGGAGCATTGAACTCCCTCAGGCCCAAGGGCCACTCCTCCCAACGAGGTCATCCTCTGCCACATATGTGGCCAGAGCCATGGGTCCCTCCATGTGTACTCTTTGGTTGGTGGTCCAGTCTCTGGGAGCTCCGGGGAAGGGGGGGGGGGTAGTATGACCTGTCTTCTCATACTCAGTCTTGGTGTTTTCAGACTGAAAGTACTCATCCGTGACTGGGCCATCTGCCTGGGAGAATCCTCCATGGAGTCAGAAACCACATAATGCAAAGTTAGGAGGCGGGACAGCCTGCTCCTGCCCAGTGGACCCTGAGCCTAGGAGAGCCAGCCAGCTGAAGGTTGGTTAGGTAATCAGTCTTGCCTTGCCTGGGGGACGCTGCGGGTGATGGTTAGCCAACCCTCCCAGAGTTGAAAGCCTAGTATCTCAGCCGCCTTCATCTGGCTGTCTGCATCAGGCTGCAAGCCATAGCACTCAGTGAAACCCAGCAGAGCTGGCGGCAGTGCTAGGAGCATATTGTGCAAGCGCCTGTGCTGGGAGTTGTGCTCTGTAGTAACATGAAAGAAAAAGGCCCCCAGTAAGCACTGCATGGAACAATCAGGAAGGCAGCTGGGGTTCAAGGCTGCAGTGAACAGCCTTGCAGGAGCTTGCTTTGCTTTACTTCCCCCACCCCCACTTCCACACACACACACACACACACACACACACACACACACACACCCCAAAACTCTGAAAAACCAAAATTCTCCACGGAGAACCTGCTTATCTTCACACAAGCTTGTGGCCATACAATGCACACACGTGCACACACACACACACACACACACACACACACACATGCACACATACAGAGAGACTCTATGAAAACAATTTTTAAATTTATCATCTATTGTCACTATATTTTAAGTTTGTTTCCTTGCTTTCATTTATTTTATTCCCATCAATTTAAAATGAGTCAATATTTAGGCTAAGAAGATTCCAAAGTGATCACCTTATTGGACAGAGCCACATATATGCAAATCATGAAGTACTAAATACCTGGTATTTACAAGTGTCAATGTTGGTCTAATTTTGCATAATCTCATGTTTCAATGACTACATGTGGGTGACTTTGATAAATAAATCAGTTTTATTTTCATCCACATGGCTCTGAAGACCTCTGCAGTGTCAGTGACAGCGCAGGCTGAAGTCACCCCAGAAACTTACCTGTCCTTATGTCTCCAGTCAGCTGCACACTGAACTCCAGAGGAAGCCTGTTGGATAGTGATGCTCAGCTTCCCCACCACTCGCCCAGCACTCACCTTGGGGGTACTGCAGAGTGGGTGGGGATGAAGGCACCGGGAGAGCCTCTTGTGTGTCAGCAGAGGAGGGACTCTGGCTTGATGGGGAAGGTGAAGCAGGGGCTGCCGCCAAACTCAGGTCCAAGGAGAGGTCAGCTCTGCCCCGGCTCACGCTCCGACTTCTCTGCTCCTTCTCCTGCGTCTCGGCTGCCAACTGCTCCAAGTATTTGTATCTGAAAGTTAAATTCCAAAGGGTTTCCGTAAAAAGAAAGAGGAGCCCGTGGCTGACGCTTGTTTATGGATGGAACACCTGCAGAGTGAGCTGGTTTCCTGATGCATGGAGCAGAGAGCACAGGGCTGACTGGAGGCTCAGTCTGCCAGAAGCATAGGCAAAGCCAAGATGCTAGTGATTAAAAACCCTGCATCATTCATAAGCAAGTGAGGACAAATGTCAACATCACACAATACCAGATCCTGGCTCACTGCTGCAGAATCTTCATGCCCCCTTTAGGATGCATTTCTACAAATAATAATAACAATAATAAACTAGCAAATAATGACCCCCGCAAAAGGCTCTGGCAGGGACAGCTGAGAACTGAACACCCCCGCCCCCCGTGGAGTTCACAGCTGTGAAGTGGGAGGGTTCCTTGGTGCAGCAGAGAGAAACGGTGCCCCCAAATACCAAAAGGGGGCTGCTTGGACTGAAGCCTCTCGGAATTCCTGAACCTGCTTCAACGCTCACAGCAATGCAACTGGAATTCACTTTGTTCTCTCAGCGTAGCCCATGGAAACTTTTTTATATTTTAAAATATTTCTGAGCAGGACTCAGACATCCAATAGCTTGGACCTGACGTCACATACAGTTTATTCATCAAAGTCAGTTTAAAAGAACAAAGATACATCTGTTTTGCATTGCAGGCAGGCAGAAACCCACTAACTGTTTATTAAGAACAGCTACCAATCATCTTCCTCATAGTGCACTTTATAGATCAGACCAAAATAGCTTTGAAAATAAGTGCTTCTTCTGTGTAGACACACAGAAACAATGTCTGAGTTAAGCTGTGGCAGGTCTCTGTCTTCCCAGGCTGTGTAGCAGCTTATGCAAAACCCATCACTCTGTGTCCATCCTCCGACTTAATGCTTCCTCACAAACAACACCTCTGCCAGCCACCAGGAGCTCCTCCCAGACACTCCTCATTCACCAGGATGACAAAGGCAGAGGGCATAAAGTCTTTAAAGTAATTTGATATTTAAGAAGCACATAACTGCGGCTGGGGAGGCAGCTCAGTTGGTCAAGTGCATGCCTGGCCAGGACTAAGAGCTGAGCTGGACCCCTGGGATCCACAGGTTAAGAGCCAGATACGGTGCCACGGTCTTGTAATCTTGGTGCTGGGAAATCAGAAAAAGGCAGATCTCTGAGACCAGCCTAGCATCCTGGGGCAGCTCAGGCCTGTCTGAGACACTGTCTCAAAAACAAGGTGGACAGCACCCAAGCACACCATCGTTAGAGGCTGACCCCTGACCTTGCCTACGAGTGCACACACAGAAACGTGCACTTCTTGTCTCACCCTTTAGGAGTGTGCGGCCTCCTCCTTCACCTTCAACCTTCTCCCCCCTC
>NW_022196895.1:21218076-21291533 GCF_008632895.1 Mastomys coucha | reverse complement strand
ATACATAAAGGCAGGCTGCCCCTCAGACAATGCCAGCATATATTTCTTCCCCTGTTGCAACCAGCTTGGACCAGCACAGCTGCAAACAATCTCAACCTTGCCTCTGAACTCATGTCGGATATGTAAGCCATTCAGCTCCGATGGCATTTTACATTTACTGCCTGGCATATTCAGTCAGCTCTTCGCATGTGTAGGTCTGTTTTCAACAAGCAGATAATGCGATTTGGGAGATCAGGGAGAGCACCATCCTTTGTTCTTCCCCTCTGCGCCTTGCCCGTGTCTGCTGATGGGAAGCAGGCAGAAAGCTGCCCAGAAGCCCTCCCACCTGCAGAGGCCCACCCACCTGCAGTCCAGAAGCCTAGGGTTGCCTGTACCCCATCTCACCAGCCAGTGAGATCACTTAAATGGCCAAAATGGTGAAGTATAAGTGTACCAGCAATGGGATGTCCATGAACGTTTCGTTTCCAGCTAGGAGGCCAACCTACCTTGAACAACAACAATGGTGATGGCAGTAGCGGATCCTCAGATAGCCATATCGTGCCCTACACATGATCCTACCAACCCATTCTGGCCTTTTCTTTTATCTGGTCCAGCCCTAGTGTTGGTCTTCCACACCATACTCTGTGGGCAGCCAGGTTGGCAGTCAGGAGCTACCTGACAGTGGATTCAGATCAGTTTCTCTACCAAGAGACTGTCAGTCACAAAGACTTCCTGTGTGCATGCAGGTTTCATAAAAGCCACTACCAAAGATCTGTGGTGCAGAGGAGGACCAAGAAAACTTCAAGAGAATTGTTTCAAGGAATGGGGATAGTTACACGACAACAGAAGGGCAGAGCTGGGGAGAGTAATGTTGATCAGCAGGGTACAGTTTTAGTTTATATAGTGAGGTTGGTAGTACAACCATGGGAATACACCTCACATCACTGAACCATGTACCTAAATGCCCCAACTGACCAAGTACATTACAGGTATAATTTATACACTTACACACTCTTTTTCTTTCCACACATATAATGAGATTTATTTTATATGTATGAGTGTTTGCCTGTATGCATATATATGAACCACACATGTTCCTGGTATCTGAGGTAGGAGTAAGGGCTGCTGTGGTCAGAAGAGAGAAGTCAGATCCCCTGGAGTTGGAGATGGTTGTGGATGCTAGGAACCAAGCCTGGGTCCTCTGTGAAAAGCAACAAGTGCTTTAAACCACTGAGCCATTTTTCCAGCCCCACCTCACACAATCTTTAACTTAACAGGGGCAGGTGCCCATGGTGGTCAGGACCACTATTGTCTTGGAAGAATAGCAGCTGTGTTTGCCTGCAATGAGGGGAGCGATAAGAGTGGTGGGCTGGGTTACCTGAAAGTGACAGCTCACAGTAGTGAGGAATGTCACAGCTTGACCACTCTCCTGACACACAGAGACTTTCTGCATCCTGGGCAGTGAATCTTAAAGCCATGCTCTTAGGGGCCCAAACAAATCTAGTTCAGGGAAATCAACAGCTCATAAGGTGACTGCGACATGTCCTTGATGCCTTGTGAAGCAACACCAACCATAAGACCATGACGAGGTTGTTGCACAAAGCACTAACCAATGTCTGTGGAGAACAGGCCCAAGGATCGACCTTGCACCTCTGTTCCTCCCTGGAGCCTCCACATTTCCCTTTGGTAAGCCCCTCAGCTTTGTTTATTCATTCACCTTTTCATTTGTTTATTGAATGCTAGTGTCCCTTACGCCTTAAGGACTGTGGCAGGCAAAGGGAATCAATAATAAACAAGAACAATAACCCATCCTCACGCAGCTCTCAGTGTAGGGATGTGGGGGAGTGAATAAACATTTGGAATGAACCCTGACACCCATAGGGTACCCAGGACAGAACTAGAGTTTCAGCTCAGTCTCTCTATTGAGCCCTACACACCCTGTATGAGCTGAATGAGCCAGCCTTACTCACCAGTGACTGTGCTTCCTGTCCTCCTACCCAGGTCTCTCTCACACTGAATCCAAGCCCCCATGACACCTCCTGGGCCTCCCAGGAGAGCTCAGCATCCTTTCTCGTGGTTGTTGAACCACCATCATGCAGTTTCCAGTTTTCTAGTGCATCCCTAATCTTCCCTTCTACCTTTTTCCTGTGGCCCCTTGTTTGCTCAGACTAGTAAACCCAAACCAAGAAAAATCGCTGGTCTAGACTTTGGGGATATGTCTGGCTCTGGTTACTGGTCCCTAGGTCAGCTGAGAGGTCTGATGTGGGTGGGGAAAGGCTAAGCAGGGGTATAGAGGGCTCACTCTTGCACCTGTTGAGAGGACCGCATGATGGGTAGGGGGGCATTCTGCCCTGGAAGAGGAGAGGACACCAAGGACAGAGTATGAGTGGGAGAAGGGGAGTGACAACCCACTCGACATGAGTATGCCAGGGACAGGCAAAAGCCTGCATGCACAAAAGAACAGCTGGGGAGATCCAGAGGGCTGCATGGAGTCTCTGGAGCCAGCTCTGACCTTCACAAGGCACCTGACAGACATTCCCTACAGGAGCCACTGAGCCTTGCTTGTGTGGACATAGCCTGACAGTCAAGAGACAGAAGCTCAAAAATACAGAATCTGGAGAGAAAATGAAACATAAAATTTGAAATTCCTTAACCTTGGGCAAAAGTCCAACAGCACCTCAGTAAAAGCGCAGGCCTTCCCATTGCCCAAGACTGTCACTTATCAGAGGACGAGAAGTTTCTTGTTTCTCGCCAGCACCTCTCTCTCTGAATTTACTGGACACTGCTGGTTATTAGGATAACAATAATCTAATAGAATGTTGAAAACAAACCAATGTTTTATTCATGAGGCTGACTTAAGCATCTAATTTTTTAATTGAGCACAGACAGTCTCCACTGTTGCCTGACTCAGACTGTCTTGATCTATTTAGCTGATGGTGTCTAAAACATTAGCACAATCCTACATCATATTGGCACAGGCCAGAAATGGTTAGGCTCCCGCTAGGCTCCAGCACAAGAGGCATAAACTGAGCCCATCCCTCTCCCCGTACCATAGCGCCATCTGGTGTCAGAGTAAGCAACTGCAGCCCATAGAGGAAAAGGGGTAAACACTTTTGTCAGTTTATTTCTTCGTGTTCTTTGTTTACCTCAAACCAACACAAACTGAAGCTATGAACTTTGTAATGGAGTTAAATTGATGGACGGAGGCTGGAGAGATGATTCTGGAGTAAAGGGCACTGGCTGTTCTTCTAGAGGACCACAGTTCTATTTTCAGTCCCTACATGGCAGCTCACAAGAGTCTGTAACATCAGTCTCAGGGGATCTGACATCCTCTTCCAGCCTCCAAGGGCACCAGACATGCATATGGTGCACAGATATGCATGAAGGCAGAACACCCATACACATAAGACAACAAAAGTTTTAAAAAGAGATTAATGGTGAAACTATTAGCTTGTTAGGCCATTTACTTTTTTAAAACTATGTGAGTGTGTGTGTGTGTGTGTGTGTGTGTGTGTGTGTGTGTGTGTGTGTGTGTGTTTTAAATGGCATGCATGTAGGGAACAGTGTTCTCTCTTTCCATGAAATGCGTCCCAGGAATCAAACTCAGTCTATGGAGCTTGAGAAGAAGTACCTTCACTCTTTTTATTCTATACCTTATTCATAAGTGCCCACTGTGTGTGCCAAACACTGCAGGGCTTCTTGGAAATGGTAAGATGAGATCATTTCAAGGAGGGAAGGAAGTGACCAGTTATAAAACTCAAGGGTCTTGTGCACACTGAGGTCAGTATCCAGAATAGCATGTGTGCTCAATTATTGACTGACTGACTACGGATCCAGTGACGTGGGAGTACATGGTAAGCACACCTACCTAGTCCAGGTTCAGGAGTTCCGGTACAAGGTGTTTCAAATGTGGGTAATGGAGGCATCACAATGTTTGGGTCAGTTATGGATTACTTATAGAATGACAGTCCTGGAGCAGTAAGTGCCTAGTGACTACCATGACTGTCAGATAATGACAAAATCATCCATAGTGAGCACGTCTGCGTCACTATGACATGTGATGGGACCTGACGTGTGTCCAGTGGTGGTGATAGCGTGCTCACTTGGAGAAGGGTTCTAGACCCATAGATCTTGCCACGATGGCCTCTCTGCGCCTCTTTCCATCCCTGATCTCTATCCACTGTCCCACCTATCATAAATAGAGTTTTCTTGGAATACAAAGTAAGGAGACAGGTGTTTGCAAATGGCAGCCATGCAATGCCAAGGTGCCTTGGGCAAGGCTAATGCATCGAGGAACTCTACATGGTTAGCAGCGTGAAGTCACACGACACCATTCCCACTCAAAGAAAATCGATACGTACCTTTCTCCTCTTGCTTGCCTTTGCTCCTCCCTTTTGTCTAGATATTCCCGGCTGGCAGAAATGTACAGAACAAACAAAAAGAGAATAATAGTGTTAGTGTTCATAAGATTACGAACTAGTTACTAAAAGAATACCAGAAAGCCCTGCTGTGGCCTTAAGAAAGGCAAACCTTTAGAGTGTGTATTTCAGGCACGCTAAATATGGTAAAATTTTTTTCAATAAAATGGGAAGGAGGTCAGAGGAACAGGGAAACGTTGGCCTCATACAGAAACAGCACTCATCGCTGTTTCTATGCCAGGACCACTGGAAGGCCTTACTGTATGCTTTTGCTTTCACTCATATCCAAGATATGTCCAACATTGTTCACTTGTAATGGTGCCATTTTTCTAGTCCTGCTGGTGAGGTTCCAACTAGAATCTAGGTTTAAACTAGCTGTTCCTTCGCCATTCAATAGACTGTTTTCCTGGAGAGCCTGGCCATCATGGTTGTCCACACTGGGTTGAGGGTACACTAATAACTTGACATAATGAGGCAACACCAGGAAGATTAAAGGAGATGTAGACTGGGGTACATACAGCAAGGACACAGATGTGCACAGATGTGCCACGCATAAGCATCTAAGCTCACTGCCTTCCATACTAGAAACACAGGAAATTTAACGCTGCACGCACATATATCTGAAGCCAGAGGATAACTTCAAGATGTTGTGCAAGAAGCACAAGGCGTGTGAACGATTTACTCAGCAAGGCTGCCAGAGTAAACCCCATTCCCAGCCCCCACTGCCCAACCCTCACCCCACCCCCAGGGGAGGGAGAGTAGTGACTGGCACTCAGCATCCATGTCCCCTGATTTAACTCTCTTTGCATTCCTTCTCAAATATGGAGCCATAGTTGCTGTAACTGGCTATCACCTGGTCAGTTTGTCCTGATGAGTAGCATTACTCTTTGTGGACAAGGGGTCACTTTGCCTAGCTAGCTCTCTGTGTGCTCTTAAAAGACGCGTGATAGGCAACGGACACTATAGCAGATGGTGACTGGTTATAAACCATCTCTGAAGACAGGATGCTGGAATCAGTCTATGTGCATGAAAACAGGACTACAGCGTGATTCCAATATCAGGACACACTCCCAGCCTGTCTTCCAATGTCACTTTGCTCCAGTGACATGCACACTGGGGATTAGGGTATATTCCAAGGCTGCCCTTTTCTCACACTTTGTTTCCAATGGGCTCACTGCCCCCCACCCCCTGACCCCGCCACTCCTGTCTCAATTATATTGCTGGGCTCATCCAGTGGATTTATTATTTTTTCCCTGTTTTGGTTATGTGTAATTGTATTTGGCTTTTCTTTATATCTTCACAAAGGCTTGTCTTTTCAGTTGTTTCAGGTATAGTTTCTGTTACTCTTTCTTTTTTTTCAGTCCTACTGGTAAAAAGCTTTACTCTAACATTCCACTGTAAGATGCGGGGGATAAATTCTAATGTAGTTTATCAGATAGATCAATGATTTCCAAGGACAACTTGTAACAGATGTGTTTGCCTTTACTCTTGGAACAAACGCATCCACGATGGCCGCTTTAAAGTCTGGCTGGTAAGTTTCTGCAGATAGTCAAGCAAGATCGGGTTCACCTGTGAGCTCTGAAGCACCCGATGATGTTGGCTCCAGCATCAGCTCCAGTTCTCAACTGGTTCTACTGTGCCACATGGGGCCTTGTGTGCAGTGCCCAGCAGCCATTCTGGGACCTGCGTGGTGGTCATCTCTCTGGGTAGTTCTCAAAGCTGAGCTTGCTATTTATGTTAGGAGCCACACACGTTCAAGTCAAAGATGGTTGGAGGCTCAGGATTCCTAGTTCTTGTGTTCCTTATCTCTCTCTGTCTCTCTGCTGTGCTTGTGTGTGTGTGTGTGTGTGACAAAATCCTTGTTTGGTTTCATGAGTGTGTGTGTGCCTGCATACACAGCGGGCAGTGGAAGATGTTGAATATCCTGCTTTAGCACTCTCCAACTTACTCCTTTCACATAGTGTCTCTTGTTGAACCCAGGACAGGCAGGTGGTTAGCAAAGCTCAGGAATGCACCTGTCTTCCCCAGCACCCTTCCTCCCACAGCACAGGGTTACAGGCCTGCATGCTTCCATACTTAGCTTTTGACATGAGGGTTGGGGTCTGAAATGATGTACTCACATTCTTTAGTACTCTTAACGCACTGAGCACTCTCTCTAGCCCCATCTCAGCATGCCACCACAGACAGACTTACCACACAGCTTCTACAGGTTAAAGTTGATTTTCATGCTTTCATAGACAGCACTTAATAACTCCCCACCCCCACTCTCTCTGGTGCTGGTGGTCTTGTTTTCTCTTGAGGCAAAGGGACACATACCCTACATTAAGTGATTTTCAGTGAGACTTTGGATGCATAACTTCATCTCTGAATTTTCCCAGCAAATTCCCAGCTGCTAATTGGAGGTAAAATATTAGATTTCTCAGAGATCCCATAAATCAGGTAGCATTTGTTCCAGCGGTTTTAACAATTGGATTTCTAAATAACTTCTGGAACTGCCTCAGAAAGGTTGTGGACAAGTTGGTATGTCCATGTAGCACGGTAGGATTCTGACAGCTCGTGGTATTCCACACAAGTGTGGCAGGAAATGATGTTGGCTTACCTCATGCCACCTATTTATTCTCTCTCACCAAAGCCAGGCTTAGCATTCCACCCAGAGACTTGGGGTGCCTGCATGCTTAAGTGGCCACTTAAGCAGCTTTACAAACTCTGCTTATATCTGAGTCATTTCTACAATGACACATTTCTTCCCTGCCTCTGGGAAAGCCAGAAATTACTGGATCTGTAAGTTCTCAACTGCTTGGGCCTTATGACCTCTGATGATATAACTGAGCATCAGTGGGAGCATTTGCCTAAGAAACTAAGCTGAGGAAATAGGAAGTAGAGATGGGGAGAAATATGACAGGAAGGAAAAAATGTGGTCCTGTGGGAGGAATAATGAGAAGGGTAAGGGATATGGAAGTATGTAGAAAAATGGAAAAGTGGGGGATAAGAAAGCAGAAATGAAAGAAGGACACAGAAGAACTGTGTAAAGGAAGACTTGGGGTCATGCATCCTGCAAAGTAGAACAGGTGGGATCTAGGGAGGGGACAGGAAAGAGCAGGGCCCACAGGATAGAGAGAGAGCAGGAGAACTGGCAAAGGGGGACACAGAGGGATACTGTGCTCAGTAGAGACAGAGATGCTAAGACATGGAAACTTCAAGGGGCGATGTCCTGGGAAACATTCATGGAGACAGATAGAGAGCAGGAGATCAGGGACAATGGACTGGGAGAAACTGGTACAAAAATTATTCCACAGGAAAAAGCAATATATATTATATGAGATAAAGTTTATCAGATACACATATATCACACATACAATGACTATGTGGCTGCTACAGGGAGCAAAGAATAAACCAGAAAGTTGGAAAATAGATTCTTCTTTCTGACATCTGATAGGCTATAAATAAACATGAGGACGTTCAGGGGAAAATGGTAAATTACATTGAGGCAATTGGGCTCTGTGTCCTGGGTAGGGCCACTTTAACTAATGGTGAAGCAAGGATTCACAGCACCCTAATTGTATTTCACTGTCTCTGCTTCCTGCCACATGGCTACAGGAAGCCAGAACACTTCCAAGCAGGCTGAATCTTACTCCTCTTCAAAGATACAAATAGAACTGGGAGCAAATGAGTTGGCTTGCTTAGGAAGCTGTAGGTCAAGTGCTTTAAGTTTCAAATCACAGTTGAAATAACTGTAAAATCCTTACTTGAATTTGTCCCTTTCTTCCCGTTCTATCCTCTGCAGTCTCTCTTCTCTCTCTTGCCGCCTCCGCTCTCTCTCTGCTGCCAGTGACTCTTGGTGCTGCCTAAACGAAGATGTAAGAAGGCCACTTGACGATGACCTGAAAACACAACCAGTCATGTTTTAGTGGCCTGTGGATGTAAATATGGAGCCGGGGCCAGAGGAGATAGCTCAGTGGTTAAATCTCTCACCCTGTGAATGAGAGGCCAGAGCTCAGATGCCTACAACCTATGTAAGTGATGGGCTATGGTATGATAGCCTACCTGTAAATTCCAGGCTAGGAAAGTAGAGACAGGAAAGCCCTCAGAGAAGGATGTCTAGCAAGCCTAGCCATAGCTGCAAGCTTTGGGTTTGTTTCAGAGACCTTGCCTCAATGAGTAAAGGTAGAAGAGCCATAGAGGATGGTTCTCATCAGCATAGGCTTCCACCAACATGATTGCACATATGTATATTTACTTCCCCAACATACATGTAGGAAAACATGCATGTATACACATACTACACACACAAGTGGACAACACACACACACACACACACACACACACACACATGATTCCAACAGTGAAAACATGGAAGCAGGAATCACTCCGCATCAGCTTGGTCTGAATGGAGAGTCCAGCACCTATATAGTGCTTACATCACTAGGCATCTCAAAGCTTTCTACTTGAGAAGCCTTATGTGTAAATGGTGATAAGCAAACAGCTTCACATGCTGGTAAGACTGGAAAGGGCATTGTATATAAAACGCCAAGCAACATGATTGGCTAATTAGTGATCGATCATCAGTCATAGTCATGGGGAGCACTCTAAATAGAAATCCAGGAAAAGACATCACATGTCTATACATATATTTATGCAATAGATAGATACCGTTATATTTAAAATTTGTTTATGTTAAGACTTTGATAAACTAGAATCAACATTTAGCCTAAAACTATTCTGTTTATACATTTTACCATATATTATCTTCTCTGTGTACATCCTGAAATAACTGTGTCATCTTGAAACATGGTGTTCAGAAGATAGACAGACAGAAAAGACATGACAGGGACCTAAAACAACAAATCCAATTAAGGAAATTTTCTGCAGTGTTAAGAATCATCCAAGGACATTCTACATGCCAAAGGCCAGCTCTCACTCTTGGCCAGAGTTCATGTAAAAACTGGACCCTTCTCAACTGAGTGGAGGCCACAGTGGGGTGCCACTGGCATGGGGGGTCACAGAAAATATTAAGAAAGAGGGTAGGTGTGGCATGAGAAGACAGGTAACTAAAGGAAAAATTTAAAAGGGGGAAAGCTGGGGAGTTAGTTGGGTCTCTCGGAAATAAAATACACTGTGAGCAACTTTTGCTTTCACTTGTCAACTGAACCTTCCAAATATAAGATACAAACACCTCTAAAATATAGTCTCTTAACCCAATGATGCAGAGTGAACAAAAGCATATGTGAATGCAGACATAACATGCTCGCACAGTCAGGGACATGGAGCCCCTTAGTGCGGCAGAAGGAAGGGATTCTAAGTCACAAACACTGCCAGGAGGTCCAAGCCATCTTCATGAGTAACTGAAGTTACCTGCAGCAGTGGGGGCAATGGAGGAATACAGTTTACTGGCCTTCTAACCAAGGTCTGTCCTCCAGGCTCATGGGGGAGGCACTAAGGAGTCCTCACACAGGAATAGACAGAATTTATTGAGTTTCATCCTAAGAAGACCATGCTGTGCTGTATAGATTGTATATTTACTAAGTTGCTGTGATTTTTGCAATTTTTAAAATGTTATATGTAGGTGAGTCTAATACACAAGGGGAAAAAAAATTCCTTTAATCTCTTGCATGATGGATGGACATTAAGGATATTAATATAAGTAATAAATTTATATAATCCATTAATCTGATGACCCCCATTAGAGAAAACACATTTTGTTCCTTCACAAAGATCATTTAAAACCTGAAATTGTATCATTACAATCATGACTGAATGGATGACCAGAACCCATGTCATGTGATCTCCCTTCCTGGTCATAATACAATTAAGTTGAAAATAGTAAGGAAATAAATCCAAAAAAAATCTCATTAATTGTATAATCTGATATATTTTCAGCATCAAATTAATACACAAAAGTATAAAATGGGGCCAAGGTTTTAATTCTCTTAAGCTAGTACATATCTAAATCACCACCTCTAAAGGACTTTTTAGGGAACTTTATGAATGAGTATATTATTATTATTATTATTATTATTATTATTATTATTATCATTATCATTATTATTATTTTGAATAAGAACAAAGCAGAGCATTGTCTCATGAAATGTCAAAATCCATTTCAATATCCACAATGCACAGGTGTGAACAAGAGCTTGGTACATAATTGAGATATGGACTGATAGAAGGAGGTCATCACCCAGAACACACTCTCTCTCTCTCTCTCTCTCTCTCTCTCTCTCTCTCTCACACACACACACACACACACACACACACACACACACACACACACACAAACACACATCAATGGGGGCACTGACAGACAATGCAACAGATGATGTTGATACTAATGTCAGTCATAAAACAAAATGCAGATGATTCTTCTTCATACCAACACACACACACACACACACAAATACACCCTAAATATTTAAGGAAAAAAAAATATACAAAAGCAGCCTGTGCTATAAAGTGCTACACAATCTGCCTTCTCTTTGCTTCAGAATCCATATGACCTCTCCTCTCCTTCCAGGGACACAGGCAAGCGTAGGATGACTCATGCCTTGGTCTTCACATGCATCCTCTGACCTGAGATAAATGCTCCCTTCTCCATAGGGGGCTGATATCTCTTATATTCCTGTTTGACTGACAACAATGGTGTTCCCCCAAACTGCAGCCTCATCTACGAATCCTCACACATTCCTTCTGGAAGTTTGCATCATTGCCAGGGACCCAGAAATCTCCTACATGGTAATTATCAATGAGAAATATTTTCTATATTCTCTTCCTGATATTTGACCTTCAGCATTTGTTTTTTTTTTTGTTTTTGTTTTTGTTTTTTGAGAGGGGAAAGAAACTTCAAGGACATTGTTTTTCTCATAGGAATTTATCATTGTGTCCTTTAGGTTAATGCTGGTAATCAAGGATTGGTTCCAGAAAGAACTGAAATTATATACTTGGTAGAGAGAATGATGTTCTTAGATTTGGAAGTAAGCAGGTCCTTTTACTCCATGCCACGGAATGGCCACCTTTTCCCAAGGCTCTCCTGCTTTCCCATAGAAAGCAGTCTACCCAGTAAACCGAGGCAGTCCCATCCCAACCTGAAGTGGTTTGGGCTTAGCTCCTAACAGAACCAACAGATGCCCTGGGCTGAGTGAATGAAAACAGAGATGATGTGATCTAAAGTGGGGGTGGGGGGTTCTCATCAGCAGTCTTCCCTTTTGATGATGAGTTGGCACTGTCTTGATCTAAGAATCTGCAGACAGACTAAACACGAAATTGGAAGTGTTTCTGCAGACAAAGCCGAGACAAACAGGAGAGATGAGCGTTAGCTTCAGTGTTTAGAACAGTTGAGAAACATTCAAGGCAGCCTCAGTCTGCCGGCTAGCCTGCCACTGCTGAGCCAGGCGATGCCTCGGGCACCAGGAAGAGCTCAGTCTTGTTTACTGCACAGGAAGGTTGAATGGATGCACAGTATCTTCTAGAAACAGATCTCAATGGCACAGGGTTAGGGTTAGGGTTTCCTCTCACAACAGTCTTTGTCTGGAGAGAGCTCAGTTGGTGAAGTTACACCCTTGCAAGTACAACAACCTTGGTTAAACCCCTAAAACAAACAAAAAATGCCAGGCATAGTGGCATGCTCTTGAAACCCCAGAACTCAGGCAGAAGAAAAAAGTCTCGGGCTCACTGGCCAGGCAGCACGGTCAATGTGGCAAGCTCTAAGCCAATGAGAGAACCTGTCTCAAAGAGACAGAATGACGAGCTCCTGAGGAACAACATTCAAGGTTGTCTTCTTGACAACACTCACACACACAGGCACCCACACACCTACATGCTCACAGGCTTGCTTCCATGACTGCTGAATCCATGCTGGTCACATGACTTGTTTTGTTCAACAAGCCAATAGGATTATCATTTAGAGGCTTAGTATTGGATGATGTTTCCACACAGATGCTCACCCTTCTGTTAGCCTTGGGAGTCCCCCAAGTATGACAGTGTAAGCAGGATTCAGTGAGGTGGCTGCACAATCAGCCTTGTGTTGTGGTCTCCTGTCCGCCCAGCCAAGAGTCAGATAATTGCTCCATACAGATATAGCAGTAGTAAGCCCAGGGAGCCCAGCTAATTGATAACACCTGAGTAAAGCAAGTTGGAACCAGATTATCTATCAAAACAAGCATGGCCACTATTACCAGGGAAGAGAACCAGGAGGGAACACACGGCTGTTACTTCTAACAACTAATTTTAGATGTTACTTACGTGCTGTAGGGCTGACCCAAACAGAATGGGTCATGGGAACATTCTTTCTATGTCTGATCAGAAGAAGTTGGCAACTTTTTTTGTGGCCTCCAATGAAATCTAAATGTAGGAACAATAAAGCTCATTCCATAATCTTACCTACTTGCTAAACTTATCCATCACCACACCCAATAGTCTGCTGCCAAGCAAGCCATTCAAGATAGAGAGTCAAGTTCTCAGAGGTGCCATGACTCAGTCAGGGAAAATTATTATGCTCAATACAGCTGAGACTAACAAAGCTAAAAGTGCAAGACCTCAGAAAAGTATATTACACAACCAAGCCCAAGAATGAAGGAATATTGTGTTCCACAAGGCAAGATTTATGATATATTGATTCAAAAATGCTGATGTATGAAACGAAGTGTGTGTGTGTATGCATGTGTGTGTATGCACATGTGTGTGTGTGTGTGTGTGTGTGTGTGTGTGTGTGCGTGCATGCACGTGCGTGGATACAGCCATTCTAACTAAAGCCCATGGACTCAATCAATATGAATCTAGCTGAAAGGACAAAGTGGCCTTGCAGGAAACTGACTGGTGGACTTGAACAAACAATGATGTCAGTATTCAATAAGCAACACATTTAAAAACCAAGGAAAAGGAGACTCCAAAGAGTAGCAACGAAGCTTGGAAAGTCACTTGACATATAACTGGAACAATCATAAGGAAGGAAAGCTGAAGAAGAAAAAAGATACAGAAAGTGCCCCAAATAACACATAGTCTAAAGCACCAGGCCCAAGGATTCCATTAACTCCCAAGTGCAAGAAATATCAAGGAAACCATAGCAGTACATATCAAATTCCAACTGTTAAAAATCAATGATAAAAGGATAACCTTAAAGGCAGCCAGAACAAACAAGATATACTACACAAAAAGCAATGGTGAAGGTGGCAAATTATTGTCAAAAATCAATGGGAGGCAGATGACAGTGTAACCTAAGCAATGAAAACACACTGAGAACGCCATCAATATCATCCTTTGGGGGGGGCAGGGTAAAGAGAGTTTATTTAAACTAGAAAAATGTATTTTCTTTAAATTGCACCAAGAATGATCTAGTTACATGGGTTTTATAGAAGTGGAAAATTCCTTATGGTAACGGCCACATAAGTTGAAACAGGTACCTGGAAACACGTATAATACACTAAAAAGAAGACACCCTCCTCATACACTCTTGGTCCAGAAATCACAGTTCTAAACACATCCTGAGAAAGTTACAAGGAGTTTGTAAAGATCAAACATACTACTCTTTTGACAGAGAAACCTTTACCAAAGCCTTAGAGCTGTCGTTGTAGCTTCGGACATAGCCCGCAGAGTTATGCGGTGCTTCTCGTATTGTTTACAGAAATGTAAATATTTTGTAATTGACCTTATAAATTGCCTTCTGGACTAATTTATCTAGAATACTTTTCATGCAAAGATACACAATTTCCATGTGCCTGTCTTATTCCTTCCTTTATTAGATATTTGAGTCATTTTATTGTTCCATAATCAGATTGTTGAATATGTTTTTAGATAAAGAATTGGTTAGCATTTTTTTTTTTTTTTTTTTTTTTTTTTTTTTTTTGCTATTTGACATGCTATGGCTTTCTGTAAATGCTTCAAAGACAAGGTAAAGTGGAGATGACATAATAGTTTTCACTGCATTTTTACCAATTCTCTTGATTACAAATTCTCTCATTAGTTAAAATCTGAGAGATGTACAATTATTGGTCTCCCTTTTTTTTTTTAATTTTACTTTGGGATAACTTTTCTTTCCTTTTTTCCCCTTTGATTTTCTCATATACTATACCTTGATTATAGTTTATCTTCCCTTTATTCCTCACCACCTGCCTTCTCCATCTGATCCACGCTCCCTTTCTCTCTCATTAGAAAAGAACAGGTTTCCAAGAGACAGCAACCAAACACAACAAAATAAAATATATCAGAATGAAGCAAAAGCTATCATACTGAGGTTGGACACGAGGACCCAACAGGAGGAAATGTGTCCCAAGAGCAGGCACAAGTGTCAGAGACCCACTTGTTTTCATAGTCAAGAGTTCCATAAAAGTACTTGGCTGATAACTATGATATATATATATATATATATATATATATGTATATATATATATATATATATGTATATATGCTGAAGACTTTCAGCATATGTATATATAAATTTATACATTTATATATATGTGTGTATATATATATATATATATATATATATATATATATATGCTGAAGACCTGGTGCAAACCCATGTAGGCCCTGTGTTTGCTGCTTCAGTCTCTGTGAGTGCATATGTGCCTTGCTTAGTTGTTCTTCTGGTGTCCTCCAGTCCCTCTATTGATAACCCTCCATGTCAACTTGAAGGGATTTAGATTGACCATGGAAACAAACCTTTGGGGAAGTCTAAGAGGAAAGACCCATTCTAAATGTGGTCAGTTCCATTCCGTGAGTTAGAAACTACTATACAGTCTAAAAGAGAAAGTGGTCTGAGCACCAGCCCTCACCTCTCTCTGCAATCTGACTGCAGGAATAATGAGACTAGGTGCCTCGAGCTCTTGCTGCTATGACGGTTCCCACCCTCCAACTCCCATAACAACGGACGGACTGTGAGCCCAAATAATCCTTCCCTTCCTGAAGTTGCTTATGTCAGTTACTCTGTTACAGCAGAAAGAAAAGCAACCAGCATATCCACCTAGACAGTACACACACACACACACACACACATGCTGAAAGAGTCAGGAAAAAGAAAAAAGACCTTTCCAGATATAAAACAAGAAGACTACTTACAGTACGAGAAATGCTAGCAGAAGGTAAATGATACCACTTAGCAACTTTGATTTACATAAAAAAGAAAAAGAAAGAGGCAAATATTCTTTAAACAGTATTTAAAGATAACAAACTATTTAAAACAAGCATAACAGTGATGCACTGCTGGATTAAAATGCATACAAAAGTAAAAACAAAAGTGTACTTATAGAATTGTATGAATACAGTTAGTTAAGGTGAACACTGTAAATGTTGAAAGTGTCAACATAAAATAGTAGTGTTACTACAAATAAGGCAAGAAGTGAAACAAAATAGACTAATAAAAATAGACACTAAAGATTGGCAAAAGTAATTAAGTGGAAAAAGAACAGATTAAACAAGTATAATAGCAATTATATAAGCCTAAATTCAATTTAATCAATAATCACATTAAATATGAATGGTCTAAACACTCCATTTAGCAAGCAGAGATTGTCAGATTAGACTTTTGAAAGTCAGTAAATTGCCTATACTAATCCCACTTAAATATAAAACATAATTTATGTTCAAATGGAAAACATACATTCATGATTAAAATATTTTATCAGTAATAAAGCAGGCCATTTCAACATGATAAAAGACCACAGTCACCAAGAGAATGTAGTAATTATAAACATTTATGTACCAATAAATGAACTTTGACATAAAGAAGAAAATTAATTTGCAAGAGATGAATAATTATAAAATTATAGGATAGGATCATGTCACTATTTTCCTAGAAATTGATGAAACAATCATGAAAAATCAGTAAGAACACCAAAACAATACCAGCACACCAACTGATTAGCCATTCCACCCAACATCAGGAAACATATTTTTTGCAAGTGATCACAGAAAATTTTCTAGGAGAGAATATGGCCTGAGCTATGAGGTAAAACTCATCAAGTTTAAAAGAATTAAAGAAGATAAAAGTAAGTTATTTGACCAGAATTTCATTAACTTCAATATTATAGCAGAATGAATATTTGTAAACCTGTAAATATCCATAAGTTAAAGAAATATTTTAAAATAACTTGTGGGAAATAAAAAAAAATAAAAAAAGAAATTTAGAAGCATTATGAACAAATCAATGGTAAATCTAAGGAAAAAACTTGACGAATATAGCTAAAACAGCATGCACAGGAAAATTCCCCTGCTTATTGCCTACATGTTTTTAGGTCTTTAATCAATGACCTCATTCCCTAACTTAAGAAAAAAAAAGCGTATTTCATGTAAACTAATCAAAAGAAAGAAAAATAGACTAGAAATTAAGAGAAAGATTTTCTAAGAGAGAAATGAATGAAAAGCTAAAATTAGAGATATTCCTGATGAACATAGATACAAAAATCATCAATAAAATATTAGCAAAACTGGCACAAGAACATATAAAGATCATGTACCATAGGCAAGTTGGCTTTATCCTAGAAATGAAGGGTTGGTTCAACATTCATAAGTAAATAAATATGATAAATCTTACAAATGAGCTTAAAGATAAAAATCAAATGATAATTTTAATATTTACAGAAATCAACATGCTTTTATGATAAAGTCCAAGAAAGAGTTGGACTGGAGGGAACACACATCAACTTAATAAGCAATATAGATGGCAGACCCACAGCTAATGTTGTCCTATAGATGGCAGACCCACAGCTAATGTTGTCCTATAGATGGCAGACCCACGGCTAATGTTATCCTAAAAGAAGGAAAACTCAAAGCAATCTGTAACTGTAACTCTTTTGCTCCTTTGTAAGGTTCTTCTTCCTTCCACTCTTCTCCACCCTTTCAACCCCCTAAGACTAGATAGGAGAGAAAAAAAACAGAGGAGAAAAGAGGGGTCATCATCATTAGACTACGTCCTCCTGATTCAGGGTTGAGTTCCTCGGGGCAAGCTTGATCTTTCCAGTCAAGACATCTACTTTCTTCTTATTTTTTTCTTACTTGCACATTACTACTTAACAAACCATGACCAACTGCAACCCACCAACAACCCATTCCACCTCTCTTGGACCCTAGCGCATATATATATATATATATATATATATATATATATATATATATATATATATATATATATATATATATACATATACATATACATATACATATATATACATATATATACATATATATATGTGTATGTGTATATATATATATATATGTTCTAAAAAATTCCCAGAATTCCAAATGTTGCACAATCACAGAAACTATCTGCTGCTGGCAAGATTGCCCCCACGAGAGCACGAAGTGAAACAGTTAGGTGCTGTGGGCAATCAGAAGGAGCCTCATATTCCGCACCTGCAATTAAAATGAAAACATATTCTGATAATATTTCTGTGGTTGTTTTTGTTAAGAAACCAACATGCCAAAATTGTCACTACAGAAATCCTAATAAAACTAGTAATGAGACAGAGTTGCCCACTGCCCTGACTCCTTTTTCGAAACTGTGCTGAAAGCACCAGCTGGAGCAATAAGGCAAGAAAAGGCAAGAAACTAAAGAAATGTAAACAGTTTAGGAAGTCAGATTATCCCATTCGCAGATATTATAATACATGAGAGAATCCAAAAGTTCTACCAGAAAACTTCTAAAGACAATCAACAACCTCAGCAAAGGGGCAGGGCACAAAATCAACTTTAAAAATCAACAGCCTTTCTATTCAACAAGCACACTAACAAAGAGATCAGGGACAAACTCCTAATCGCGATAGCATCGAAGACAATGAAAGACTTGAAATAAACCTTACCAGAGAGGTGAAAGACCTCTACAATGAAAACCTCACATATTTGAAAGAGATAGACACTAAAAAAAATTGAAAGGCATCCCTGCTCATGGTTTGGGAGAAATAATGTTGTGAAAATGACCATCCTGCCAAAAGCAATCATGACAGCAGCCAGCATTCCAAGATATGCATGAAGGTACTGTAACTGATATGTACATATTAGTGGCAACAAAGAGCTGTCTAATTGGACTTAAGTCTACTTAGCAAGAGGAAACTCATGTTAGGTACTGGAAACCAAGCAGCTTCCCGTGGCTAGAGAGGCCATGGACCTTAAAGAATCTACTACTGCCAGTTTGCGAGACCTGTATAATCCCTTCCTAGATGAGTGTAGCTACCACTCCTCATCAGAGAAGTGTCTCTTACAGCAAATGGAGATCATGGAATACCACACCAGGACACAATTCAGAGATCAATAGATCATATAGAACCCAGCCCCTGTAGACACATCTATGTCACAGCTTCTACATCTGTGGCTCAGGGGACATCTCCGAAAAGGGAGATGTAAGCACAAGGACACCAGCAGGTCAGCTGTGAAACAGTCTCTCCTAGACATGGCCATGAAAACAAGATGGGAACAATGACAATAGAAATAGACATGTTCACATGGAAAGGGGAAAGCTTTGGGGGGGGGGGCTGCCCCTAGACAAACAACTACAGACAGCTAATGACTACTGGGAAATGGAGAGTTAGCCTTTTCCAGGGATGAACCCCCTTACCAGTTTCCAAATTCAGAGTGGTCAGCCTTGAAACCAACATACAGAACAACAAAAATAGACTCAGCAGGTTATATTTATATGAAATTGTGCATACATACTATGTGTTGCATACATGTAAGTAATAATGATAAAAATTTTTAAAGAAAGGAAAAAATGGTTTTTTTTGAGCTTGATAAAACATATAAGCCCAGAATAATAATAAAGAAGGACATAAGTGACCAATACCAAGCACAGAGAGAGATGACACCACTGCAACAGGTGCAGACATTGAAAGAACAGAGGCAACTGTAGACAATTGTGGGCCATTAACTTGATATATTATAGTAAGTAGAAAAGGCCCCCCAAAAGATAAAACCCACTGAAATACAATGAAAAAGGAAAGGAGGAGCTCACGGCTCATAGTGGGTAAGCATCTGTTAAAGAAAGCAAGTGCATGGAGACAAGCCTTCCAGAGGAAAGGCCCAGTCCAAGTTGTCTTCGCCGGCAAATTCTAAAGATGATTTAAGGAAGAAGTGGTTCCAGGTCCAAGGAATAGCTCTAAAGAGCTGAAGAGATCCACTTCATCACATTCTGTGAAGCTGGAATTACACCAGTGTGCAATCATTTTGCAAACAGTTTAGTGATTTCTTAAAACACTACGCATGCCCTGCAGTATGGCTCAGCCACTCTAACCACAGTCCTTTACCTGAGAGAAATGAAGGCATGCGCAGAAACGCTCACCGTCAAAATCACTGATGACCCAACTGTCCACCAGCGGGGAAGTCAGCAAGTCATGACGGAATCCCACCCAGCGATGAAAGGGAATGTGTTGGTCAAGTGAATGACTGTTGAGGCAATTCTGCTAAACAAAAACACTCAAACCCCCAGGGGACTATGGCATCACGTTAACACAGAACTCATTTAAACACATGGATGAGTCCATAATGACAGTGGTTACCTAGGGATGAGGAAAGACAAAAGTAACTATAGAGAGACATGAGCAACATCACTGAAAGTGAGAGATGTGACCATGTGTGTTGCTTCAGTGGTGGGAATGGCTTTTCTGGGACATGCATGACAGATTTCCTATGGAATTTTTATTTGGCAATTTTACTGTGAAAATGGCTGAGAAAATATCCTTTGGTTAGTAAAATAAATAAGATAAAATAATAAAACAAAAATATTATTGGTAAAAGAAGCAAACATTTCCCAAATAAAAGCTTACTCTCTGATTAAATATTAGCAAAAACCCAAGCAAAGTTTTTTTATTGTAATTATCACTTAATTCACGTGGAAAATGCAATAGAAAGATTTAATACTCATGAAGCAATAGAACAAAGATACTTATGTTGAATAGTGAGATGGGTGCCATGTCTAGCCCCCACCCAACTGTGAAACTGTCACATGACCTAAAGAATGACTTGGCTGAGAAAATTCACTTCCAGTGAAGAAACTGTCCTAGCTCAGAGCTGTAGCACTGAGCCCTCCAGTGCCACTGTTTAGGGACATGGCACATCACAGAAAGATCAGGTGGCAGGCCCAAACTGCTCACTTCACAAGTCCAGGAAGAGCAAAAGGAAGGAGGCAGGGATCTACAATCTTTCTAGAGGACATGTCCCCAAGGACCTCAAGGCCTTTCTCCCAGCTCAACCTGCTAAAGACTCAACAACCTGCTGAGAGTACCTACTGTTAACACTTGGTCCTTTGGTGGACACTCAACTTTTAAGTTATAGTACCCTGTACTAGGAACCAACCAACCAAACAAACAAACAAAAGTGATGAAGTGAACAGGTCCCAGAGCTAACTCCAAGAATGTGCTACTGACCTCCATCACCATGTAGCAACCCTGAGGACACCTGCTGTCCAGAGGGCTGTAACCTTCAGGCTCCCTTTGTTTTCTCATCTTCGAAGCTTGTACACTTTGTCTCTGCCCAGCTCTGAGCTTCCAGGCCATGGGAGGGAGTCATAGGGTCCACACAGGGAGCTAGGGAGGTTGGTCCCCCAGGGAGTCTCACATTACCTGACTGGCTCATGAGAAGGCACAGAGCCATTCCTTCAGGCATTAGCCATTGCCTGGCCGCTATTGACGACCATGACCTTGGCACAGAGCAAGGCTTGTCTGTTCTCTCCTTCCCTCTGAATTTCCAGCCTTGTGTCCAAGACCATGAGTTCTCCAGCACAAAGGAGGCCAGTCCTCTCTTGTCATGGCTCCAGGTCCCCACGGCTTCACGTCTCCTCATTCTCCTGGCAGCTTCCAGAAGCACTGACTGCCACCAGCTGTCTGGCAGGTCTGGCTGACAGGCTGACAGGCTGACATCCATCCTGCCCGTCTCTGTCTCCCACTTGGGGCCAATGCTTTCCCTGTTTGCATACTTGCCTCATCTCTGAACACCAGACTTAACTCCACACCATCTCCCATCTCATCTAGTTCTTCAAAATCATGTTTTAAAGAAAGGCATACTCATTCTGTCTCCTTAGCTCCTCTTGACTGTCTGTCCCTACCCCCAACCTTCACCAAGTAAATCTCAGGGAAAATTGCAATATGCTTTATGCTAGCACCCCAGCTTCACATACTCCTTGAAGAGGTGTCCCACTGAAAAAAAGGCTCTTTCTTCCTGCTTGCATGGCCTATCCTCCCCCAACCCATGATCCCACCTCTGGATGACTTGTCTTTTCTTAACTCTTGTATGAAGGCTCACTTTCTTCAAGGTTGTCATGGCAATGGAAGCTCTGTATTTGTTTGCTCCCTTTTCTGCCATAAATATGTAAGGAAGTTAAGGACTGGGTGTGATTCCAGCGATGCTGAAGTAACATGTCCAAGCACAGTGTACATATTCAGTAAGTACTGCTCTATGCAAACCATGGTTTGCAAATATATACAACTCACTAGTTGTGCAGGACTGTGTGTCTGCACACAGCCTGTCCAAAATCAAGTCAGAAGCGGGGAGCCAACGTTATAAGGCCACAAGTTGCTAGACCTGAAGGAATGGTGGGGAAAGAGGAAAGTGTACAAGAACTAAAGAATTGGGGTGCATTTTCTGAGTGGGAAATTGTACTCAATCTCCTTGGTAATCTGTAGTCTTTGTATAATGCCAGTGGAGAACAGGGACGACTGAGAATTATTTGTCCCACTCCAAGAGCATGCCAGATAGGGGCAGTGCCACACAAGGCTTACTTCGAGCTCTTAGTTGGTGCCTCTCAGCTCTGTAGGGACCTGATCCCATCTATATTTTCAAATGATACTTGACCCTCCATGTTACAGATCTCATTTAAGCTTCAATATTATGCAGAACCTGCTCTCATTTGCAACCAGAATTACAATAAGGATACTTAAGGTTATTGACCACATCCTCTATGTAAATGAAAGAGAAAAACTATGCAAATCCCACTATCTAAAAGAAGAAAACAGGAAGCAGGGGTTACAAGCTTTGGCAAAGGTATAGGAAGAGGATGGGTAAGTTGGTTGTTGGACTGTGAAGTCAGGGAAAGCAGAGCTTCTGGCTAAAGCTCACCTAGCAGGAAGGACATGCAAGAGGCATAAAGGAGCATTGCTGGAGTGTGGAGCCCTGAAGGCAGAAGACCAAGAACATGGAACAGCATGAAACACTCCCATCAAATACACGCGAAAATGATCTTGAAAAGTCACATGAATGCCAGGTTCTCCAGGCTACAGTCCTGCTTACTATAGTCTCCAAGTCCTTTAACAAAGTGACCAGTGAAGATGAAGGCCACCTTCACTGAACGGTTTTGCAAGCCCAAGGTCTGAGACCACAGGAGGTAAGGGGGGACCAGTTTAGAAGCCTAGAGATAAATGTATAACTACAAGCGCAGAAAACCAGAGCAGAGGCACGGGAATGTACATTCACAATACATTCAGTGTGGACAAGTCAGGAAGGGTATATGGAACAACTGTCATTTTCTTTGATCTTAGCATATGAAGAGGAATCAAACAAGGAGACCAAAGAGAAGATGCACTGAGACTGAACAGGGAGCCTGGGGACATCCTGGTATGTTCGTTGGATAACTTCCTTGGGGCTGAAGTACAGTTAGACTGTGCAGTAAGTGGCAACAAGGTTGATGAAGGACCATGCAGAGTCCAGATGTGAGAGCTGCCACTTGCAAGCTTAATCACATGGAGCCTGCCCCTTGACAGCAAGGGGCAGTCAAGGTTCACAAGAAGAAAAAGCTACCCACTCAGAGCTGAATTTTAGAAAGGAAATAGGACATAGCCTATGGCAGTGTCCAATTCCAGGCTTGATCTCATTCTTGGATTATAATGGTACTGGTGAGGAGTCCAATATCTAATACATATGTGGTGGCAAACCTCTAGCATGTACTGAAGGCAGGAGTTCTTGGGTGGGTCGGGTCTGATGCAGAGCCCAGGGTCTCTAGTGGACAAAGTCGCTATGTGGTGTCACCAGACCCTACATAAACTTACTCCACCAATGCATTCCTACTCGTCTGCACTTTGGATGGAAGGCAATGGATTAATTAGGACCACATTTTGCTTTCCAGAACCTCTTACTGCTTGTAATGAGATTGCTATCAAGACCTGGTGGCATGCAAGCAGAATCCCACAGCACGAAGATCAGCCAGCTTCTACAACTGGAAGGCAGAGCTTCCGCTGCACTGCTTTCTTTTTGTCAGGGTGACATCAGGTGTCATCACGAAGAAATGGGATGCCCTTTACACTGCATTCCATGCTATTTCAAGTTTTTTTTTTTCCTCAGCAATGTTTAGTTTTGTTTTATTTCTTTATCTAGGTGGATCAGCCAATTTACATTTTTAAATGCTCCATTGGACAGTGGAAATCTCAACTCCACTGACACAATTAAAAGCAACAACAACAAAAAATTCTAAGCAGATTAAATGATAGAACACAGCCAGCAAGTATTTGGGAATCCAAAAGAGCAGAGAGATCACATCTCTGTAAAGAACAGTGACTTGAAACCCCAGACAAGAAGAACATTGAGGCCCATGTAGATTCTAACAAGGTCAGCACAAGAATTAAGCCAAAGCAGACAGGGAAGGTGAGACACAAGCATGGGGCTCATGCAGAACAAATGGTCCATGTGCAGAAAGCAATTAGGATGGGGAATGCACCAGTGCCAGGAAGCTACACACAGGACAGAAGGCAAAGGCACGGCTAGGGGGTGGGCACGGGGAGAGTAGCAGCAACCGACACTAGAAGAAAATACATGAAAGTGGAGATGACTGGCCACACAGGACAGAGCCATCACCACACAACTGGAGCAGGTGGGTTCTCAAGGGGAAGCAGAAGCCACTGCTTTAGGGCAGCTGCCTGGGGCCCATACCCCTAAATATTTCTGTGCCCTTTATTTCAGCATTGTTGATCATCACTCAGATTTCTACAACAGCACAGAATAAAAACAATGCTACAGTCACATTCCAGTTATTAACACTGGGAGGAAGGGGAGCTCCTGATAACCTAGAATGGTAGATCCAAAGAGAGGGGCTTTGAGAAGAGATGGGAGCTGTTCTCCAGGAACTGGTCCACACACATCAACATATAAACAAACTGGCCTTCCTTCCTGTTGGTATGAGAAAAATCCAGTATTGGAACAAAGGGAAAAACTAAGGTTGGAACCCTTATTCTGCCAAATTAATTGTCAGGTATATAAAACACACAGGTATAAAAACTTTAGGAAAAAAAGTAATGCTACAAGTAAACACAAGAGAAACAGCTTTCTTCAACAGAAACACAAAATCCAGAATGCGGAAAGGATTGATGTCTAGTACTTTTACCTGATAGAATTGAAATGTACCTACCTGTGAGACTGTCTAACGGACAGAATCTAACACTATCTATGAGATAAACCTCTGGGCATGCCTGTGAAGAAGTTTCTACATTAGGTTAATAAAGATGAGGAGACCCACCCTAAGTATAGAAGGCACCCTCTCATGGCTGGGGTCCTAGAATAAGTAAAAAGCAGATCGTAAGCAAGTTACCCACATGTACCAGTCCCTATTTTTTGACACAGATACAGCATGATTAGTATATGCTGCCGTGCCTTTCCCATAATGCTGGACTGTCTTCTTCAACTGTGAGCCATAGTAAATACATCCTTAAGCTAATGCAACATCAAAAATTTCATAAATAGAATTTAAAGGATCCATTGTGGCTTAGGAAGTACTTTTGCAATGCAAAATGAAGAGCCCAATGATGATGAGCCAAGGGTAGAAAAGAAAACGGAAAACATTCAACGCAATACAAATAAGAGAAATGCAAGTCACAAATTCAAATGTACAACTGCACAAGCGGAGATTTATTATTTCTTGACAAAGATATGAGAAACCAGGTGCTCGTCAGTATATTGAAAATCAAAATTGATAGTCTTTATGGATCACACTTTAACAAAAATTCATCAACACTTAAAAAGTATAACCTTTTTGAGGCAGGCCTCAAATTCACTATGTAGCTAAGGATGATCTTTAATTCAAAATCCTCCTGCCTCTACCTCCTGAAGTATGGAGACTATATCACTATTTTGATTTACTAAGTCCATTTTTAGGAATTATATTAGGATCAGCCTTCAGATAATCACACATGTACAAAATAACATGTTCTAAGAAATACCCCCCCACTACATCATATGTATTAACAAAAGACTGGAGTGTATTAATATGAGTGGACCGGTGAGAAACAGCATGCAGAGAAAAATAGTAATGGTGACCTGTTAAAAAGAATGTTTGTGCTCCAAGCACTTCTAGGAAGGCCCACCAAGACAGGTTCATCAAGAGCACAGCAAGGCAAGACAAGGCAAGAGAAAGGTTGGATGCCATGTGAATAGCTGTGTAAATGATCCAGAATGCCGTTGTCATTATATAGATGTACACCGGTCCCAGAAGAACACACACAGAATCACTAGGATTGTCCCTTCATAAGGACACTACCACTGTCCTTCCTCCAAAACTTAACATTTTATACAGCATGCATGGAATGTACATAGAATATTCCATAAATTCAAAATAGCTTAATCAGTGTTATACTCCAGTAGTGCCACTCTAGGGTCATATACTCAAAAAGGTTAAATTCAGGTTCTTAAAAATACACCTGCATGCTCATGCTCCTCCTAGCATTCCTGACAACAGTCATCATATGTTTATAAGTCATATGTTTGTCAACAGAGAAGTGGATAAAGGAAATGCTACATGAAAATGTAATGGGGAAACATTTAAAAACAAGAAAATGCTGCTTATTATCTATAACTAGCGTGAATGGGGTTTGTGCTGTTTAATAAGTCATTTACGGAAAAACAACATGTAAAACACTACATGACTCTTTTACTATCTATCTATCTATCTATCTATCTATCTATCTATCTATCATCTACCTATCATCTACCTACCTACCTACCTATTGTATAGTACTAGAGATTGAATCTAGGGTTTCTCATATGGCAGGCAAGCATCTTTAATCACTGAGCTATATCCCCAAGCCTGCATAATCCTTCTTATAGGAGACATCTAAAATGTCAAAGATGTAGATGAAGAATATAGAACAGGAGTTAACAGGAGGTCATGGAAAGGAAAGATGGTGAATTACCATTAAATGTGCATACAGGGACAGCTATACAGATAAGTGAGAGACATACTATAACTGCATGGTGCCTGTAGCTAACATGCTACTGCCTAGGAGGGTGGATCTAGTGCTAACTTTCTGATCATACACATCACAAAGCCTCACATACCATGTGCCTTAGTGTCCCTTCTCACTGCCTAAAGGGATGTTATTACTGGGCTTATCCTCTCCTAGGAAGAAGGAAAATAACCTTTGCAGGAAACAACTGTATAAGCCAGGTCATTCTGAGCATCCAAGGTTGCTGGACATTATTCTGGAAAGAAGGCAGGCAACTCCTACCTACAGCAAGCAGTGACACTATCTCACGCTAATGGTACACAAGGTTTGTTGGTGTTTATGTCAGTATGTCTAGAGGAAGAACCTCTAAAATCTGGCCCCAAGGATCCTCCAAGGTCGTCCTGCTAAGCAGTTCTCTATAGTCCTTATCCTAAGCAAACATTTAGTCTAAGCATAAGGACTGATTGTCTTGAGTTACCTTCAGCCCTTCATGTAGGCTCACTCAACTTGCTTTGTCTAACCACTACCCAACAGGCTCCTTCTACCATTTCTCCAAAAAACCCACGAGATGGTGACAGCATTGCATGGAGGGAACGAGAGTGTGTTCTGCCTCTCCCAGGGCCTATGGCCCCAGACTTACTTGCATTGTGGTTGTTGTTTGTTTCCTATGAATACTTGAAATGAATGGTTCAAATATTTCTTTAATTCTGTTGTCTTTCAAAAAGAAAATATTTGGAACTTTTCTGCTCAAAAAGCACATTTTTCAAATTGAGGCATTTCTAAAAGCCTGATATCATTACACAGTTCCATCTCATAGCCTTGAGGGTATTTGTAAGCAGTTCCAGTTTTCTTGTTTTGTTTTGGCACAATCTAAATTACAATTTTATGAAAATTGGTGCTATGTGCTCTGTTTCTAGAAAGCTGCTTTAAATGACACTGTCACAGAACTGGAGATGGATTTACCTTAATATCCTCCTATTGAATTAATTTTATAAAGTTTATTTTCAATATTTCCTTCCTAGCTCAATACAACTGTGATGGCTAATCTTGGCTGTCAACCTGACTGGAATTAACATCTGGATTACATCTGCATTACATTTGGAATTAACTAAAAGGTAAGCATCTCAGTACACCTACAAGAAGTTCCCTTGATAGGTTTGTTTGAGGTGGGAAGATAATGCACCCTAAATCCAGGTCATCTTCAGCCAGAAGAACCACTGTGATTCTGAGCCACACTTGGTGACAGTCAACGCAAAAGGACATGGAAGAAGTAAGCTTTTGCTTTTTGCCTGCTTAGCCTCCCTCTTGCTGATAAGTCCCTCCATCCTGCTGCTGAGGCATTCCTTTGCTGGTATTAGAACCTACTTCTCTGGGATTCTGATGTAGACCAAAAACCAGCTGAGACATCCAACCTCACAGACCAGATTCCTGGCCATCCAGTCAGGAGATAGCCATTGTTGGATTAACCAGACCATAGCCTATATTTAGCCTATTCTCTCAATAGAGTCCTTTTTAGAATATGGATTCATTCTATCAGTTTTGTTCCTCTAGAGAACCCTGAATAATACAATAGAATTCCAAGTCTTAGTAACATCCTGCACATTAGCATGCCTTAGCAAGACTGAGGAATGGAAGGCTTTAAGCTTGTGGTAATGCCCACTTATAAAGTGGTTCAAGGGAGCAGGGTGGTGGTGGCGCAGGCCTTTAATCCCAGCACTTGGGAGGCAGAGGCAGGTGGATTTCTGAGTTCGAAGCCAGCCTGGTCTACAGAGTGAGTTCCAGGATAGCCAGGGCTACTCAGAGAAACCCTGTCTCGAAAAAAAAGAAAAAGAAAAAGTGGTCCAAGATAACTGATGGGCATTGTCACTGGCCTGATTTTTCTAAGACTTTGAAAATTCAATCTCATTTCCAAATCAAGATTATGAGAGTTCTAACTTTCTAGACTTGAGCAGGACTCAGGCATTAATTTTACTAGTTTTGGGGGTGGTGATGATTGGTAGCAAAGGATGAGGGGTTTTTCCTTGCAAAACCCTGCTTATTGCTCATAATATTTCAGTGTATTTCCTGAGATGTTTCTTTTCACTCTTAGTCATACATGGATATATAAAATATCACTAATAAATCCTACAAATTCTACTGAGTATGTATCTCAGTAAAAATAGTTATGTATCTCAATGGAGTAAAAAAACACTGATAGATATACAATTGCATTGTAAATAACATGCAAAGAATTCAGCTTTCAAACAATAAATTGCATAAAATGTCCATTATTGTGATTGTAGTCAATGTAATGTACTTAGACAACAGTGGGAAATTTTGACTTGTGGTTCAGTGTCCAATCATCCATCTAACTTCTGTCTATCTAGTTAGCTAGCATCTATTTACATCTATCTACCTATTATTTATCCACCTGACTATTATGCATCCATCTGTCCATCCAACTCCCCTTATATTCCTATCATCTATTTCTACCTACCTATTTGCCTATTAGTTATCTTTCATTTATCTATATCTAGATAGCACCCATCTGTCTTTCTATTTATATATTTATCATCTAGTTTTCTATTACATATTATTCTACCAATCCATCTTTCATCTCTCTTATCTGTCTGTCTATCTATCTATCTATCTATCTATCTATCTATCTATCCCATCTATCTATTGTTATAGTCACAAAACAACAACAGTGTTTATCATAGTTCTACCATGGACAGGTCAGGTACTGTGGCAGATACAATGGCAGAACCTACTTTAGTTCCAGAAGAACCTGTTACCTAGCAAACATGAGATTTCTAATGCCAACCAGTCATACTCCAATAGTCCTCACTGTGCATCTAAATATTGCATCTGATATGACTAGGATCATCTCCATGATAACTTCCCCAGGATTATACATAACATATCTAAACCTCAACGGTAATGTAACCTATGCTAAAAACACTATTATCAACTGATTTCCCTATCAACAACTCCTGATTATCCCTAAACATCCCCAATTCAGGGTTACCTTTGGCTGTGAAATCTAAGAGTTTAGTATGGATTGATTAGTGCCATGTGCCAGGAATATCTGACCTTTATTCTACGGGTTAAGAGAATACATACATTTATTTTGTATGACATTGTGACACAAAGTTGCCATCTACAAAGTTTATGTACAAGAACAGGAATTGAGTTACAACACACATACTACCTACATCATACATACACACACATACACACATACTTCCTCATCCCACACACCCCCCACACAAATATCTCTTAATCTGTTAAATAAGTTTTCAGTTTTGTGTTGGGATATAGTCATAGCTATCCTAGGCCATGAGGTGGGTACCCCTGAGAGGCAAACTCCACTGGACACCTCTTCTTCATGCAATTGTAAGAGTTTGTTCCACATCCCAGCTAAGCCTCCTATGTTCAGTAAAACACTTCCACATACACAAAATAGAATCTGAATGTGGAGCCCTGATCCCACTTTTAAAAAACAGTAATTGAAGCAAGTGATCTCTGTAGTCATTCATGTCTAGGTGCCCAGTGATGCACCACCGTCCTTTTCCTGCCTCCTCCCCTGGCTGTAGACAGCCAGCTTCCTGCAGCATTCTTGTGTGGTCAATTTCCTTCCCTCACCGAAGGGTGGGTGTAATCAGCATTTGTCCCTCAGGGAGTAAGTAGCTGCCCAGAGAGTGACTTGGAAATCTAAATCAATCTAAACCTCTTCTCTTCTCCAACTCCAGTACCCTTGCCATTAAGGGTAACTGCTTTTAATTGTTCTGAAATTACAGGCCTTACCTTTCCCTTGTAAACACATCCTTGCATAATCACTGGCTTCCAGGAGTAATAATCAGAGAGTTTCTGGTGGTCTAGAGCGCTTGCCAAGTTAAATTCCTTCCATGCACCCATATGATTCTTCTGTCTTTTGGTAAGTCATAGACTAATTACCTAGCACCTCGGTGGGCCCACTTCCTTCTGATCTACAGAGATTTAGCCATTCAAAGGTGAAAGGAAAGTCTCTGAGACAAATTGAGCTCATATAACATCTAGAATCATCTTTAAAGGATGACTAAGACATCCATCCCTACATATTTTAGAAGAAATATTTATAATTATTCTTTGTTTTTATTTTTATGTGTGTGAGTGTTTTGCCCGTGTGTGTATATATGTACCATATACATGCTTGGTGCCCACAGAGGGCAGAAGAGGATATTGGATCCCATGGAACTGGTGTTACAGACAATTATGAACCCCCATGGTAGGTGCTGGGAATCAAAGCCAGCTCCTGTGGAAGAAAAGCCAGTGTTCTTAACAGGTGAGCCATCTCTCCATCCCCAAACAAAATGTTTATGCTCTCTATGGAAAATATACAGTAGGTGGCATAATAATAAAAACAAAATATCACCTCAAATGAACTATCTGCTTAGTAAATAGTAGTGGTTGACAGAGAAACTGATCTTTTAAATGAAAATTCTTTAGAATATGACTTTTACTTATACTTTTAACAATTTTTATGTTTATTTATTTATTCACTCATTCATTCATTCATTCATTCACTTATTTATATTTTCTTCATTTTCCCCCCAAGGCAGGGTTTCTCTGTGTAGCCCCAGCTGTCTTGGAACTCAATTTGTAGACAAGACTGGCCTTAAACTTAGAGATCTGCCTTGCCTCTGCCTCCTGAGTGCTGGTATTAAAGGTGTGTGCCACCACCACCACCACCACCTGGTTATTTGTTTGAGACAGAGTTTCAAATAGTCCAGGCTGTCCTCAAACAATAGCTAAGCATAACTTTAAATTCCTGATTCCGCCTGTCAACCTACCAACTGCTAGTATTAGAAGCATACATGACCACAAGCGGCCTCCTCTAATCACTCTTAATATAACTGATTTTTGCACTTGAGCCAACAGGGATTAGACCACACCTCCAAGCTCACCTGGTATCCTGTGGGGAAGAGAAGGACGATGCAGAAGATGGGGACACACTCGGTCCAGGAGAGGGTCTGGAGGATTGGAAAGAGTTGTTGCTGAAGTTGCTGTATCTAAAAGGCACAGAAGTTGGGATTGAACACAGAAAACAGAGACAAGGTTAAGTGAACAATAAATATAAATAAGACTTCACAAACCATCTAGCTTTTTGCAAGAAAAGTATTTCTGAACATGCCACTGCAAATAGTGATGATGTAAAGCTCTAGAGATTTATTGCCTTTTGATAAGTCTTCATTAAAGTTTCTCAAACTTCAAAGTCCACTGGGTAGCAGGACTCCTTGCAAATTGTTTCCCAGGAGGTGTCGCCTCTTCTATTATTTTGTAAAAGTATGTTAAAGTTAATTGTGACCATAAATCAAGAATACAAACTGTGATCATCTCAATGATGAGGATCTTCCTTGCTAATTGTGATGCCACATTATGAATGCCATCAGAGACCTGCAGAAATGACATTCGTTTGGCTAAAGAAACATCTTTGCATTGAACATTCCACCACAGGTCATTTTGAATCCATTATGTTCCTTTCCCATCATCCCATGGGGTGCTTGTTTATCTCCAGGCCTTCTGGACTAGTCTACTGCCTAGAGATGAAGGGATCTATGGTTTCATTCAACCATTTATCCTGAAACCTGCAGTGGTTAAACTAAAATGAGCTTTGATTTTTTTTCCCAGCCATATTTCTATTAGATAGATGTCAGGATTTGTAGTTTTCTGTTCTCAGGAAAGATGTCCTTCAGTAGTTTCTTTGATGCAGGTGCTGCCATTCAGAGCAACGCCCAGGAAACAAGTCACAATCTGAACCCTTATATAGATCTGGCATTTATGTAAGACAGCTTCGATCCCTACATGTCTTGTCACAGGCAAGGATAACTCATTCCTCATACTGCTTAGGGATATTGCATTAGGATGTGAGGGACCCGAAGGGTCACTATGATGAACACACACACAGATCTTCTTGGACATGAGAGGCTGAATTCCCATCAACAGAGACAGGTACTTCTGACAAGCAACTAGATTTTAAAGATGTCCCATGAGATGTTAGCACCAAAAAAAAAACACTTTAACACTTCTAATGTTGACACGAGAAAACAACACATATGAAAATGCTCAATGGTACATTATTTAACTCGTGGTATCAAATTCAACATGAAGTCATTCATTGTTGAACTGTTCTGCAACCATAAATAAGTGACCCATTTTACAACTGGCATCCTGGGAAATGCTGGTCAATGGGCTGAATGGAAACACCAAGACATAATATAGTTTAGTCTCATTGTGCAAAAATATTCTCAAAAGTAAAAATCATTTTTAAAAAGCTACCTACTTTTAAGCAGTGGGGAGAGGGATACAAAATTTCAAGTTTTAGTAATAAGTTACCACAATAGAAGATATTCATCTGTCCCTACTCTAGTCTGTGCTTCTAACACTGGCACCTCAGTCATTGCTTCAGGTGTATATTTAGAAACAGGCCCTTGCCATCGAGGCTCAGACCACAGGATTGGACAATGACCTTTTCTGTGAATATGTCACCGTCACAGTTCTTGGTTTCTGGGGACTGTTCCCCTTTCTCCTCCTCTTCTTCTTCCCTCAAACCCATCTCAGGTCACACTGAGATCCAACCTGGGGCTTTATGAATGGTAGGTGAATACTTCAACCCTGAGCTACATCCTTAGACCTTTTGTTCATTCTGATTTGGAGACAAGATCGTCCTAAATTTCCCAGGCTGGCCTTGAACCTGTGATTCTCAAGTAGCAGGAATTGAAGGATTTTCTCTTTTAAAATCCCCATTCTACATGTCTGGTAGCCTAATTGTTTTTGAGGTCAGCGCTGGTTTAATTTTTCAGAATGAATTCACAAGTCATGGGCCATGAAGAATACAGAAAAGCAAAGAAGGAAGCTGAGGCCAGGGCACCAAGTGTGGCCCTTCCCACAGGAAGGGGAGAAGGTGGGCAATGGGAGGAAAAGAGCTGACAAGAGCCAGATACTGCCAACACACAAACTCACAGCCTGGCTGTCCACCAGCTGCCTGGACACTGGCTTCTTACCCTGGCCACTAAAACTCCCCCTCCAAATGCATGCGGACATCCTGCTGAATGTTTTCACAGGATCGTGTTGCTGAAATTATGTTTAAATGACGTTATGGAAACAAACCATGCACAATGTGTTTTTCCCTCCTTTGGTTTTCCTAATGGCCAAGTAATTAATTCAAATGCCTCAAAGCCTGCCCAATTTTGCTTCTCAATTTCAGCCAAACTGACTTGGATCATAATTCACTATTCAGCATTTTTGTGTGTGAGGAGGGGAGGGTTCATTATAGTGACTAATGGGCTGGTCGCTATTACCATCTCTTCGATTGCAGACAGCAACCGAGTAGCCAGATCTGTTACTATACAGATCCACAAAACCCACAACAACAGGACCTAAGAAAGATCAACCCCCACCATCAATACCAAGAATCGTATCAAGTGACTACCTTTGCATAGTTAAACTAAGGCAATCTTCATTCACAAGCATATATGTGACTGTATTTCACAACACACAAATACAAATTTATAGGTTTCTATTGTTCTCATTCCTAAGGACTCTACATACTAATGAAGCTTGGAAAGACCAAGAACCCAGAGAAGAACCTTCAGGTGCTAACATCATTCCCAGAAAGTACAGAGTCAATCATCATAACAGGCCGATCCCTTGCTGGGAAAGCTGAGGTTGGCTATATCTTCTTCCAGGCCAAGCTTTAGCTAGCTCCGTCTGGGAGGGTGGAAGGCTCATGCTTGACTCACTGGGTAAAAACTGTGCAAGATCACAATGGGGCTTGGGAGAGATCTACAGGGAGCCCAGAGTTCTAAGGAAGAACAAGTAGGTCGTTGATGTGTTCTGAGTATGGCTTCTTTAGCTGGCTCCACCTAAGCAGTTCTGATGGGCCCCCTTCTCTGCTCTGCCTCTTCCCACAATGGCCTCTCCTTTTTGAAAGGAGAAGAAACACCCTCAGTAGGCGAAATCTATGTGGGCCTGGCAAACTTTCAAGGTGACAATGCATGGAATTATCTAAAAAGGCATCAGTCCAGAGGGAATTACTGAAGGTACAGGAGGAGGAAAAGAAGGAGGAAAAGGAGGAGGAGGAGGAGGAGGAAGAGGAGGAGGAGGAGGAGGAGAGGGAAGAGGTCCATTTAGAGAGTCTCTTTGCACCATTCAAAGTCCCTTTGCACCACTCCTTTCTTACTGTCAGTGACAACCAGTGATAGAGCCCACTTCTTAGTGCATCGTTTCTTTAAGAATCTGTTTCTTAAGGGTTAAGTGATACTTCTAAGTACCAAAGTCATAAAAAATAGAGGTATTCTAAGCTAAAGCTAAGGCTCTAAACTTAATGTAAACGCATAGACAATAGACATGTTACATTCTCTTATAACTAGTTCAATTTATGTTAAAAACCTTTAGACAAGCTACTTAAAACTTTGAGGGAAATTCCAAGATTCTTCTAGATTGTGTGTAACCGGAAGAGGTTGCCAGTCACAGGTGATTAACCCTTTGGTTATGAAGTGGGAGGTTGGAAGACCCTGGAAGACAGGTCATTTAGTGGTGGTCAAGGCTTATAAGGCTTCGTCTGAAACAAAGTCAAAATCCTTGCCAATCACTGAGGCTTGGAGGTCCCCATATCACAGGCTCTGGTGAATGCTTTACCCTTGTTGACAAGACTCTGTCTAAAGACTCCTGACAGGGGCATTGCAAGCCCAGGAGGACAGCCATTAGGCTACAGTGGGACAACTTGTAAAGGAGAACATGACTCTGGAACAGGCGACCTTGTACTGAAACTACCTCTCCACACATTAACAGATGGACTCGAGCCAAGTTACTGGGTCTCTCTGAGCCTTAGGTTCTTTACCATAAGTAGGAGCTAGTGATAGAACCTGTCTTTAAGGACTAAGGGATCCTTTGAAGCAGCAACTTCATGGGAAATAGAGAGCCTGACTCATAATAAATGTTCAACAAAGTCTGCTCTATCGTTATTATTCTAAGAGGGGGAGTATTATAATAATCAATGATTAGGGATACAGACTGAGGAAATAAAAGATTTTGGGTAGAGTAAGCTGAATGAAATGTATTATTAGAACAGATTTACCTGTTTATCGTACCACTTAAAAGGCAATTATTAGAGGCTGGCGATATGATTCCATGGGTAAAGGCACTTGCTGCCAAGCCTGATGGCCCAAGTCCAATCCCAGGACTCCCAGAGTCTGATACCATTCTGACCAGGGCAAGAACTAATGCCCACAAGCTGCCCTTGGATTGTCCATGCATTCTCCACCCAATAAATAAATGTTATAAAAAATTAAAAATAGAATATAGCCATTGGAAAAATAAAAAAATATATACAAATATTCCCTACTCTCCACTCCAGCAGGCTACTCCTGAGTGGAGAGACAGTGAAGGCAGTTAGCTGTGGGGCAGGCAAGCAATGGCTACACTTCCAATCTGCCACCGGGATGACTTTTTATTATAATACCTGAATGTTCATAATTAGATAATGTGATCATCTTAAGGCTCCAGGAATTGGTTCAAACTATAACTTCGTGACATTAATGGGCAGCCTTAGGAAACACAAAAACATATAAGAGAAAAAAAAAGCAAGAAGCTACAGGAAAGATAGTGAAAGTACAGATAGGATGCCCACTTATTAGAAAAGAAAGATCAGAAGTTAGGCTCCGCGGCAGCTCAGTGGGAGGGGCTGGGGGATTGTGCAAGGAGAGGGCAGCACACTGGCCATGCTGCAGGCAGAAGGTACCACACTCCCCTCATCTTGCAGCCCAGAAAAACCATGCTGGGGGATGGGGTGGACACACAGATCTTGATAGTCTGGAGTTCTGAAAACCATATTAGTAGTTACATTAAAACCAACAATCTCCTTCACTCACACAAGTGACTCTTTTGCATCTTACTGTTCCCATGAGGTCAGTGGTCAGAGAGTTAGTTCAGCTGAAGTGGCTCTATATCTGAGTGAGTCCATTCAACACAGCAGAAGAAAAGCCGTGGGACACAGGCAATCAGGTGTGTCTTCCACCCCGGGTTAATAACACACAGGCCTCACTGCAGGCCAGTCTACCTGTTTTCTGTCTGAGAGTCTCCTCCCTTGTCCTTGGTGAGGAGGGGTGAATCTTCAAAGTCATAGGAGAAGAGGTGGAAGGGGCTATGGGGCACGTAGGGCAACTTGTCTATGGTCGGAGACACCTTTGGTGCAGTGGAGGGCCGAGTCGCCAAGCCAGGGCTGGGAGGTGGCAAGCGAGCAGCAGACCGGCTGGCCTCAGGCCCTGTCCCACCAAGCACAGGGCTCCTTGCTGCTGTGCTGGCAGGAAGCCACCTTTCCTGTGAGGTGGGACTTGAGGTGGGATGGAGTGCAGAACTCTCTGGAGCAGCATCCTTCCCAGGGGAGCTCTGCCTCGAGGCAGGGCTGGCCTTGCTGTTGGCCCAGGAAGATCGGCAGAGAGAGGAAAGAGAAACAGAGATTGGAGAGAGGAGGAGCAAAGGTTAGGAGAAAGAGAGAGACTCGTTATCAACCCATACACTTTCAGCCCTGTGTTTCTTGAGACATAGCAAGAGTCTATGAGCAGGAGCATCCGTGGGTCTGGTCACTGTTGGCCACCTGAGAGGTTACATCTTCAGAGAGCAAAGAAGTATCTATCAGACAGGATGGCCTCTGGATAGACAGATGTTCTGGGAGGGGACTGACCATGCCCCAGGGCTCTTCTGCACCCACTTTCTGCACCCTTCCTGTTTCCTCTGCAGGGTACCCTGAAATTTCACAATTTAAACTTCATCTCTATGTTTTAGTCACAAAGTCCATGTGCTTTAGTTTCAGCTTTCAGAGCCCCTTTCAATACAGATAAAGATGTGAGAAAAGGGAGCCTGTGGGATGGACCACACCAAAGACAGTAGGCAACAAAGGACAAACTCTGCCCATTTCTCTTATCAAGGGCCTAGCACTAAGTCTCTATCATCTGGACTCTGCCAGTTAGGCCCATAGTTATAGTTGCATGCTGTCATCCCCAAACAGGGCCATCATAGGGAATGGTATACACACTTAGCAAATGATTGTGGTATGATGTAAGAGGTAGATACACAAAACTGTTAAATATGGTGTTTTTCAGTGGAATCATTTTTAAATTAAAGTGTTGGGCACTGTCAAACGTATCCTTTTCCCAGGTCTCCAACTGGTCCATCACGACCCACTAGTCTGGCACACCACTGGGGCAGGGCTATTTCTTGACGCTCCTCCTCCCTCTCTCATTTCAAAATGCGGCTAGCTCTCCATCCTCAGGCTTATCTCTACCTTCTCTCTATACTGACATGCTTCTTTGCAGGCCTTCCCAAAGGGGGAAGAGCAAAGAAACTACCATTTGTCAATTTACAGAGGATCCCACAGGACTTAGGAACAGGAGGGGTGACCTAGTATTAAATGAAGACTTTTATGTGTATGGAGAACAAGATAGGTGCAGTGTCTTGCTAAGTATCCCCTGAACCGGGACGTTGTGCAAGAAGCATTCTACTGTAAATTAACAACACCTCCCCGAGTAAAAACACTCATCTGTGGTGACAATCAGTTAATGCAGAAAACTACTCAAGTACAAAACCATTTTTGAATAGTGGAAGATGAATAAACAAACCATTTGGGAGAAATATCTATACAATTTAAGGCATCTGTGAGGGGTTCCTATCTGCTAATACTGGACAAGGACAGAATAGGCTTTTTTGAGGTGACAGCAAGCTCTCTGAAAGGTTGTAGATCTATGATGGGTATCCTGGCTATAAATATGAATAGTAGGTAAGTTTACTGTTATGAAGAATAAAAATTTTTCCCTTCTACTTATATAAAATCATATTTGAATACTTACCAAGGCAGTTACCCATATATATTAGTTAATATGTACTAGCAAAATTAGGAAAGGGGAAGAGTGTAGAATTCTTACTGTGACCTTTATGGAAGGTTTCTAACTCTCCTTGGTAGAAATTAGCCTTTCTAATCACTATTGATCTGTTTGAGCAAATGTCCTGGTGATGGATGGAAGAGAGTTCAGAAAACCATGTGATTTCACACTCTTCCTTCTAGGCCTCAGATTAAAGTGTGTTCAGGTATTTCAGCAAAAGTGGTCATTCAGCAGCTTGTGCACAGGAACATGAGGGTGGCCCTTGTGAGCTGGTAAGAAGAGGAGAGCATGAACGAGCGATGGCAGCAAATGGTCCATGAGGAAGGAGCCCCTGGCTTTTGGTATGAGCCTAGGTGGCTACAACCTTCAGTACCTGTCTTTGCCCTGACACTGGGCATCGTCCTCTCTCTCCTCCTCTGAATTGGGTTCCGTGATTGGCTGTTCTTCCTCCTCCTCTTCTTCCTCCTCATCCCTGAGACAAGACCAGGAAAAAAAGAAATACACAGAAACAAGATGGAGAAGCAAGATGGACATCACAACAGGACAGCAAAGCACAAAGAAAGCCAGCAGGATGATGGGAGAGGGGTTTCTCAGTCTGTTAGCTGGGATAGCCCAGGTAGTTCTAAGAAACCTTCAGGGTGGGGAGAAGATGCTACCACTCAGCAGAAGAGTTCTTGTCACCATGATTGAAGGCCATTGCCCTGAGCCCTCTACATGATTCTCACAGAAGTTTTTGGTGGCTTATCCCAACTCACTGAATCAACAAATAAATGTTCTTGGTGATGGCCACCTCCTGCTGCAACCACAGAGTTTGTATGTCCACATCGCTGAGGGGCTGGCGAATTCAGTGTTGACAAATTGACTAAGCCCCATGGTGGCCCACAGTGCACAGAAGTACACTCCTTCCATTTTAGTGGATGTTTCCAGGAACCAGACTCATCCCCTAGCTCAAGGATGTGTTCACTGACACCTCTGGTTTCTGCAGGTATTCATGTACTATGGGGATATTTTGAGTCTGGAGCTGTCTGTAAATTCTACTCCTCCATACCCACCACAAGGAACATCCAATTGCTGGTCGTGGTGGCACATGCCTGTAATACCAGCACTCAAGAGGCAAAGGCAAGTTCAAGGCTAACCTGGTCCATATAGTGAATTCCTCACTAGCTAGAGCTTATATTAAGACCCTGTCTCAAATAGAACAACCCCATCAAAACACAGAAGGCAATTTTAACACCCGTATCTAGCAGCTCTCACTGATGGAAGATGCTGTGACTTAAATATAAAATGGGTCCCACCAGCACCAGTTCTGAACTCTGGTTGCCCAGCTGATGTGCTATTTGGGGAAGTCAGGCTTACTTAGTAGATGGATCACTAAGGGCAGGCCTTGGAAGGTGAAGGTTGAGCCCAGGCACCAGTTCTTGATATACTTTCTGTCCTGATCTACACTGGTGTGAAAAACTCCCTTTTCTTATTGAACTTTTCCACACAATTTGAAATTATGATTATGATTATAAGTTCCTCCAATATTTATGTCATAAGAATCCTCTCTTTCCTCTCTGCATTGTTTTTTAATTTACTTTGTGAGGTTTGATTTTATGAATAAAATTCTTAATAAGCTCCACTTTATCTTTGTCTGTCAGCTAATGCTTTTTACATTTTATATAAATGTATTTTTCTTATATCCAGCCTTCATTCTGTCAAATAATTTTCATTCATTTGTTAAAATTATCATTATTTTTCCTTTTTTCTGAAAAAAAAACCAACAAATTGCAAAGACAAGTATTTTAAAACTGCTAAGCCAACTTTGCATTCCATAAATCTCACCCAGCTGTAATGTGTCTGTGACTCATCAGATATGGCAGGAAGAAAGACCAGAGAACTGACACAGTCACATTCATGGAGGTGTGTCTCAGTGCCTGTGTGGGGTGCGTCTGTCACAAAGGCAGAGACCAATGGACATCAGGGCAGCAGCCTTCCTTCAGTGTCAAAGGCCTAGGTGAGCTCAGCCCATTAGCCCCACCCTGCCACACTTGCTTGGCCTGTACTCACATGCCACATCTCACCAGCACTTCTTCTCTCCTTCCCTGTTCCCACAGCACCAAGCTCATTGTCCACAATCACTAGCGAGAGGTCATCATGCCTCAGCTTGATCAACAGTTTGCTAGAAATGTGTCTAGCCTGAATTCCATCTATCTTGCCAACCAATGGGCTGTAACAAAGCACTGAGTCTCTTCTCCAAAGTAACCAGATTCCTGGTATACTCCTGGGTAGAGGCAGAGAGGTTCTGAAGCCAGGCTGCCTACATTTACTCTCTACCTCCACGACTTCTGAGCAATGCGACTGTGGGCCTCACTTTCCGTGCTCCTATATGTGGTAACAGAAGCTGCCTCCTAAGAGAGTTGTGTTGTCGATGAAAAAGGCATTGGAATATTTTAAGTACAGTAAACAGGTTAGGACTTATTAGCCACCATTGTCGTTGTCATCACTGGCCACCATTACCATCTTCATCAACACCTCCTCTTCCTTCTCTGTCTCTCTCCCCTCTTCCTCCTAGCCCTCAAACTCTAACCCCTCCTACTGATGAAGACTCAAAGCTGCTAGATTCCCAAAAGCAGGGGGCACAGCACACCTCAAAACACTCTTCCCTCCTACCAGCAGCAAGCCCTCCTCTATGCTGGTTCTATCCTTCGCCCCTTCTCTCCCTGACATTTGAAGATGACAACCCTGACATAAATGCCAAGCTACATCCTTAAATCTCACAACCAACCATCACACAGCACATGAGTGATGCTCTCTTGCAATCGCAGTGACGGGCCAGGACGAAAGGCAGATGGCACAGACCAGGAGGCTCACTTCTACAGGAGAATCGCTGGCTTTGTCCTGTGATGCCACATGGTGGCGAGGAGTCATCTCTGCTGTGGCCTTGGACTACCTATGCTGATTTGATTTAGTTTCATTAAGCCTATGACAAAGTAACCAACCCAAATGATTTCCATGCTGATAGTGTTAAAGGCTGAAGAAGTGATTCAGATCACTTTGCTTTTTCAGGCTGGAGTTTCTCATGAAGCATGACTATTCATGGTTGATTCTGATGAGAATTTCTGGGTGTTTGGCCTCTAGCTTTTAAATGCTTCTACTGGGTTTTCCTTGGGCTTTGCTTTAAAGCAAGGCCAGTGTTACTCTATATTCCAGGATGGTCTTGAATTCATGAGGCCTCCAGCCTCAGCTATCCAGGCACTGGGATCATAAACGGAAGCCACCACACACAGCTTGAATTTGCTTAGTTTCAATGGATAAGGCACAAGCTTGCTATGAATTTATATGTATTTTCCTTTATGCAAAAAAAATAACAATAATCCCAGATTTGTGCCCACCATACTTACACTCATAGTAGGAAAGCCAGAGACCTACAGCCTGCTCAGTTCTATAGGGAAGAGTTTCCACCAAGGCCAATTTAACTTCCCCAAATTTGCATCTCAGGGTAATGGCGTGTCCCTTAGATTCCAAAAGCACAAACAGAGAGCACAATGAATGTTGTCAAGCTGTTCCAAAAGCACAGTGCAGACTTTTACAACAAAGCTGAGCGAAACCAGACTAAATCATTTGTGAAGATACATACCAGCTATGCATAAACGGCATAAGGAACCCTCTTATTCTGCATGTCAACTAAAACAAATATATATGAACTATACACCTAAAGGCACAAGGTATAACAATAGAAGTAAGCAGAATTCTGCCCCTCGCCTGCTCTAGCACTCAGAGAGTGAGGGGCCCTGCACCTCACCTGGGCAGCACAGTAAAACTGGCCCAGTGGGGGCTACAGGTGAGCCAGGCCCCAGGGCATCAGAGTGGACCAGCTTCGATACCTCTCAGGCCCAGATCTAGGGTTTTGACTTGGCCCACTTCAACATCTACCCCATTGATGGGCTGCTAGAGCACATGAAGAGGCCAGTCCTACAGATCCAAAACTACTACAGCATCTCCATAACACAGGGCAACGACAGGATATCCGAGAGAAGTCCCAGTGAGATTCCCATATTGATAGAGTAACAGAAGCCAGAGGCCTCATACCACACAAAGGACACATTGCAATGAACATTTACAAGCCAAAAAAAAAAAAAAAAAAGTGTGGACAAAATGATATACCAAGGGACACACTGTGACACACTATTGCTTCCACAACACGATTTTTTTTTTCTCTTTTGGCAAGGCGGTTACAAAGGCAGAGGATAGGTAACAGGGGAGGGGCAGATGAGTGGGATTGGGGTGCATGATGTGAAATTCACAAAGAACTAATAAAATTGTCACAGCTGATAAACTCATGTGATTCCATTTTAAGCTCTAATTTGGGAGCTTGTGTTAATACCACAGTGAGATAACATTTCACTTCTAACGTGCAAAATTATCTGAGAGTGCTACATGCTGAAAAGAGTTCATCTCCATCTTCAGGCAGGAGGCTGTGAGGGGTTTAAACACATTAACGCTGGAACTGAGCTTTAACATGTGTTTCCAGGATATCAAGAGTCTATACTGCTGTACCCTAAGAGAGACATTCTGGACCAAGACAACCCCCTCTCAACCCAAAGGACATATATCAATCTCTGGAGATATTTCTAGCTGTCCCATCTGTGTGGATGGCTAGACATTAGCATCAGAGTGGGCAGGAGTAAAGGATGCCGAAGTGCCCAGTACAATCCCCAACAAGGTCCAAGATGTCCACAGTGCTAGACTCTTCCCTCAGGATCCTCAAAATTTTGAACATGATGAAGAAACCAATAATGTTCTTAGCAGCACTGTTTGTAACTCTTCACCTCTGGAAATAACCAAAATGTCCACGATGTAGGGAAAATAGTTAAGTACAGTTTCCCACAATAACAGAGTCCGTCAGAAGCATCCTGGGCTCTGAGGGAAATAAGCTGGAAGAGTGTCACACAGCATGGCATATTGTACCTATTGAAAAAAAGTAAATTTGAATAATACATTGCATAGTTACACGCATGTTTATCATAATTTGTCATAACTGTGGAAAACAGAACAACCCACAAGACAATGACAAATGCATAGGTAATCCTGTCGCTCCAGACTCTAGAGCAAGGGGCACACAGATCAATGTCAGTTAGGAGTATGCGCCAGCATCAGGTTAGTCCCACAGCAGCTGGCAGGCCAAATGCATCCCAGCAGAGAGGTACGCAGCCAACCACGTTTGCAGATGGCAATGTCATGTCACAATGTCAAAAGGTTGGGCATTCCTCTGCCAGTTTTTCAGGTAGGTCGCAGTCTTACCAATGTTCTTTATGTTAATAAACAATATATTAAAATATAGATAACAAAGCCTTATGAAGCAGGGATGACAACTATTCTACTTCCACACAGTTGGGATATCTTCTATCATAATTAGATAAAAAGCATTTCCAAGAAACACTTTGCTGAGCTTAAAACAAAGAAAGTGCTCGCTCAGGCTCAGCTCGCATGGTTCTGCATTAGCAAATGCTTAAATGATAGTTTCCACTTGGCCTCTCTGTGACTCACGCTTTCTGTTAATGTTAAGGTTGTTTCTAGGATACACAGGGCCCAAGCCTGCAAATTTCCAATTAGTGTTCTTAATCGGTTACGACAAATATCTGACCAAGTGCAGGGGTGATGTCATTTGAAAACAGAGTTTTGCCATCTGCCAAATGAAATAAAAGTTCCCTCAAAAGATCGGTACCAGCCAAATGACTGAAAGACATCTGACAGAGTCCAGCTGCCGCTCCAGCGTTTCCATGGTGACAACCCAAAGTTAGCCGGGGAAAGTATTTATTGTCCCTGCAACATGCACCACTCAGAAAGAGCACAAGCACTGCTTAGGAATCCAGAATACACCCAAGAAGCTGGCCGACTCACTGGCACCTCAAGGCAAGAACCTTTATTTTGCTATTTTGATTAGAGTCAAACACTAATGTTTCCAGCACATTCCTATTGGAAAAAAGGGGGGAGGGGTCTTGTAATCTGGCAAAATTCAACATACTAACTATAAATATCATCAGGAAGACACAGTTGGTAGCTAGGGCTGCAGATTGGCTCAGGTGTAAAGAGATTGATTATTCCAGAGATAGCAACAGGCCAGGAGCCTCTTTCTTTCCTTCACATATACCTTGGTTGGGACATTTCTCTCAGCCATGGTTTCTAGTTCATTGTTTCAAATGTACCTGAAAGTTCTAAGAAAACAATGCAAAAGAAGGTAGACTGCAGTTTTCCAAGCATCTCTAGAAGGCAGCAAGCGTGCTTCCAGGCTGCTGGCCTCAGAGGACATACTGCAGATATGGCTCAATCTATCTAAGACCTTCACCTGCTCAGGGATTTCTCTCCTATTCCAGCTAAAAGAATGTGTTACAGCCAAATGGGAACCTGTGCCACTGAGGGGAGGAATGGCCATGATGGCCCCCCTCTACCACTAACATAAACACACATGTGACCCATGCCTTCTCTGGGCAAGCTTCCTGGAAGTCAAACACAGCAGGAGCATCTTCACCTGAAAGCCTAACCTCCAAAACCCACAAAACCTGAAACTTTCTAAGCACTGGCAACTCATTCTAAGTGAAAATTCCACACCCAACTCACATGATAAGATTTGCATCAGAATGCAGACCCTAAAATTGTCTTCAAGCTAGCTGTATGAGGTAGACACAAAACTCAAGTGAGTGTCATGCTTAGGCTTGGGCCAGATGCCTATGGCCCAAGCATTCTCAAAGCATTTTGGGTAAAGATGGTCAGCCTTTTTAATGGCACTCTCCTGTGTGTTCTACTGTCTCAGGTTTTCCACCAGTGGTGAGTGTATTTAGGAGGCATAAACTTATCATGTCTCCTAGATATGAACAAGACATGGAATTGTATGTTCAGAAGTAGATGTCAAATATAGCTTCTACAAGGAGCCCAAGGTGTTTGGCAGTATCTGTGCATAGTCAGATCTGTTCAATTTGTGACCCCATTTGATTCTACACTAATTGCCCTTTCGAGTGCTTCTCGAATGCTGTGGATTTAACATTCCACAATCAACTTTTAATATGGTAATCATGTAGATTGGAGTGTAGAGATAAACCCCAAATCCTGCATTTCAGCTAGGCTTCTTCCCAGCAACCTCATTTCTGTTTTCTATTCTGTCTCCAGTCATGCCCACAAAATTGCCAGCAGTAACCACTAGGGTCGTGTAGCTCGAAGTTGCTTTCTCCATGATTGCCCATCTGCTGGTGGAGATACTCATGAAGAAGAACTGTCTGTAAGGGAGGTAACAGGACAATTAAAAAAAAAAAAAAAAAAGGAAGAGCCAGAACTATTCACAAAGATCATCACCTGTGTATTGAAGTTCCACGGGGGAAAGAGGGATGGGGAGAAAAGTGGAGGAGGAGACAGTGGAGAAGGGACATAGAGATACAGCGGGAAAGACAGAAACAGAAGTGACAGCTTGTTAAAGATGCTACAAGGCCAAATAAGTGAACTTCAAAATGATCTAGAGATATAAAATGGGGCAAACCAGAGCCAAATTATCTTGAACTATTTTCAGTCCTGTTAAAAGGAATGTACTATTCACCCCTGTGGCTTACCTAACAACCTGTGGCCGTCAAAATCTTACAATGTATTCCTAGTAGATTACTAAAATGTTACCACGTTAAAGCTAACACTGTCACCCGATAGCGACTGAAACCTACAGCAGAGTTTACCCTCTCCAGCAATGCTTTTGATAAACATTTTGATTTATGACTTTCTCTGTTGTGTAACTAATAAAATCTCATGTGACCACTTTCATGGAGGAACACAGAATTTGAAGCCACAGTCATTCATATTTGGCACTAGAATGAGTTATCTTATTCTCTCTGCTATGAGACATGCTTTGGTATTGACATACTCCAGGAACTCTTGATAATTAATCTTAATTTCCAGCTTCATTAGAATGAGAAATGCTTCAGAAGTTGGTGATTCCCACCTCTGGTTGTGTGTGTTGCGAGGGTTTCCAGAGAGAATTAGCTGAGTGAGGGAAGACCTATCCCAACTGTGGGTGGCACTATCCTCTGGGCTAGCCGTTTAAATAGAGTAAAAAGTCAGTCGGGAAAGAGAAAGGCCACCAAGGCAAGAACTTCCTCTTTGCTTCCTCATCATACACAGAACTTCCTCTTCTGTTCTTCTCTGTCATACCTCCAGGCCCCGAAGGACAGACACCTCTGAAACCATGAGCCTAAATTTCTCCTCTCTTAAAGGTTTTGGCTCAGATGTTTTGTCACAGGTGAAAACCTATTAGAGGCCCCACTGCATGTTGCCAAATTTCAGTGCATCTTTTCACACTCAGAGTTCCCACCATGACCCAAACAGGACCAGGCTCATTGTAGTACTGATGCAACTGCTTGGGAGATTAAGTCACAAGGCTACTGACTCTTCCCAACACATGCATCTAAATCCCCATGACTCTCCATGACCAATGACCATCTCAGCCCAGTGAGTCACACCTTTGAGAGAAGTTTGAAAACACCGATGCTCAAGTCTTGCTTTTCTTAATTGTATCCTAAGGCTGGGATTGAGCGTAGGATACTAAAGGGTTCAGAGATACTGCCCCAGGTCCAAACTACCAGTGTTTTTCCAGTAGTTTTCCCTCAGTAATTTTCACCTAGACTGTCGTTTCTACATTTCACTAACTGTAATCAGGTAGGTGGGCATTGTTTCAAATATGCATGGCTAGTATGGCTGAACTCACATGCCAAATAATTACCAGACTTCATGTTATGAGTTCCAAGGCCTTGCATGGCCCAACCTGCTTACCATATGAGCTCATTCCATCTCCCACCACCTCTATCTTCCTCCAGGTTCCACAATCTTATCTTTCCAGCTACCTCCAGGACATTCAAGCACACCAGAACCTCTACTCCATTCCCCAATGAACAAGGCGTTCCCATGGCCTGAAGAGCTCTTCCCATTCTTACTCACCAGGACTCATCCCTTCTTATCTTTTCTTGGATCAGTCTTATCCCATGACTCTCTTTTCTAAAAGACTTTTTACATTAATATTTTTACAGGATTTGACAGTCTTTGTGAGATAGTATACTATTTGTTACAAAAGGCCAGCCCTCTTTTATTAGAAACACTGTTATGAATTTAGTGAATAAACTCCTGGACTAAAATAATTGAAGTTCGGTGTGGTAGTACACACTTGTTGTTCTGGGAGAGTATTGGGAGGCAGAGGCAGAAGAATCAATAGTCAAGAATCAAGACTCAAAAGGCCAGTTTTGGCTACATGAGACCTAGTTTCAAGCAAACAAAACCCAATGAAGCATAATCTACAAATGCTCTGCACTGGATGCCTGGCAAGTGGGTTGGTGTTTCCAATGTCATGCATTTCTTACAACTGGTAGCTACTCTCATCTTGTAACACTTCCATGTTTTACATAGGTAGCTGTTCCTTATAATGATGTTTCTTTGCTGTTACAAACAACACTGCAATGGCTGCCCCTGCACACTTCAAGTTCTCCCCAAGGGCCAACCTTGTTTCTGCCTTGCCCTCTTCCACACAGCTGACTGCTCCCCTCCCAAAGCCACCCATGTGTTCTGCCTTATGAAACTGTGATCTTTGTAATGGCCATAGTTTCAAATGCTAGAATATGTAGGCATGAGAAAATATGGGTAGGGTAGTAAGTGCATATGATTTGGGACTGTTGATAAAGGGTGCTAAAGTTCCTAGCACACCAAACTAGGTCAGTCACCAAAAGCAAAACTCAGAACATGTGTTGGTACAAAATGTGTTACCACAAGGCTGCTCTGGAAAAGCAGTCAGTTCGAGTTTCCCTAGTGGAGATGCTTTGCTGTGACAAAAGGCGCCTTGGTGACAAAAGCTCTTAGGGCTGTGGACAAGTCCAGACACACAAACAATACTAGGTCAGAAGCATTTCTTCTGATGTTACCATTTAAACTATTCTACTCTCAAATGAGAAGGAAAATTGGCAAAGCTGGTCATAAATTTAAGAATTTTAGGGTCAGAAAATGGCTGTCTTGAGTCTTGCAAGTATTTGCTTCCCATTCAGGAGGCCTGCTGATGGCATACAGCCATGACACACTGTCCACTCCCCCTCCTTGGCCTGTCCATGGGTCTGTAAGGGAGAACTGCCAGCATACAGCAGGCCTGGACTGGCCACTTCCTCCAGAGGGCTCATCTCTAGTCACCTTTTAATCTCATGTTTATAAAACCAAAACCACATGGCAAGAGCAAAGATGTCAGGAATGAAATTATGTCTCAGGGGCAATGTAGATGCTGTAACCAAGTCTTCCCAAAGTTCCTAGAATTGCCTCTAGCCCCTCTCTGAGTCACAGTGTCTTTGGGAAGCCTTTTTAGGATAATCAAAGGCATTCGCCATCCAAAAGGCACCCAGGACCACTAAGCTTTGAAGGGCATGGTCCATGAGGTATGGGGGCAGGAGGGGAGGAGACCCTGCACTATGCTAGGTTCTGCTCTGTTACATCTCTGAAATCACTGATTCTTTTTATTTGGTCAATATGTGCTGGCTGCTTTCATGTAAGATGGTTTATCTAGCTTACCTCTCTGCTGATTGACCTCTGGAATAGGTCTCCTGTTAGTGTCCCCATTCACAGAAGAAGATCTGAGACACTGAGAGGTTAGGACAATCTCAGGATCCCCTGGCATTAAACTGGGATTAAATCCAGGGAGCCCAACTTCAGCAACATGGGCCTAACAGTTATGAAATACTATCTCTGTTTAGAATAACCAGCTGGAGAAATGCCTCTTTAATAACTGGATGAAAACATTTATCCTTCCTTCTTTCCTTCTTTCTTTCCTTCCTTCCTTCCTTCCTTCCTTCCTTCCTTCCTTCCTTCTTTTTTCCCACTGAATACTAGCAGCTATTCTGCTTGTATTCACATGTATGCAGAGTCTACCATTTCACCTTTCCTGCCTGTCACTCTCCATCTCCATCTCATTAATGTCCTGCTACCACCAGTAAGCAAAGAGATGCAATGGATATCCATGACACCATGGGGTAGACCCATGTATATGGGTATGGCCCATGACAATTCAATTCTGAGAAGTCTCTCATAATAATGACCTCATTTCAAGTTAAAACAAAACCAAACCAAACCACATGCTGACAAAAGGACACTTGACAAATGTGACTATGTGAATCTGACAAACCTCTGTACAGGAAAGAACAGCATCATTTTCAGAAAGAGGCACCCTGCTGAGTGTACAAATATTCCTTACCCACATTTAACAGATGCTTAGTACCTGGAATATTTGTTTCAGCATGAGTACAGTGTTTCTGACATTGCCACCGTCTCTCTGATCACACAGAGTGACAGTGTGGCCTAAGACCAGGTCTGTTCTCTTCAGTCCTCTATGGGCCTTTCCCCAACACTTCATCAGCATCACCTGTATCCAGTGACAACTTATCTTTTGCTCTCACATTTGGCCTCTAACTTGTATCTTTAGGGTTATCTGTCATTAGTCCAGAATTACCACCAGGCCCCCTCCATTTAGCCCTCTTTCTTCCCTCCTCCTCTCTCTGGCCCCTCTCTCTATGGTGCCTTGCTATGTAGCCCCAGCTGGCTGGCCCTAAACTCTGTTTGCCTCTGCTTCTTACGTACTGGGAAAATAGGTATGTACCACCATGCCTAACCTATCCATAGAACATAGGAAGCAAAACTGATACTGCTCCACCCACGAGTGGATCTAATCAATCAACAACTCTTGAAAAGGCCATGTTCTCCTCTCAGAGGCCTGTTGGGAACCTCATGTCCTTATGACCGCACCATCATGGACCATCTCAGAAACCCAAGCTCAGCAGCAAAGGTTGTGAGCATGTGGATCCTGAATGGGAAGGTGTGCGTTATAGGAAACCCAGGGTCTGTACAGATCAAAGGGGAGCAAACTCAGCCCTTCACCAACCAAATCATTCAGGCCTTCCCTTTAGCCAACATGTAAACGTCTAATCTCCTTGTGAAATCTTACACCATCAGAGTCCACTAGCTTGAGAAGCACTCACATTTGAGGACGAGCACTTTAAAAGTCCCCTGACTGAGGAATGGGTGGCAGTCTCATTGGTATCATTTCATAAGACGATGATCTAGCGCTCTCTTTCTCAGGCCTTTATCTCTGTTTCTCTGCCTTTTAGTTTACTTTTCCTGCTTTTCTGCCCTGGCATCACTTCTCAGTTGTGCATATTTGGTTCTTACAGGTGCCTGTCCAAATGACTGGGGATTACTCTTCTAAGTCTTTCAAACACACCATGTCCAGAGGCTATGGAGTGAGCCAGCCCAGGATCCTGCACCACTGGGTGGTTGGGAACCAGCTCAAACTCTGAGTGTGGTTGAGCCACTGTCCTGTAAACCACATGCTTCTGCATCTCACCACATCCCTGACTTTCTATCCTCTGAGTGTTTCCACGTCCAGGTCCCATTCAAAGACCCACCCCAATGCACACGCACGTGCACACACGCGCGCGCGCGCGCGCACATACACACACACACACACACACACACACACACACACTAGCTTTTCCATCTGAAACTAATTACTGGTCCTGTGTGGTTTTCAGGATCAGTGTCTACCAGTTTCCTCAGACTCTAGAAAGATTCCCAAATATACAGTGGCATTGGCAAAGATGGAACTCCCAAGAAATTGGCAATCTAGTCATGGTTTTTGCATGTCAGAAACTTTACAATTTGACTTCTTCCCAGCCCCAGTGGCTCCCTCTTTATTGCTCCTTCTTCCTTGACCCCATCTTTGTTTCCTCCAGCCCGCCTTTTGCTAGACAGTGCTCCGGAAGGGCCTTGTACATCTCAACACTCCTGGCTGCCATCTGGTAATACTTCAGGAGGTCAGGGGCTTGTTAGTGCAACCCACTCATGACAGATCACTTACCATCAGATAAACCTTCCCAAGTAGCTACTTGCTGCTCATGGTACCAGTGGTTGTTAATCTGGTTGTTGTGAAATCCTCTAGCAAGTTTATGCTGGATAATAAAATATTCTCTCCAGTTCATTTCCATATTTATTTAACTATTACCTCCTATAAAAGAACACTATCTGAGGAAGCTCCAGAGCATGAAGTGGCTAACATAACCCCCACCCCGCTAAGTGCACATTTTTGGCTGTCTATCTTAACCATCCTACCACCCTCTTAAGGAGGTATCCGGCTAAGCTCAAGCCTGAGGATCAGACCTCTGCTCTTGACCACCATATCTGTTCCTTACTATACCTGGCTGAGCCTCCCTGTAGGAGCCAGCACTTAATAGGTCACCTGAGGCAAAGATTTTATGTTAAGGTTATGTCATGCCTACTTGCTTCATAGTACACTTTTCCCTTGTAAACAGATTGCTTATTGCCAACTCCTCCCAAGAGATGGGTCAACTTCATTACTCTGCTGCAGACCCCACAGGTAACCACTGGATGAATCTTGTAACCCTGGCAACAGAGCCCTGTGGACAAGTCCTGTCCTAAAACTTAAGCAACCAAGTGTGTCTCCTTGTTGTTGAAATATAGGAAGATGAGATCACTGGTCCGCTGGGGTCTGTAATTAGGCTCTCCTCTTGCCCACTGCTTCCTGCGGCTGGTGGAGGGATGCCAATGCGCTTCCCCCACTTCATAGGAACACAGTATCTCCACTCTCTCCCCTGTACTCCCACCCACAGGCTCACCTCAAGGCCTGGCTCCCCTCATCCCACCACCCACTGGGCCACTAATTGGTGCACTGACTGCTGGATGCTAAAACATTAGATCCCGCTCCTCGTCCTCCTCCTCAAGTCACTGGGAGTCATCTGAGGCTTCCTCTCACTGCTTGTCTCTCCTCTGCACCCTTTCTCCATGTCTGCTGGAATGGATGGTTAGCTTCTGTTCAATGGGAACCTTTACTCCAGCCCTAGCGTTTTCAGTTCTTTTCAGAAGTCATATCATTTACGAGAAAAGTAAACCAAATGATAACCAATAACCAATCTTAGGCAATACAGCTCTTCAAGACTACCAAATTCAAGTAATCATCTCCTCCGAATGACATTTTCTTCCTCAAGGAATCTAATTAGCCCCCCGAAATGGAAACATTGCCCCCTCTTAAGCACATTCTAGCCCATCAGACAGTCTTTCCAGTCAGTCATGTTCAGCTGGGCACAAGCTCTAAGCCATGACTGGTCACTGGTCAGCAGTGCCGTCTATGGCAAGTTCCCTGCCTATTAAATAAAAAGGACACTACAACTTTCTCCATGGAAATTACAACACATGAAAAACTGCTTAACGCCCCAGATAGCACACAGCGAGTGTGGTGGATGTGGAGGTCAACCTTGTGAAGGAAAGCAAGGTACCACAGGCTCTCGAGACTCCTAGAAGGGTCCTGACCTGCTGTACGAGGCATTAGATCGAAGATGCCACCTAGAACACTAGTGAGACAACAAAGGGAACCGAGGCCAGGGTGGGGGCTCTTCCCCTTTCTTCCCCGAAGTCCTAACTGGTGATAATGCTCCCCCTCCTCCTTCTGAGTAACCACATCAGGCAGAGCTTTCATTGGAGCACAGTGACAGTATGGTAAGATATGATTGGCTGAGTATTTAGAGGCTTGGGATTGGCTCAAACACTGGATATAAGCTTATGCACTACACAATAAACTCAGATCTGCACCCTGATGCTAGTCTCCAGAGTCTGATTCCCAGGACTCATCAAATGACCCCATTGGCTCTCATCCACCATCCTTAGTCCTGTTCTTCTACTATTATTCATCTTCCCATGGAGGAAACCTTGATCTCCCCAAGTCTACCACCATTTGGGTGGCATTGAGAATCTCTTTGGAGTTGAGCCTACGATAGACATGAGAGAAATGTTCAGAGCCTGGCTTTACCATCGCAGCTTTCTAGCAACTTATACATGGCCATTGCTTTATAGTAGGGACCAGATAGCCTCGCACTAATACTGACAGCTTCAATGCTCGGAAAGCTTTATTGAGCACATAACTATCTACCAGGCAACTGGCAACTAGTGGTTGCTGGGAAATCTTTTTCTTCAGTGGAGTAGCTGCCGATAAGTTGCCCACACTCCTGTAAGTAACATCAGTTAAATTGACTGGTACTTGAAGCTGCACTTGGGTCAAATCATTTGTTTCTGTCATCAGTGCCCTACCTGGAGCAGAGGAATCAATAAAAGCTCACACAACAGTCTATGTTTTTGTCCTAATGCCTTTTCAATTTGTTAAAATGGATCCTTCTATTTCAAATACAGCAAGCATGTCTTTATCATTCTTCTTCTTCTAACTTACATGGAATACCCAGCAATACTTGTATTTAGCCTTTTGACTTCTGTGTCAACCACTGACATCAGCAACCAAAGGAGAACTATAAATCTGGCCTTCTAGCCATCTGTATATCTCTGGTTATACGAGCCTGTGCTCCTAGCCCAGCACAGGGTCATGAGACCTGGCCTCAGACTAACACACCTCTGTTATAGAAGTATATGGCTGCCTTGCCAATTTGTCTTGTGAAGGTGTCACACTCCAAGATGTCAATTTTTTGGAATGTGATGACTCGAAGCTGATTAGAACTGGCTGTGTTTGATTGCTGATTGATTCATTTGTTTTAGTCAAGCCTGTCCCTAACTCAGTGTTACTTGCTGAGAATCTGAAGAGTGAAAATTTGCTAAAAAACAAACACTAGAAAAAGGGTTCTGCCATAACTTACATAAAGCAGAGTGACCAGGATTAAGACATTCCACGACTCCATTCTTGTTAAAAAAAAAAAAAATGCTGTCTCTGTGATAGCTATAAAATGTCAATGAAACCATTATACCAAGAATATCATGTATAGACCTGAATTTTAACAGATTCATGGTATTTTCTGAATCAAGTTAATTTTGCTCCAAAGTCTAGTATGTGAACATTTGAGGCAGGTATGCAGAGTCCCATATTGTTCTTTAAAAAAGATAAAATACTTTGTCCAACAGCCATTCCCAATCCCGGAAGCATCCTAAGAAGGAAGTGAAAATGCCAGCCAATTACTTGAGCCTACTAAGGCATGGTTCCTGATGTATCACTCACTCACACACTGCAGAAGAGCTAATTCTTCAGTGACTGGACAGCATTCCTGGACTCTTCCTACCATGGGTCCACAGGATCCCAGCACACCAGTAGTGATAACCAGAAACGCAGTCAGGTATCCCTTGAATGGTAAAGTCATTCCTGGTTGAGAACTACTTCCTTAGGGATCATAAGAACTGAGTTTATCTTGCTGTGACCTCCCTAACTCCATCTCCCCCGCATGTGTCATTAGTCCCTTTCCTCCCACCAAGCTCTATACATCCTAACCCAGATTACCACTCACCCTTCTCCAACTTCACCTGCATCACAGGAATTTGTGATCAACAAGATCTTCTTAATCTCTTCATGGGATTTTCTTCCCAGGGTCTCACATACCTTAAGTTGTCCTCAAACTTGCTATGTAGCTCAGGATGATCTTTGAACTCTCCATTACCTGAGTGCCAGAGCTACATGCACACGCCATCATATCTGGCTTATGTGGTGACAGGGTTACAGCCCAGGGCTTGTGCATGCTAGGCAGGCTGCCCACCAACTGAAGCACTTTACAGCTTCCTTTTCCTTCTGGTTCTAACCCCAACTATAAGATTCCCCAGTCTCCCCATGTACTTTGGTGGTTTCCCTGCCCTTCCTCACAGTTTCCTCATTGGCAATTTCAGCCTCTTTCCCCCAGGTTCTCTAAAATTAGCTGGGTCCTGAGAACAAATTCGTGAACTCAATTTGGCCTAAAACCTATTTTTGAGAGCCCTAACATTAGTATATATTTTGCATTTGTAATGGTCGGGATAGGGGGAAAGCACGGGAGATTAGCATTTCATGACACCTAAGATTTACACGACAGCCAACCATCACTGCCCTTTGGTACACATGGCATAAGTCTAGATCTTCCACTCCCCAGCCAGCTGTCATTATACACAGCTTGCCAGCCACTCTTCCGTATTCTGAAACTACACACATGACTGAGAGCTAAGAAGGGACCGTGCAGGCATCGATTGACTTGGTGAGTTTCAAAATTACCTCCGGAGAGTGGAATGTTGTGTGCAACTCAACAGGACGGGAATTGGAGTTGCACACAAGGTCCTGTGTGATGTTTCCTACCAGAAACACTGGAAGACAGAACAGAAGGAGACCTATTGTGTGTTGAGAGCAAGCACCTGGTTGAACAGGGGCATGTTTGGGTAGGTAAATTAAGGCCAGAGACTGTTATAACAAGCAGGAAATATGTGGGTAGAATAGGGGCTCATGAAACAAAGAGCTCGAGCTTGTGCATGCACTCCTCTGGGTTCCTGATTTAGGCTAGACAAATGTCAAGAATGTTTTAGTACTTTGGATGACCATACATAGTAGCAATTTGAATGAGATATACTGCTGGGGTTTAGGAGTTTTGATAATTTCTACTAAATAGATGACCCCAAATAAGTTTCTCAGCGGTAAATGAAAATGCTATGACCTTTCTGCTTATAATCAAATCTGCAAAAATAAAATACAGACATGAAATTCATTATGGTATATACATTACATAAAAAAAAGTCTCAGGTAACAAATGAACAATAAAGTCTACCTTATTTGGCCAATGGTCAGTGTAGAAGCCATGTCATGGTAATATAAGTTCAGGGTCACACTATAATTACTAAAATGATAGCAATACTCTGGAAGGCTTACGTCTGTAAGGAAGCTTGATGTGGTGTCTTTTTCAATTCTTCTTGAATATTTATATATTTACCTCGGTGAAGACATGCCCATATGAAGACCAATTCTTTTCCTAAGAGTCTGAAGGATAAGTCTTGTCCAATGCAAACGTTTAAGAGTTGGTAGATGGGAAGTAGTTCTGAACACTGATAGCCAAAAGTTAAGTTTAACTCATAGTTCAGCCCATCCCCTCCTCCTGCATCCATTGCCAAGCCCACCATCCCTGCTGTCTGGCACTTGTCCCACCTGTTCAAGGGGTTCTTTTTGAGAACTAAACTCAAATGATGTGAGCAGAGAGTTCCATACACATTTCCAACACCATGAATCTCCTCCTGACCTCTCACAGTTCTGTCTTTTCCAATGCGCTCAACATCATTTGTGTCACAGGAGTCTAAAACTCAGCCTCCAAGCCCTCCTATGTGGCATCTACAGGAACCTGACTACAGACAAGAATCAAGTATGTCCAGGGAGTTCACAGCCTTGCTTCCCAGGCCTCCAGAGTGGCTTGACGAATACAGCTGCTTGACTCTGAAGTCCTATTTTGAGTGCACAGATGTTGAGAAGGTGCCTCTGCTAAGCACAGGGAGAACATTTCTCATTTTCTTTCCCACTATCCTTTCCTGCTTTGCACCCTTGCTTTAAGGAGAATTGCATCATTGCCTACCACCCTAGATTCCCTCCAACAGGCTTTCTGGACAAAGTTATTTCAAAGTTACAAGAGTATCCAATGTCTTCTCTTCTTATGTTCATACTTTTAATTTACATTCATTTTCTATTTTGCAGTACTGAGGATCAAACTTAGGGCCCTGCATGTGCCTGACAAGTACTTTATACTGAGCAATACCCTAGGTTCTTTTTGATGACTTCTCATCTCTATAAACTGGAAAGTACTTTTCCAAAGTGCTACTAAATTTATATTAAAGCAATAACATCAGCAAAATGAAATATGCATACTTCTTGGAAAGAACAAGCCAAGCAATGTTCAGAGCCATGTCTCTGTGTCCTCTCTCTACAGGAGATTCAGTTCCTGTTGGGCCTAGAACCAGAAGACTATGACCTGCTCGCAGGACGATCCCTTGCACTGCTGTCATCCTTGCCATCCTTGCCTTCCTTGTCACTCAAACATACAACATAAAAACCTTTGAATTGCAGAAGAGGAAGAACGAGGCCAGAAACAAGCATGACATCAATCAGAGTGAAGAACCATCGAGGCCGACAAAGCTAGCCCCCACCTGTCTTCAGCATCTCCACTGGTTTAAATAAATGTTTTTTAGCTACTGTGTGCATTTTCTTTAACCTCCTCTGAGTCAATTTCTCAAACTGCTAGCACTTACTTGGTAAAGGGTTCAGGCACATTGTGGCTCAGCTCTGGATGAGTTTCTTCAAGGTCCTGGGTCACAAAATGCAATGTTCATGGTAATCTTCCTAATCTATTTAGAAGTTAAGGACTTTCACTAGAGTAGAGATGGTCATACAAACTCAGAAAATGGATCTCTGGGGCCATGACATAGAAACGGACTATGCTTGATGCACATGCCTCTCAAACAAGGTCCTCCTGCTTTCTGCTTAACAAGCAAAGAGATGCATGGCCTGCTGCATGCCCATGCTTCTCTATGAACATCACATTGCTCGAGCTACATCTCTGTGATGGAGATGGTGGGCTAGTCTCTCTGCAATGGGGGTTGGGAGGAACCCACTCATTCTTGATGACTGACTTTCTAAAGGCTGTCCAATGTATTCTGAGCTATTTTTTTTCCTTCACCATGCTGCTGGGTAGGCTAAATTTGACTCCCACACATAGTTCCAGGATGAGAGAGAATGGTAGAGCCCTTGATGCTGATATGGGCATGCCTAGCATCTGACCTCAGCAACAAATGAATAGGGTACTTCTGTGGCCCACTTGGATGTCTTGGGGCCTGAGAAGCCAGGTCATCCTTCTGTTGTTTTCCCGAGAATCATTTAGGCTCCCACAGGTATCGTCAAGCTCCTTATTTTGAACCCATAATAAGTTCTCATAGGTCTATGGGTCCCCCTCTCTCTTTCTACCTACCTCATTCTCTTCCCCTGGCTTAGATACAAGGTTCATAAAGACAAAGCTCACATATCTGTTGTATACATGTATATGTGTCTTTATACCTTTGAATGGTCTTGACCTATAATGAGCATTCAATAAACATGCTTACTGAGTGAGTAAATGCTGAAATGAGAATGTGCTGAATATAAAGAGATGTCTTTAACTTTACATATGTTTATTCTACATATCCAAAACCAATCTGTATGGCTATAATACCTCCAGAGTCTGTAGCCTTGCATTTCTGTGTGACACCATTTACTTCTAGGCCATGGTTTTGGATTTGGAGTTTGCCACTTTGGGAAATACTATGTGGGTTTAGTAAGGTCAAGTCTATGCTTGACATCAGGAGCAGCTTAAATGGAAGCTCCCTGAGGGATGTATGGTAGAGGAGAGTCAGGAAGCAAGGGCAGGAGGCCCTACCATCTAGTAGGGAGGGAAATCGTGGTCAGTATACATGACCTTTCTCTCTCTTCTCACCACCAGGGTTAGGCTTACTTTTCACAGAGGTCTCGAACTTGGCTGGGTTTGAAGGCAGGAACAGACTGGGAGCAAGGGCTTGTGGGAGCTGACAGTGGGCTCTTGATGTTCTGGATTGAGTGTCTACGGCTCCTTCTGCGGTCGAGGCCCTGTTGCTCACCCACAGTGCTACCAGAACACATGCTGGCCCTCCTCCGGTCCCGGTGCCCACTGGGGGGTGGTTCGGCTGTCTCATCACCATCTTCATGCCTGAGTGCCACCTGGAAAATCAGAGTGTATCAGACAAGTCAAACTTGATAGCTTTTCTCAGGCCTTGATTGTGACTGTATGCCGACTCTCAGTAGATTTAAAACTGCTTTTGTTTGTTTATTTCCCTACATTGCAGGCCTCTGCTCCATCTCAAAATGATCCTCACATGTGTCCAGAAGTCAAGCTCAATCTGCAATTGTACAGTGTCTGTCACTATGGCTTCTATGGACCAAATATATGAAATCGTCAGAAATCTAAATGTTTTCATCAGATTTTCAAAACCGTAACTAAATCTCTGAGAAAGTCAACTTAAAAAGACTTGTTTGGGCTCATGGTGTTAAATGGTTTGAGTGTATCTGGCTCTATAGAAAGACAGTGACATCACAGTGGAAGATCATGGTGGAAGAAAGCTGCTCACACCCTTGTACCCAGGAAATCAGTGAACCAAATACCCACTCCATGACATTTAGGAAACAGAGAGTCAAGGCGCTCACTCCATGGTAGCCAGAATGTAGCTAGTGGCACAGAGAAGATTTTTGTCTTAAAAGGCCTTCCTGGGGGCCTACTTCTTGCACATAGGCTCTTCCTCCTTGTTACTACCACTTAACACTACAACCAAATTATGTGTCCATCAGTGGTTTAACTTGTCCCTTGTGTTAAAGACCAGACCAGCTCTTAGTGACTGGATCCAACTGAATCTCTGGAAGACATTTCCTATGAAAATCATAACAGTAATAAGAACCTCACAGCCACATTTCCACTTGCCTGACCATCATTTCCTGTCCCACCTTGGCTTTTCTCCATTCCGGGAGGCAGAAGCTTTCTTAAGGCCTCCTGGATTCCACACCTGACCATCCCTGAGCTGCCTTTCCAAAAGAGGGTGCTCAGAGGGAGACAGAGCAGGTGAGATCTGCGGGCTCCAGAACAGGGGTTGGCTTCCCTGCTAGTCCTTCTGAAAGGTTTTCTACATGGGTATGTACTGTATGATTCCAGAACCTACCTGACAGTGGTTATGCTTTTGGGCAACCTTCAGTGCCTGGAGCAGAGCTTGCACATACTGCAACAAAGACTTGTGACAGAATGCTTTTTAAAAATATCCTCACCCAAGAGAGAGAGGCAGGTGGGTATCTGTGAGGTTGAGGCCAGCCAGGACTATGTAGTAAGTTCTAGGACAACCATGGCTCAAACACACACACACACACACACACACACACACACACACACACACAGAGAGAGAGAGAGAAAGAGACAGAGAGAGAGACAGAGACAGAGACAGAGACAGAGAGACAGAGAGAGACACAGAGAGAGACAGAGACAGTTTGATTCTCTAGGGCTGATGAGATGGCACTTGGCATTAAGCCTGAGAACTTGAGTTCAAATACCTTAGGAAGCCATATACAAAGCATCCTAAAATGTTATTAAACAAAATTTTCCTCCTAAAAAGTGATCTGTATTTATATAGAGAATAGACTCACACTTTTGCCACTTCTGGTTTTATAGGCAAAGCCTGGGCCACTTGGCTCCATATACTTCTCCATCTGCCTTTTATCAAAGGTTACCTTACGAAGGTCTGTGTGACACCTTCTGCAGAGACCTTGCATACCCAGCTCTGATCGTGTTCCAGGCTAAATGATACTCTAAAGCAGTGGTCCTCAGCCTTCCTAAGGCTGCGGCCTTTTAATACAATTGCTCATGTTGTGCTGACCCCCAAATGTAAAGTATTTTCGTTGCTTCTTTATTACTGTGATTTTGCTGTTATGAATCATAATGTAACTGTCTGTTTTTTGATGGTCTTAGGCAACCCCTGTGAAAGGATCATTGGACTCCCCAACGAGTCTTGAGCCACAGGTTAAGATCTGCTGCTCTAAAGCTTTCCAGCTCCATTTGACTCTGCTGTGTATTACTTGCCTCAACTTACTCCAGCAAGCTCGGCCCCTCAGCCTCTCTTACTCTTCCCCATCATGGGCTTTGCACATCTGCATATCATATCATATCATATCATATCATATCATATCATATCATATCATATCATATCTAGTTTGGTTTTCATGTGTATTGCCTGTAAATCTAGACAGCAAAAAGAGCATTTCCCTTAGTGTTGAGCAAACTTTTGTGTGCTCTGCTCTGCCACTAATAAACCAGATGTGACCAGCAGCAAGTTACATACTCTTTGGTCCCTTGGTGAGAATAGCTGTACTTGTGAGGATATCAAGAGTGGAGAGTGTCTCTGTGGATGGGACTCAAGCAGCATTGCCCTCCTCTGACCCAAGCACAGAGTAGTAGTCAGGAAGCTCCCATACTCTTCCACTACACAGAACCACTAGGTTAGGCAACCTGCAGCCCAACTGAACCAGGCTCAACTAAGCCCAGTAGCTTGTCAGGCCAAGCAATGGTGAAGCACATGGTCCAACATATGCCCAGATGTTTAAGTTTCCTTGTTTTGAAGATGTTTATGACTTGATCCTGCCCAGTGAGAGGATGGAGGAATAAAGAGATGATAGAGAACTGGGAATGTGTATGGTTTCATATCCCCAGGACAGGAAAGTGGACTTCTGTAAAAAAGCAACGGCCTGATATTTTCACATCTATGCTCCCCTGACAGGCTAGGGTCAACAGCTCAGCCACTCCTGTCAAAGTTCAGGCAATTCTATCAGTACCAAAGACAAACAGCTGATGAATAACATCTTCCTTCACCCTTCACCCGTTTCTTCCAGCCACAACTTTTAGATAAGATGGACTTAGTGTGACCTTTCTAAGTGAAAGATATGTTTTATAATGGGTGCTCGGATACATGAAAGTGATTTGAAATCTTTTGGTCATTTTATTCCTCTGCAATTCATTCTAAAACAGTGTTAAAAGGGCAAGACCTGATGAGCTCACCTAAGGCTCATCCTTGCACAATCTCACTGGAAATCCCCATCTTAGGAATCCTGTCTGGAAGCACAAACATTAAGAATGAAGGTCAATGTGTGACAAGTCACAATTGTCATCTCAGCTTTAAAAGTCTAACTGTCACCGTGCGGGCAAGCTTGAGAATGACAATTCCTTGTCGGCTGCAGTGTTTCTAAGCATTTCTGGTCTCTTTTCCCCCATTTCTGACAGAACGCTCTTAGACCATCTAAACTCTCCCTGACCTAAGTGTTCACTCTGTTTCTTATTATGCACACATTTGCAGTGATATGAGAGGGTCGAAAGCACAGTTCAGATATTTCTAATTCTTTGTCTAACCTCAAAAGTCCAAAGATCAAGTGACATTCTATTCAAAGTACTTTCCCAAGAAGCAAAGTGTGCAGGAGTCACCTTCGTTGCCCCATGTCAAGAAAAGGGGAGAGGACCAGAAAGTTCACATAAAGAGAAGAATCTTAGGAAGTCATCCAGGCAATGCTCTGATATACACGTCACTAGGGGAATTTCTCAAATTCAGATCCACGACAAGACACTGGTTAAAGGAGGAAGGGAGAGGGGAGGAGGAAGAAGTGGGTGGTAGTGGTGATGGAGCTCTACGCTTAGGTGTGGTGGTACAGCCTATAATCCCAGCAAGTTGGGAGCCGAGGCAGGAGTATTCTGAGCATGAGGCCAGCCTGGACTGTATATAAGCCCCTGTTGTAAGTAGGAACAAGAAGAGGGGCTATAGTGAATTATGCACAATTGCTATAAGACCTCTGATATCTTCGATTCTAATTCTTTTCATAAATACCCAGAGGTGGATAGTTTCAATGCTAGTCTTGGCATAGTATTTTCAACCTCCTTTACTGTGGAAATTTCAGACAGACACAAGAGACAGGGATGAGTATGAACAGTGGGATGTGTACACCCCCACAGCAGTGAACCAGCTGCCAACTTAGAGTCAATATTCCTTATTTATATCTCATTTTTGCCCCCAATCCCATGACCAATTTTTCAGAGATATCTAAGATTATATCATTATCATCTGTAAATATTTTAATATATATCCCCCCAAAAATTGCTAAAACCATAACCACTATATTATTGTCCCACTTAACATAATCACTTCTTAATATGATCAAATATTAATTTGGGGTGGAAGGCTCTAGAGAAAGACCGCTGGGTCTATGCATGCTAAACATATGCTCTACCATGAGCTACGCTGATGGCTGTATAGCATTAGGTCTCTAGTGACTTACATATCACCCTGTGTCATCCCCTCCCACCTAGGCTCAGGTGTGTAACTTGCTTTGAGCAATTCAAATATTTTTAAAACAATTTCTCTGAGCTTTTATCATTATGTGGATATGATGACCCATGACAGGCATCTGTCTTAGTAACGCATCTGACTCTTTACAAACTGCTGCCTCACACCTATACAATTCATTTCAGCTATTAGGCGAGGTTCATTTCAGTGTCATGTCAAGAGACTGTGTGATAGCAGGCTGTGGCCACAACACAGTGTTTGTAGACACTCATACCTCGTTTCCCTACACTGAAGCTAGACTTGGCCACATGACTTGCTTTGTTCAATAGGCCACCAGTCAACATGGCACCAAGCCTGCAAATATTTGTGCTAGTCTAGATTTTCACAAATGCTGCTGTCCTGTGAAGAAGTGGGATCATACATGGCCTAGACAAATCAAGCCAGACGATCAAGGCTGAGTAGGACCTTCCAGGTACACTAAGGCCACCAGGTAGCTGAACCAAATGAAAATATCTTAGTTAAGCCAAGATAAATTCCTGATTCTAAGAACAAAGATCAGTGGCTTTTGTGTTATACCTGTCAACTATGGTGTGTTTGTTACCCATTAGGAGATCACTGATATACAGACACACACAAACACATACATATATATGTACATATACATATCAATAACCTATGGAATATATGTATGATAATGTATATATGCATATATATGTGCATATATATATATATATATATATATATATATATATATATATATATATATATATATATATATATATATATCCTATTGAATGGAAAGCTCTCAGGAAAGGAGAATCATTTTTTTAACAAGTTCTAAAAATAACAGATATTTCTTAGCCCGAAGTCTCCAGCCTTAAGATGTCTTTCTCCTTACAGAAAGAACAATTTAAGAACTAAAAGCTAACACATATGATCTGACAAAAGATTTTTTATCTTGGCCATTTATACATTTGAAAAAAATCACCTGTGGCTATAAATTTTTAATACATTTAATTAAACATGGATCAAATCACCTTTCTGAAAAGGAATTAAATTACACAAAATTAGGCCTGTACCAGAAAACCCAAGACATGTGGGCACCAGACATTCTGCTCCAGTAGGAAGCACTCTAGAAGTCTACCCAAGACCTCTCAGGCACTTGAGAAATTCAGAGTCTTGTTGAGGCAAGTATTGGCTCTGTATGTAGATTCTTCTTGCTTTCCTTGCACATATTTAAAGTTGGCTGCCTAGGACAGCAAATGTTTTCTAAAAATGCATTAACTTTCAGATAGGAATGAGGATCCAGACTCTGTCTGCTACCTAAAATATTTGGTTGTCACCCTGAGTTATAACTTGGGCATCAGAATAAACCGTGCCCTTCCTGAGCCCCACCTCTGGCAATACTATCATACACATGTGTGATGTTTGCAGGAGATGGTCATCCAAGCACGTAAGAAACTTTAGACAGCTGTGTTGGGCCCTTGCTTTAGAAAGAGGCATGGAGCATAGGATTTAGGGTTGCTCAAAGTGACAGACAGACAGGATTGTCACGAGAACTTTTAGAGAGAGGCATAGATACCAGAAACATTTGCTTTTGAACAGTGGGGGGCTGGGAACAAGTAACAGAAACCCTTTTCCAACAAGGCTTCATGGAGATGACACTTCAGAGAGTTTGCCAGTGGGAGAATAGAGAAAAAGGCAGCTGAGGAAGGAGGAGAAGAAGGTTCCTCAAGTGACCCAGTTTCCCCATCCAGGAAACAGGAAGGTGAGTGTAGTTGAACCACCAAAGGCTATGTGAAAGCCTACCATAGGCAGACCATGAAATGGGGAGTCAGCAAGCCCCACCACTGAGCAATCCTGAGAGCTTTGCTTCCATGGGAACCATGTCTGCAGATGAACACAGAGAAGGAACTCTCTCATGTCCTTCCAATGCTGCTACCTTTCCATGTTAGCCAATCACTTATGCTGAATAATAACACAGAACAACCGGGACAGGCAGACAAGAAGCCCAGCATTTCTTTTACATCCATCCATTTATAACTGACCAGAAAGCTGATTACAGAATGCTGGTAGAATGCATATGTATGCAGAAACAAAACAAAACAAGGATTCTAACAGTGACTCCTCTGTCCTGATATGACTGACAACGTTTGTAAACAGCAGCTTCCAAATATGAGCCAGGAAATTTTGTCAATTCTTCCTACAATTTAAATACTGTCATATTTGTATTTTAAGTGCTATCACATAGTATAAAGATAACCAAGAACATTTAATGTTAAATTTTGATATTTTTCCTTGTGATATACTGTCATAGACAGAAAAGCACTGTAATAAGGTAAGAGAGAACACAGAAGAAAGAGCAATGTTGTGAAACATCTTTAAAGCACTGTTTTCTGTTGTTGGGATGGTGGCCTGCATGTAATCCCAGCATGTGGGAGGCAGAGCCAGGATGATTTGGTGTTGAAGATCACCCTTGACTACATGGGGAATCTGAGGCTAGCCTGGGCTACATGAGACTCTGCCATTAAAATAGGGAATGAGTTTTTCTCAAAAATACCCATGAATTTCTACTTCACAATGCATATTCAGCTGAGTGACTCTCTCTCTCCTTCTCCCTCTTCCTACTCCCACCCCTCCCTCTCCCCCTACTCTTCCCTCTCCCTCTCCCCCACCCCTCCTTCCACCTTTCCACCCTGCCTCTCTACCTGATTTCTCCTTGAGTAGAAGTGCCTCCAACAATAGTACATGTTCTTCAATACAGAATAGTTCCCAGATTCCTCTGTGTCAAAGATTCTTAAGCTCGACCACATATTCTCCTGGAAGGCTTGTGGGGACAAGACTGCTAGCCCCATTCTTAAGAGTTTCCAACTCAGGAGATCTGGGTGGGACCCAAAAGCTTACATTTCTAGAAAATTCCCCATGGTGTGGGAACCCCTGTACCACACTTAGAACCCTGGTCTGGAGGATATGTGACTCACCCTTTGACCTTTGTGGATTCTGTGGATGACTTAGAAACATAACATTTTGTTACCTCATAGATATTAAACTGCTCCAGCAAGTCCAGGTCTGTCCCTTTCTTGTTCAAGTGCCTTTGGGACACAGCGGCGATGCCCAGCTCCTCCAGGCAGTCTACTACGTCATAGAAGGTGTCTTGATCTGGCAGTCCTGCCAGTGTCTACAAGAGAAGAACCAGAAGCAAATATATCTTAGAGGAACGCTATAGGCAATGAAGACGTGTTTATGTGGTAGCTGGTGAACTCTGTTATAAAAACCCACAATAGTACAAGGCACAAGACAAATTCATTCAATGAGGAAATCTCCTGGGTGAGAGCAGAGTGAATGCAAGACTCTTGCCCCTGAGGTACAGTGCTGTAGGAGCCCCTGCAATCTACTGGGGGCTATATACTCCCCATGGGTGAGTTAGTACACTCATGATCAAGCTAGACAGGGGAAAGGATTTTGTAGGTATCATCAAGGTTCAAACTCAGATAGTCTTCCATAGTAAGTGGGTAAATCCCCTGAGCTCAGACTGGTTTGGAAGAAAGAGCAAGACACGAGGAGTTAAAGCACTGTGTAGAAAAGAATTTAGCAGACATCCACGAAAGACTGCCAGAGTCCATCCTGGTCGGCTGCTTGATTGCAGCCTTGTGGGCCTCTGAATAGACAACCCTGTAAGGAATTGCCTGGACTCCTACCCATTGGGAACTGTGAGATGATAAATGTGCATTGCTCCAAGTGGCTAAGCTTATGGGATCTGTCATATGCCAATGGAAATTTAATATACTTCTAGATTTGAAATTCCTGTTAGAATCAATATAATAGTGAGAGTTTAAATTTAATGATTCTCTTTCATTAAAGTTCAGCAGAGCCTCTCTTTGGTCCTTGAAACTTTGTGAAACAAGGAATTTCAAAGCAGCTACCAAGAGCCAAGAAGACGAGTTAATTGGGGTAGGTAGGATAACCAGACTTTGCTCTGAGTTCTATGTCTCCTAGAAGGAGGATGCTATCTCCGCCATATTCTACTCAGAACAGAAGGAGCCTTGGGAGTTACTGCGAGTTCCTCATCTTACATGTGAGGGAAATGAAGGCTCAGGGATGGGAGAAATTTCACAGATGACCAGAAACTACTGAAGACTGGAGTGAAACTCAGAGCCCAGTTCAATCTCCACAAACTCCTGCCACCCTCACATGTTATTCCATCCTGGACTCCCAGACACTACTCTAAGTCCCTATTTATTTCTCTGCCTTTGTATTTCTAAGAAGACCACATATTTCAAATTTATTTTCCACATGTTAGCTTGCCATGTTGCCATAGACCAACCCTTGCACAGGGATCAGCTCACAACCCCAGTCTCTCTGACAACTTCTAGCAACAGAAGTAAAAATGTCTTTATATGCTAAATAGCAACCTTTAGCTTTTTGTGTTGACCAAAGAGGCCACAACTCATTTGGTTGAGGTCAGAGACATGATCATCTCCATTACTCAGGAGACCCCAAAAGGACATCTCATAAGAGGTCATAACTTGGAAGCTACAAGAGGCATTCACACATGTGGACAGATGTGGCAGCACACCCTGTGCCTGACATAGAGGCAGTCAACTGGGCTTTACCTGAGAACTACCAATACCTAAGACGCTGCTACCACTACCTACCATCAGCACCAAACTCTCCCTACCCGGCCTGCCCTTCCAGACTCTACTACCAACACAATCTCACCCTTTGGGTTATAAAAGCTCTGACATTTCGTAAAGGTCAAAGAGAGGGTGTAAATGCTAGGCAAGAGCATGGAGGATAACTGGACACACTCAAAATGCCTACTGACTACGGAGGAGGCAACTCCAGGAAGGCAGGCTAGTTGGACTTAAAACCTCCTGCACAGAGGTGTGGGCCTGCCCACAACTAAGAATCTCCGATCTCCTTGACTCCACTCTTTCCCTGCACACTCTCCTTCCTTCTTTACTCATACAGCACCCTTATCTAGAGTCAACAGTGTGTGTGTGTGTGTGTGTGTGTGTGTGTGTGTCTATCCGTCCATCTGTCTGTGTCTATGTTTACGTAGGCCAGAGATTTTTGGTCTGATGCTTTCCTCAATGTTTTTCCAACTTAACCTTTGAGATATGGTCTCTCACTGAGCTTGGGGCTCACTAATTCAGCTAGGCTCGCTGGCCAATAAGCTTCAGGAGTCCACCTGTCTCACCATTATCAACTTGGCTCTACGTGGGTGTTAGGGTCCCCACACAAGTCCTCTTACCCTTCTGGCAGGCACATTACTGACAGAACCATCTCCCAACCCTACAGGTTCTTTTTCCATATAAAACCCCAGGGAGCTAAGCTAAAACTCTATAGCTAATTCCCTTGTCTCCCAGGATCCGTGGTTAAGTAATCAAAGAGCCAGCTTTACACAATAAGCAGATTTGAAGGCCTTTGCCAAGTAACAGGATCCAAACTGAAGTTGCGGGTAGCCATTTTTTTGTTCCACCATGACAAACTTGAGTTTGAGTTGAGCCTATGGCTCTCCAGTATTCATGCAGACTGCAGTAGGATTGTGACATTTCCCCCAGGACAGAAAAGTCCCACATCCCAGACACATAGTCACCTTTTCCAGACTGTTGTTCTAATATGCTCAGCTACCTCCACCTCATTCCCACCTGGGTGTCTCCCAGTTCCTGTGCCATGCTCATTGTTTCACACCTACAGCTGGCACAGACCACACCATTGCCAGAAAGTCTTGTCAACAAGAGTTTCCCGAGGCTCTAGACACCCCACAGCTGCCTGACATCTGGTGTTCCTCACCTCTGTTTTCTTTCAGACTGTCTTGCCAGGATCTGTCACTAATAATTCTTTATTGGCATTCATCAGAGACCAAACACAGTCTTCAAGAAAATTTGTCTCTCCTTTGGTTTTTCAGAGATAACCTGAGAGTAAAACCATTATGCAGGATAGAAACAGTGTAATAAAGCATGTGTTCCCAATGTCACCTGCCCCCAGTGTCAGCTATGGAAGTCAAGAGACATAACTCTCGACTCTTTCCATGGGCAAATGGATAAGTTAGAGGTCCCCAGCCTCCCTCAAAAGATATGAGTGACTATATTAGGAGGTACACCTGCAGTACAGTCATATACACCCCAAAAAGGGGTGAGTTATTAACATACACAGCAACATAACTGAGTCTTTCAGAGAGAAGGAAGCCAGCCCTAAGTTACATACTACAAGATTCCATTTAACCTCAAAAAGACAACATGGTAGTGGTATATAGAAAAATCAGTGTTTGTCAGGGTTTTGGATAAAGTGTTGTGATGTCTATAAAAGAACGTACTACATAGCTGAAAGGAAAGATCCATTTTAATGTATAAAGCAATAAAATCAAGTGTTTAAAAACCAGTCATCTACTTAGCCAGAATTCCATGTGATTAACTATATCAAGGCCCTAATGAAGCAGTAACTCTTCCTGGAGCTCCCTGGGATCCTACCCTTACCCTCCCCATCCACCTCATCTCATTCTGAGGTGACCAGTGCATGGAAACCATTCCAATGGAGCCCATTCTCCTGGACTCTATCCAGGAGAATTTCAATACGGCAGAGGAGGGTACAGGCTCTCTTTAGCATCTTCTTTCCCTCAATTCTTTCTAAGACAAGGATAGGAATGTGGAAAGGTATAGGGTTTGCCTGATGTCTCTGGCTAAAAAGAAAAACAAAAACAACTTGTAATATAATTTCTTAGACTTCAGAATATGCATTTTCCCCCAAGACTCACATTAACATTTCACTTTGCTACTCTGTCTGGTAGCTTGGTGCATCTGACTCATTGGGGTCATAAACGTGACTGTAATTCAATAAAGCAAAATGAACTCTGTGTGGCAGTGGTCTGTGGGCTTTTCCAGGAACAGCTGGATCTATAATGACCTCTCCCAGGACCCCCTCGTTTGTAAAGAACTGTCCTAGTTTGCTATTCTGATGCTGTGATAAAACACTGACCAAAAGCAACTTAGGGGCTGAATGGGCCTATGTGGCTTACACTTCCAGGTCATAGTCAATCACTGGGGAAATCTGGGACAGGAACCCAGGCAGAAAATGAAGCAGAAACCACAGAGGAATCCTGCTTGCTGGGCTATTCTCTGACTCATGTTCAGTTTTTATGGGGGCCCATAGCCTAGATCCTATTGGCTAGGGATGGAGCTGTCCACAATGGGCTGGGCCCTCCCATGTCAATGACCTACCAAGTCTATTCCTTCACGGACACGGTCACAGGCCAATTTGATCGAGGAAAGTTTCATTTGAGGGATCCTATTCCCAAGTGACTCTAGAGTGGGTCAAACTGATGGTAAAAACTAATCAGCATCAACATGGATAAGGTCTGTTAAGAGTTCCTGGGTCAGGGGAGCTGTGTCTGCATGAACTGATGGGCTTTATTAGAACTGCAGTGATCTGGAGGGGTTGAAATGTTACAAGTCCAAAGGCTGATTACCCTAGCTTGGCTACCATTAGCCCTCCCAAATATCCATTCCTTGCCCACCTCTGTCTCAGAGCTAATAGACAAAAGCTAATAGACAAAAGCTAATAGACAAAAATCTATTAACACCCCCTAACTTCCACCAACTCGAAAGCTAAGAGTGTCTTCAGATAACATCTGAAGCCTTTAGAAACCCTCCCTCCATCTTGCCGTAACTGTCCCTCTGTCATGTAACAACTTCTCTGATATTCCCACCAATATACTTGAAACTTGCCTTGATTGATAACTTTTCTTTGTTTTGAAAAACTATAAAATTTCATAAAACTGCTTCTACCTTGGAATGTGTAATGTAAATTAACCTAAATCTGTGTTTAGGTTAATCATGGTCACTCAGATTTGGCTCTAGAATAAACTCTTATTCCTTTTAAGGTAAGAACTGTCCTTTTGTAGACAGTAGGATGGCCAGAAAAGAAGGAGCAAGAGAGGAGTCTCTGGTCTGTGCCACACCATGTCCAGCAGAGGGTGAGCTTTTGCTTGTGACTACACCCACTTGTAGCTGCAGCTGCTACTGCTACTGCTGCTGCTGTGTGGAAAATGGCCACAGTCTCTGCCGATGAGAAAGATAAAGTTGCAGTGCACAACAATGAGCAAGATGGAATGCTCATTTGTGTTCTACACAGCAAGGCTATTGACTGAAAAGAACAGCAGATAGACAAGCTTCATCTTCAAAACCCAACCAAAAACATGCTTCAAATCACATGGCAAGGTAAACTGATGAACCAGCTTAAAAATAGAGTAGAGTCCAATGATTATCCATCTAAAACATGACTGTTTCCTGTCACAACTAACAGTTACCTCTGTACTCAGCAGCAAACACATAATTTAAGTAGTAAATATTGGGGTTGGAGAGATGCCATACACTTAAGAGCACTGCCTGCTCATCTAGAGCACCTGGGTTCAGTTCTCAGTATCCACATGGCAGCTCACAGACATCTGTCCCCAGTGCCAGAGGACAACCTTTCTAGTCTCTGTGGGCTTCAGAGATACACATGCTGAGCAGACAGACATACATGCAGAAAAAAAAAAAACTCCCATAAAATAAAAATAAATCTTAAGAAGAAAGAAACAAATGCAAGGGGGCTTGGAAAGATTGTTCGTCCCTTGCTGCTCTCTTCCAGAGAACCCAAGTTCAGTTCCCAGCACCCACATCAGGTTGCTTACAACTGCCTATATCCAGCTACAGGGGATCTGATGCCCCCTTCTGGCCTCTGAGAGTACCTGCTCACAAATGTGCATACATACACGGGCCCATCAAAAATAAATAAATCTAGAGGAGGAATGCAAATGTAACAAGTAGGTGTTATGGCTCATACCTGCCATCTTAACACTCAGGAAACAGGGGCAGGAGCATCACTGTGAATTCAAGGACAGCCTCCTCTACACATTGAGTTCTAGCCAGGACTACGTAGAAGAGACACTGTTTGGTTGATACAAATATGTCTTCACTTCATTAGGAGAAGCAAGTCTCCACTTTTATTTCAGCAAAGGATTCTGGAACCTTCTAAGGCCTTTCTCCCCATCACTGTAGTTGCTCCTGTAGACTCAGAGTCAACAGTTTAAAGACAATCTTCAGGGTGGGTGACAGTGATGCTTGGGATGTAGGGTGTGACAGTCTGAATGAAGTGAATTAGGACCAAGACAGCTTGTTTAAGGTCATCATGGGGACCAATGCACCCACTTCTGGGGACAACCTCAAAGGACTGTGACTGTCCTACAAGATGATGACCAGAGTGGGATATGATAGAAGCATCAAGAGCAGATATGTGAGACCCTGACTACATAAAGGAGATGGGATTTGTCTCCAGGGTCCTCACCTCTGCCCAGGACTCAGAATTAACAAGCAAGAAACCTTGTGCCTTCCTGACTTGTGAATCATCTCTTCCAAGTCAAGGTGCTAATTCTAAAGTGGAAATGTCATTGCAGGTGAGTCTTGGAATGAAATGCTCTCCTACTATACTTGCTATTGCCTTCCAGCCACCAAGCTGGGGACCACATGGTGTGGCTCACAAGGAAAAATCTACATTTTCACTTGGTATCACTTTTCACAGCTGCTGTAACTAGCTACCCTGAGTGAGGTGCCTTAACAAGTCAAGAATTTTACGATCTGAAAGTATGGTGTCAGCAGGGCTATGGTCTCTGTACCAGCTTCACAGAGTGATCCTTCACTGGCTAGTTGGTTGTTAGCCAACTTCGGTGCTTGCTGGCCCGCAGAGCACCATTTTAACCTCTGCCTCTGTCTTCATGTGGATGTTTTCCCTGGCTGTGTTCACACTGTCTTCCCTGCTTTCTTTTTCTCTTTTTCTCTTGTTATAGCATCAATAATATCTGATTAGAGTTTGTCCTAATGACTGAGTTACATGTGCAAAGACCCTCTTCATATATACTGGGGTTTAAGGCTTCAACCCCTAGTTTTTGACAGTGAGGGCACAATCTAGAATACACATTAACCAACCTTGTTCACTAGTGTCATTGCATAAACCAATAGCTCCGTGTCAACTCCATCTTTTTCCTCCAAGATTTCCATGATGTTGGACCAGGGTTTGACACCTACAAGTAAAGCAAGATCATTAGGAACAGTAATTCAACGACACACATTAGTCCAATCACACTGAAGTTTCACCAAGGATTCCTGCCCCAGGGATGAAGATTGTCTTTTAGTTGTTGCATGTATACGTGTGGACACATCTATAAGCCGATCTTGTGCCATCTTACAATTAATATACTATTCTGTCTCATGTTCATTATTAGCATTCAAAACCATTTGCTTGAGAAGTCTTTATAGTAAAGATATCATTTTTAAGTCTGTTCATGTGCACACTTTTGGGAGGCAGACTTCACGGGCTGGGAAAACCTT
>NW_022196895.1:21180576-21213076 GCF_008632895.1 Mastomys coucha | reverse complement strand
ATTGGAAGAATAGGTGCTTTGTGTGGTTTCAGTGGTAGAGCAAAAGACGATGGTCTGTCATGTCCTGGCTAACTCCACACGTACACGTTCTTCATTGTCATGTCCTATGCCAGCCATAATCTCTGTAGCTACCACTCTAGATTCCTCACGGAAATGTCTCCAAACAGAGGATGCCCCCCATAACTCACCAGAAGATAGGAAGCCTCCCTATGTAAGACACTGGAACCCTGGTGCCCCAGAGCAGGGACTGCTCACCTCTTTTGGTGTCAACAGCAGAAACAGCCTGAATGAGAAGTGGTGCATTGGACTCAGAATACTCCACGAAGACCAGCAGAAGCTTCAGGGCCGTCTTCACCACCAGACGGAACTGGAGAAAAGACAAAACATCACACAGAAGCATAGGCAGCCACACCCACCTGAGTGCATTATCCCCCATCGCCCATAGCCAGCACCCAGTGATCCGGCAAACCTGGAGCTCTTCTCAGGGATCACCCAGATTCCTTCACTAGTTCCTCATTTACCCTTTATTAGACACCGCAGCAGACAAATATTAGTGCTCCAAAACTGTGAAGATTAGGAATCTGAGGCAGAGCACACTGTCCAAGATCATACAGCTAGTGATCAGTGGAAACAAAAATTTAAACCCAAGGTATTTGACCCCAGAATTCATATTCAGCTTGCAACAAAATAAGGCAGTACATGCTGAGCTGGGGACTTCATTTGATCCCGATGACAGCAGTCATAGTTTTTATTTTTCCAGTGAGGAAGCAGGCACAACATGTCAAATGACTTGTTCTAGGCCACAAGTGCTAACAAGCTTGGATAAGCAAGAACCTGGGCCAACTCCCCAGTACTTAAAACCAGGCATAGCAGGCTGCCTGGGGCCTTGGAACTCAGAGATCCTGGACCCACAGCTCAGTATTTGTGAGGAGCTGCAGCCAGCTCAGAATCTTTCTTTCCCACAGTAGAGCTCACCCTCAGAGAAGCCATGAGCAACTCACTCAATGGAAGTTAGCCTGCCTTTCTAACTCTAACTTCTTTAATCCTGAAGGGTGCTGGGTCTGTTTTCCAACCTCCCAGTTGCTACTACAATCCCTCCCTCAAAACCTCCCTGACTTTTATCCCATTTTCTCCCAAGAATCTCTTCCTTAAGAAACACACACACACACACACACACACCCCTTACACAGAACACCAAGCCAACCTCAGGAGTCTATCACTTCTCAAGCTGTTGCTGCCACTATACAGCTCACAGGAGCCACAGTCGATCTTCTTCATCATCTTGACTTATCTGATTTAGACTCACCTAGGGGAGCAGGGGAGGATTCTGGGTGTATCTGTGAGGGGGCTGCTGAGAGAATTAACTTTTGGGGAAAGGACCTACCCTGAGTATGGATAGCACCATCCCATGGGCTGGAGGACTGGATGGAAGAAAAGAGGGAGAAAGAAGAAAGCACGCTCAGGGTTAGCGTTCTCTCTCTGCTTCCTGGTCCATGGGAATGTAGAGTCACTCTTTGTAGCTCCAACTCTGGTTAGCACAGAACAATGTGGTCCTACCTGTCATACTTTGGATTGTATTCTCTTAAGCCAGGAGTCAAAATCAATCCTCCTTCTCTCAAACCACCCCTGTTGGGTATTTACTTTGTCCTAGCAAAAAGAAAGGACCAGCTCAAGAGGGGGCATTTTAAAATACCACTGGCTCCAAGTCCTTTCTCCAAGGTCATTCCATGCCTTTGCCCCCCAGGTTCTTTCTCTGACCTGTCTTGTCCTTGGTCCCACTCATCACAGAGAAAGAAACTCTCCCAAGACTTACTATAGTCCATGCTCTAATTCTCTACTTCCCAACGACTCCATGTGATCATTAATCCAGATGTCAAGTTCACAGGATTCAGAAACTCTACAGAGATAAACTTCCCAGCACATCTGTGAGGGATTTTCCAGTCTGGGTCACCTCCCTGCCATTATGGACAATATCTTAAAAGTGTGAGCCCAAAGAGACCCTTTCCCCCCAAGTTCATTTTATCTGAGTATTTTGTTCCACCAACTAAACCACCAAGCAACCGCTGACTCTCCAACACAACTTGATAGGAACTTGACTTTATCTCAACTATTCAACTCAGCTGCCCAGGTCCATGGTGGCCTGTGTGCTATCAAATCTAATGGCCACTTCATGGATTTCATCCAACCCTCAATAGCGAATGACGGCCAATTTCTGGCTTTCAGAACAGGGTGGCTAGTCTCCTACCTCAGCGGTGACTTCTTTGCTTGTGCCATTCAGGGTGCTCAGTATGGCTTTGTGAAGACCTAAGACCTTCTGCCTGGGCATTCATTCTCCCTCTTTCCACACACCCTTTAAACAAGTTTATCCTATCCCTGGGTTTTAAAGTGCATCTAAGATTGGATATTAAATGTCTGTTGTTTTCCAGGTCCTGACTTGACATCTGGGCCAGGCTTTAGAGCCCTGGCATTTCTCAGATGCTACCCCTTAGGTATTCAATATGTCACTACCAGCCAGGGCTGTTCCTGACATGGCACCAGCACTGTGACAGACCTACTAAGGGAAGTTAGTAGAGTCACCTTTACTTGTCTCACTGCTCTAGGATCCATGTGAGGTAGAGCTTTTCCTCAAGCCATGCCCATCTCCTTCTCCACTCAGGGCCATCACAATAGTATCCGAGGTTGTGCCCCTGACACGCACTCTGTAGCTTACTGACAACTTGGAAACTTCTCTCTGGCCCTTTCACTCCCTGGGATCAGCACTACAGGCCTGGACTTCCCTTTTGTAAGCCTAAGAAATGCCACTTGTGAAAACCAGCTTCATGAGAAGGAGCCCCCCTTGTCAATGACCACATCACAGAGCCTCTTTGCATTCTGCTTATGACTTAGCTAGCTTCGGAGGCACCTCCCCTAGCCATGGGAAATTGGAACCCGTGAATGAGTGACAGGGAACCACGTAGCATTCATACATATCCATAACCATCCTCCCCGTGATCGAGTACCAAGAGTCACCTCTAGATCCTCTTTAGCACCACTGAGTGCAAATGCTGAAGGACCAGCTATCTTATGGCATAGTTTGGGAAACAATGACAAGGCAGAGCACCTGCGAGCTCAGCAGAGACACCACTTAAAGCAGAATCTTTTAGTCATGATGCGTGGGCTTTTCTACAAGGCTCCTACAGACATAGAGACTGAACACACATTTGGTTACTGTGCCGAAGAACCCAAGCTGCCCCTACACAATTCCTCTGACATCGAAGTGGCATGGAACAGGTCACAGCCAAGCTAAGCCAGGCAGAGGTCAGACAGAGGTCAAGAAGCCTCCAGGTCCTCCACCCTCCCTCCAAACACTTGAAAGTTCCTAACTCCTAATTCTAGTCTACTAGTCAGTCCTACCATCTCCTCCTTCCTTCCTGCCTAGGAAGAGGTTAAATTCCACAGCATTTTTCTCAACAAGTACAAGGGTTTCTGGCGGGTGGCAGTCTAGAAGAATGAACTGTGTTTTGTGTGTTTAAAGCTGGAGAAATGCCTTCAAGTCAATACAAACCCAACAAGTCCGGGCTTGGTGGCTTCCTCTGGGGGTAGAATATCATTATGTGGTTCCTGGGGACGAACCTGGCAGCCGCCCAGAGTGTGCTCTCACAAGGCTGGTTCTAGCAGGGTCTACTTTGTCAGCCCCATAGAATCCATCTGAGCCTCTGTGCAGTCGTAGTCCTTGACTTTCATTGTCCCTGGCACCCAGGATCCCTAAGCAGTGCACCCCACCCCACACAGTGCACCCTCCTACCCCCCATGGAGATCCCTCTGTCTTAGAGAAGCGAGTCTTCCTTTGCATGCTATCCTCTCCTGTGCTAGAAAGCCTCTGTTTGGAGTTCTTTGCGCACCATAATTTTATTTTATTTTATTTTTTAAAAGTTTCTAAACATGGTTTCTATGTTTAGGAGCTCTGTGACTTTAGCTTCCACTGAGTTTATGTTTGTTGCTTTCGGAAGCTTTACTATGCCAATGAATAGCAAGCACATTAGATAATTAAAGCGTTTTAGAGGCAAGAGCACTGGAACGTTAATTTGGGGCAAATTCCTGATACTAATTGAAAGCATGTCACAACTCATCCTCAGATGCATCCAGGGCTCCTACTCAGAAATTCCACATTAGCAGGATTGTGAAGACTTAAAAGTGTGTGGTGGTGGTGGGGCAGGAGCACTACTTCTCAGTAACTCCATAGTAGCCTTCACTTACCTAATGTTACTCTGTGAGTGAAGCAGCCTGTACAGGGGCCACATACCCCCTCCTCTAAGACCAGCACACTGCCTTTTCCGAAGCTCTTGAGAAATCCCATTCTTGCTGCTGAGAGGCTCACTCAGTGTTTTCATAGCATTCATGGGACGTTTGGTTTGATTCCCAAATTCACGAAGTCCGATCTCATCTTAGACATATTTGCATAGGAACTGCAGTTAGGAGTCCTAGCATACTGGGACCGGGCTAACAAGGGAGGCAGCCTTAAGGTGGGTAAAGGAAGGAGCATCCCAAACAGGGAGGGGTGAGAGCAAGCAGTGAGGGATGCCAGAGCACCCACCACTGCATAGCTCAGACGCTGATGGCTTCTCAGACACATTACACCCTCAAGGTATCCTTCCAACCTCAAATGTCCGATTTTCAGCTCAGACTGAAGCCCCTTCCTCTCCTAACACAGTTTCACTACCATTCATCAAGCGCACAGCAACCTGTCCAGCCCTGAGGGACGAGTCGGAAAGGGCTCATGAAGCAAGCGTGTGACACCATGGGATGGCTGGTTCAGCCATCATGAAGCAGACAGGCAGGTGACAATAGCCACAAGGAGTGAGCTTCAGTGGCTCACAATCTAATGGGCTGAGGAGGACAGACATCCCACTGCAGGAGGTCTTGCTGCCTGAGGTAAGACCTTTAGAAAAGGAACTATAAACCTAGATAGGTGGACTGGCTGGCCATGTTTGAGTTCCTGCCAATCCACAACTCTTTGCTTTCACTTCCAACAGTGTCAAGAGGCCCTTTGGGTGCCCAGCACCCTTTGAGACTCTAAGGGCATAACACAGGCCTGGTCATGCTTCCGGGACATGGCCCACTGTCTACTAAGAAAGAACTCATACACCCCTCCCCACACAGAGAGCATCACCCACCCGAGGGACAATGAGTGTTCTCAGAGGACAGCCCTAGCACTGTGATGACAATCGGGCAAGCTCAGAGCTGGCCCCAGCTAGCCCAGCCCCTCTTGTCCTCAGTGGAGCAGCAGAGCTGTGGAAAGGCTGGGAGGCCCCTGTCCACATCAACACTACCACTGGGCAAAGCACCCAGGCTCCAGGCACTGCCTTTGGCCTTCGTTACCTGTATTTTATTTATATTTTATTTTATTTGTTTTCTAGTTGAACTCTGTCCACTGGAACAAAGAAAATTATGAGGACCTTTGTTGCTTCTTTGTAAATAGCATCTTATGTATCCTGGGCTGGCCTCAAATTCCCTACAGAAGTAAGGACCAGTGTTGAACCTCCAACCCTCCTGCTCCCACCTGCTGGGATTATAATGTATATCACCTCACTTGGATTATTTTAATAACATTTATTCTTAAAAATTAAAATATAATTTATAATGTTTCTCTCTTCTTCCTTTCCTCCCTCCAATTCCTCCATGTGACCCCACTTTTCTCTTTCTCAAATTCACGGCCTCTTTTACATTAATTGTTATCATGTAGTTGTGTGTGAATGAATGTGAGTGGGTACACATGGACGTGTGAGTGCACGTACATGTGCATATGTGCATGTGTGTGCATGTGCATGTGTCTCTGTGTGTGTTGCATTCCTAACATACACACACATACATAAAACCTTCCCCATCCATATAATGTTACTTGTATGAATATGATTTTAGGGCTGACCACTTGATATTGGATTACCCATGATGGGGGAGGTCTCTTCCCTGGGGAAGACTATTCTGCCTGCTTTCAACATTCTTTAGTAGCTTCAAGTTCCTTGTGAAGGGTTGAGGCCCCATGAAAAGAATTCTGCTTCCATATTAGCATGCCTTTTCATGTTCAGGTCTTGCTTAGGCCACCATGTGCCAGAGAGAGTTTGCTATCAGATTTTGTCTCCTAAAAAATGTTAGAGACGCTATACCCAGTCACACTCAGTTTTATGTGGTATTGGGGCTCGAACTCAGAGCTTTATAAGTATTACAGGTACTAGACAAACACTCTATCAACTGAGCTACAATTCCCAGCCCTAGAAAATGATGTTAAGACTGTTCATGTTATTCTAAAACCTTATGTCTAAGCAGGACTCTGTGATAGTCCCTTTGCATGAAAAACATGCAGAGGCCAGGGATACTCAGCCACTGTACTTCATGAACACTGAGCACATTTGCAGCATAGCTGGACAGAATGCTACTCCAGTGCACTCGTTTACACTCCGTGTTCCTAGTCAGCATAAAACAGACTCTGATGAGCCTTCGTGAAAGTCAACATGCCCATTAAACAACTGAGGGTGGAACCTCCATATCTCACACATATGCTGGACATCAATGTTTGTTTCAGAGAGGACTGAGAGGGGCTTAGTGGGTTGGTGTCACCATTGTGCTTCACAGGGCTTTGATGTTCCTAGTGAGCTTGCAGGGGGTGTCTAGATTTTAGATAGAGTGCAGCTACCAGGAGCCTGAAAGAAAAACAAGGCAGTCTCTTAAGACATTTAAACTGGAACTTCATGTGCATTTCACTGGACTTAAGGAAACAGAAACAATGCAGTGGGGCAGGTTAAATATGCCGCTCAGTAAGTACAAATCCAAGCATCCCAAAAGCTGTCAAAATGCCAAGTCTTTTCTTAAAACTCAACAACCATAAAGAGAAAACAAGTTCCCAACCTTAGGACTTAAGTTACAGAAAGGATTAAGAAAGCACACATGATTTTGTTTCATTTCCCATAAAAGTAGCATAGGTACGTACTATGAAAATGGTTGTTCATCTTTTAAACTAGAAACTATAAGACAGCCTGATCTCTAAGGCTTTACCACATTGCTTATACATTTACCTATACTTTAGAACAGGCTAGGTATCTGAAAAAGAAAAAAATCAAACCAGACATGTTAGCTCATGCTTGTAATATCACCACTAGAGGCACAGGCGGAGGCGGAGGCGGAGGCAGAGGCAGGAGGATCTCTGCTAAGTTTGAGGCCAGCCTGGGCTATAAAATCAGTTCCAGATGGACCTCATCTGTAGAGTGAGGCCTTGTCTCTTATTCCACAGAAAATTCCAGTCATCTTTAAGACCCCTTATTTAACATTTTGTTCAAATGCCACCTACTCAAGTTGAGACTTTTGAAAAAGCAGTTCAAATTAAGGCCTAAGGGCTCCATAATTACTAAATGGTTCAACAAAAAAACTTAGGCTCCAAAATCTTTCTCTTCTCGACCTCTAGTAAGATTGCCTGCAACATGATATGGGCAATTATCAGAAATAAAGCACAGGCCCAAACACAGTACCTCAAGAACGGAATTCTGGGCCCTGGACCACAAAAATTCACAGAGAATGAAAAGATCAGGGTTGGCACATGAGCCAGGACAGGAAGTTACCTGCACCAAGTCGCTGAGCTATGGCCTCAGAGACTGACAGCTGCCTGCTTCTGACAGTGTAGTCTGCAGAAAGGAAGCCAACTCTGACCAGTGAACCCCAGGGGGTGGGGTAGGGAACCAGAAAGGCCTTAAGAAACTAACCAGTAAATAAGAAACTTTGTGCAGTATAAGACAGAGCGAGCTGTCCAGAAATGAAAAACAAAATGAAGAGTTACAAATCTCTATGATTAAATAGGTGTTTACCTGGAGCTTTGTTTGTGCAAACAGCAGAAAATATCCTCTTTCTTAAAATTTCCAGAAGATATTTAACATCATTATGAAGAGTCACATGAAAGCCTGGGAGATAGCTCAACTACCCAACATCATGACCTGGGTTTGACCCCCAGGACCCATGTGATGGAAGGAAAGAACTGACATGTGTAAGTTGTCCTCTGACCTACACACATGAACATGCATGTGATACAAACATGCCCACATACATACTCACATACTCACACACATTCATGCAAAATAAATAAAATGTAAAAAAAAAAAATTAAAAGGGACAATTAATAAAATAACATTAGCTCGCTCCTTTACCAGTGAGAAAGGGATTCCAAAGCCAGGCAAGAACACGCCAGTTAAGGGGCATCTAGTTTCTGCTTGCAGAATGGAATACTGGTTGAAGGAAATCAACAAGCTTGGATGCTTTTGCAGGATGCAGCATGTCCAGTTTGGGGTACAAAACCCCACATTCTAGAAGGCTAAAAAAACTTGTTACCTGGCCAATTTCTAAATGAGACCAAAGGAAACTGGTCAACCTGATTCTTGTCCTTAGCCAGGAGAAGAACCCCATCTTTCCTACTGGCTCGAAACATAGGCTTTGTGGAAATATGATAGATAATTTTTCCCAATGGAAAGGACTTTTCTTCTACAACCAAGTAGTCCTGGACTCACGCCAGCAGATAGCAGGTTAAGCCTGGCACAGTGAGCTCACTCGGTTGCCAGGCATCTCCATGAAGCGAGGGCACAGATCAGGCAGAGACAAAGCCCCAGGGGAAGGGAGCTAAGCGCATTGACAAAGGGAACTCCAGCCTGCCAGGCAGAACTCCCAGCCTCTGCTGTCCTGTGGACCCTCCACCATCCTAATAGACGCATAGTATTTTCATTGGGGGAAGAAGGGTACACTGGCTACTTGAATTTCTGCATTCTTTCAAATGTGTTGCAGGTTCAAATCACCAGCAGTGACTCCTCTTCTAGCTGCTGGGACATGGCTGTGTTCTCTGACCACAGAAGCAGAAGCATCCATTCCTGTTTTTACACCTTGCTTTTACAGGAAAAAATATATTTGCGAATGGTGAAGCAGCAAGGCTAATGTAGAGTGAAGCTTTTTGAGAGCAGGGGGAGGGGACCTAAATAACACTCCCTGAAGCCACACAGTGGACTAAAGAAGTGATACTTCTCCAGTGAGGCCTCTGCTGGCCGTCCCTCTAAGGCCTGGCCTTATCCTCTGGTCTCTGGTATCTTCCAACAGCAAGGGTTTGGGAAATCAAACATGAAATGGGGCTGGAGGAGGGGCTCAGGTTACTGCCAAGTACTTACAGTGCAGGCATAAAGACCTGAGCTCAATCCCAAAAATGTATGAAATAAAAGGGAGGGTGTGGGGGTGTGACTTGCTTGTAATCCTAGTGTTAAGGAGGCAAGAGGATCCATCTCCCCACTCCCAGACAGTTAGTCTAGCCTCCTTGGTGAGAGACTCTGTCAAAAACACAAAGTGTCTAAGGTATAACATCAGAGGTTGGCCTCTGACCTCCAAACACTAGCACACACATGTGTGTGCACACGGAAAAGAAATGACATGCACTGGACTTAGTACTCTGAGTGTGCACAGGCAGAGGAGCCAGGGCTGAGCTCTATAGGGACACTGACTTGGTAACCACAGGGCCAACCTGCCAATAGCACATGAATACACCGGGGTAACACGGGGAGCTTTAGAAATCCTACCTACCTAATGGAATGTTGATAAAATATTCACAAAGTTCAAACACAATTTCATCCACTAAATAGGTTTTAGTGATATCAAAATAGCTTTAAATATGGCATCTAATTAGAAGCCATTTCATTGACAACATGAGAAACATGAAATAAACTTCCATGAATCACAGCTCAGCCATGCAAGAGGCCATTATATGGGCATTAAATAGTACTTTAAACATTATAGTGACAGAGAAAATGTTTAGAATATGTTTAGGGATTACTATATAAGAAAAACCTTATAAAAATAAATAAAAAAAAGGTTTCAAAGTCAATCACCATGATTAACTATGGTAGGATTTCTGAGTTGTATTTTTGCTTGTTTTTACTTTTTAAAATTTCTACAGTTTAATACAAAGAGAATATTTTGCTCTTATAATTGCCAAAAAGCTTTAAACATTAGTTTTTATAATAATATCAAGATGTTGAATACATTCATAAGCTTGTATTTATTTCTTTACTGTTGTCATTAACTTCATTATGGAAATTAACATTAACCCAACTTCTATTAATGAAACATTTATTAATTCAAGTCATTTTAAAGTCAATAACAAAAAAAAAAAAAAACACAAGCTCCAAACCTAGTACTGACTTCGGACAACAGTACAGTTCAAGGAACTGACTGGCATTCTGAGCATTTCTTTGGCAAGACCATGTAGAATTCAATGATTGAGCAGATTTCATGGTGTTAATTATTTTTACAATGTGTTTTTAAACATAGAATTTATAATCGGATATTTTCCTATTTAGCTGCTGAGAGTTATCATTCTTAAATTAGCAGCAAGAAAATCTCCAAACTGAGGGCTAGGGAGATGGCTCAGTAGGGAGAATGTTTGCCATGTAGGCATGAGGACTAGACTTTGGAGCCTCACCCCTGTGTAAAGGCCGAGTGGGCACGATGGTCCTTCTGGAATCCCAGCATAGAGGAGGCAGACTCCAGAGATCCCAAAGAAATCTAGCTAACTAGACTAGAGAAGTGGATGAGTTCTGGGTTCAGGTGGGAGATTTCCTCAATAATAACGGAGAAGAAAGCAATAAAAGAAGATACCCCAAATCATTGCCTCACCTCCCGCTCCTGCATGCCCACACACATATGTGCACACCCAGGTGAACAAGAATACACACAGATATATGCAAAAAAGAAAATGGCACATGATCATTAAACTTGTCACTGATATTTAGTCTCTCATGGAACTGGGGGTGGGGTGGGGAAGGAAGAACGTGGCTTGAACAGCAGAGAGGAGAACAGCTTCCTCTCCAGAGAGGAAAAGGTGTCTGCCATGGTAGCTGAGGACACAGAGGTAGAGCCACCTTACCGAGCAGCAAAACATGCGCCAGTGCGATGGTTTTCATGAGTTCTTGAAAGCCAAATGGAGCCACCACCATAGCACGCAAGCTCTAGAAACTACAGTCACTAACACCAGCTGTAGGAGACTCTCTAGGAAACTGCTGGGACTTCTGGGGCAGGTCAGGAGCAGAACTAGACTGGACAGAGTGCTCTCACAGTGTAAAACCAGACATACCAGTAACTACCTAAAAGGAGATTGGTGCATATGAACTCTGAAAATGCACAGCCTGTAGCTTGCTGAGCTCACCACAGATCCCTCCCAAAATGTCCCAGGAAGGTTTTAGAAGGATATTTTGAGACAGAAGAGAACACCAGGCCCAGCAGTCTTGACTGAGCACATCTCTAAACCAGGATGTTGAGTAAACGTCTCAGAAAAAAAGAGAGCTATTCACAAATGACACTGGACACAGGGCCAGGAACAGTGCTCAGGATTTTACACATTTGTATCTGCTCAGCTCACAGACTATTTCTATTTTATAGATGAAAGATGACCCGCATGAAGGCTGTGTTGGACCCCAAAGCCCTAGCATGTGCTGGGAGATGCAGTGTATTTTGATTTTAGAAAGGCCTGTGAAGACATTGGGAACAATGGGCTGACAGTCAGAAAGGCAGCTCCCCACTCACTGCACAGTGGTCCTAAAGCCCCCCAGTCATCAGCGTTGTCACAGAGTCTGTGCTAGTTGGTCCACATTCTCTCTCCCCTCTCAGCATTCTGGTCTACAATGAGGAGGCATAGCTTATTAAATTTATATCATATAAAACTGGCACTAACCATTAAGATGATAAATGGCCAAGACAGAATTCACAATTATCTTGAGCCTGGAACTGTGGTCTGATCAATGAGGAAAATTGCAATGGCTTGCATTTAGATATACAACCATCAGTCACGGACATGCGGAAAGAAGAACTGGCAGGCATGGTGTATGAGAAAAAGCCAGGGAAGTTGAATGAACTGCCAGGCCAATTTCAGCCAGCACCCAGAGCTGCTGCTAAGAGGCCCACTACGGCAGAGATGGAACTTGTGGAAGAAAATGTCATATCCCAAGGAAGCTGTTATATGCTTTCTACCAGCTGCAAAAAGAAGCCAGTAGAATGAGGGACTAGTTTATCGGGTCTCTGTGATATCTAGAGCAAACCATGCACCGTAGCTTTGGCAGACTTATAGAACAGCCATCTTTACCATTTCAATTTCTAAATGTGGATATGTGTGCATAGTCAAGAGGACAACCTCACCTCTCACTACTCAGGAGCCATGCACCTTTATTTTTATTTTTTCCTTTATTTTGCAAGAAGGTCTTTTATTGGCCTACAACTGACCAAGTAGTCTAGGGAGGCTGTCCAGCAAGCCGAAAGGATCTCCCTACCTCTGTCTCCCCAGTGCTGGAATCATAAGCACATCATCATACCTACTATGTTTTTTTTGTTGTTGTTGTTGTTGGTGGTGGTGGTGGTGGTGGTGGTGCTGGTGGTATTTAATGTGGGTCCTGGAAACCAACTTCAGGTCCTTGTGCTTACACATACGTTCATTGATGATTGGATACGTATGTGCATGTGTATGTGTATGTATACATACATAGCCTCAGGCCCAGACAATGACCTTTGAATGCTCAGAGCAGCTCCATAGGGAATGCAGAGTGCCTGACAAACAGTATGCTCAGTGTTTGGAAACGGTATAGATGAAGATGCCTTTCCCTGTAAGAGCACCTTCCCGGCAGCTCCAGTGTCCATGAGGGCTGAGCTACACAGAAGGGACCACTTCCTTTCCTTTTCTAGAATTAGGAATGTGACTCAGGATGTCAGGACCACCTTAGCCACAGCATGTGCCACAGCTAGAGTTCTACAACTGTATGAACTGAGAACATTCTTCATGTCTCAGCCTACACGTGGGTCCCTGGAGCGATCACATATTGGTTTGGTGACAAAATACTTGTGACCACAGGACCTAGGGGGTACTCACTCTCATCTCCTCGGCAACCAGCACTGTGTCCTGACACAGGGAGGGAGCATTGGGACTGGGATCACTTGCTCAGTTCTCCGTTCCAAGCTTAATACCAACTTCCATGTTCCTGCCAGAGGCACTAGCCCACTCCAAGCTGTGACTCACTTCTTATTTCTGCTTCGAGTTTTCTAAATCCAGAAATCTAGGCCTCAGTAGCTGCTCTTTAAGATGTTTCCAAATTGCCCTCTTTCTCATTTTTAACTGCAACCCTTTCACAGACCCCATCACTGCATAGTAACTGTCACCATCCCTGCCATGTTCCTCTTCCTCTATCCCCATGCTCCACATGCCATGGAAGCTCTGTCCTAATGAGGCTTCATGGGGAAAACATGAATATGAATGTGTGTGAGAGAAGTTGGTATGGCTCTTTTCATTCCTCCCTAAATGAGTAGCGCGGGTTATATAAGAGCAGCATGCACATCTTCACACAGATGCAAAGGAAATCCACTGCTGTCTGATCAGCAGCCTGGCACACAGCTGGAAGAATGAGATGCAGTGGGGCTGGCAGAAATAGAGGGCAGGGTGAGCAAAGGTAGATGGGAATACAGAAAGGATGGTTTCCATGGCAACATCATGAGCATCTCTGATGAGGAGATGAGAGTCTCTTCCAGGGCCAGAATGGAAAACAGAGGTGGTTTTCTATATGAGGGTGATAGAAGGCCAAACTATAGAAACAGGATTATCCTATCTCAATTAATTAGAATTCCAGGTGCATAAAGAGAAAAACTACATACCCTTAACAAGTCATTATGGGGACACCCACCTCTTACCTCTGACTGAGGACTTTAGACATGGGCTCATGTAAATAGAAAGACTTTATTGAAAACATTTTGTGCTTTCTCTTTTAAAAGTCATTATTTGGCTGCAAATACATTATTTTCTTCTCTGGAGTTTCAAGTAACTACAAATGTGCATTGCATAATGACCCTCTGGCAGCAGCAAAGACACACCGAGTTGCCTTTCATGGGAGGAAAGTCAAGCATTATGAAAACAGAACAACAGGATTCTTTTTTTAACCAGCACTTCCTTTATCAGCGTTGTGCCTGTATAAGGCAAAGCCAGCAGGCTGTCAAGGCAAACCCTTCAGGTTTAAAAGCCATGAATCTGTCAACAGAAAAGACTAAAGCGAAGCGTCCCTTGCCTTCTTCACCTGAGCTGAGAAAACCTAGGTGGCTGTACTGTTTAATCTGGGTGCTAAGTGCAGGACTGAGGCTTCAATCTCTGAACCTAAAGGTCCTGGTTGAGGCACCTATTCTTCCAGATCCTTCACTACCCAGATGAAAGAGAGGGGCAGAGTATCAGCAAGTTTTGTAGAGAAAAGGGCATCTCAGGAGAACTGTGCTGGGGGAAAAAAAAAAGCTTTGCCAGTGGCTGCTGTTTTTTGCATTCAGCTGCTGACCTGGAACTGAGTATACCCAGTAGGGTGATTCAAGATCTTGTCTGACATCACTGTGAATGAGTCACAAGCTTCAGGTGTCATCAGTAGTCAGCCCCCCTCCAGCCCCCCTTTTTTTTTTTAAGCAGGACCATAGTCACCAAGGCGCAAGCTTACTAGACTCTATTTGACTAGCCTCACAATGCCTGGAAGTCAGCAAGTGCTGAAGAATGGATCTTAGGGAAAATGGACAGTAAAGAGAAAATGCACATGTTCTATGGAGTCTAGTGCTAATGAAGTCAGTGGGTGTGGAAGAGACAACTGGTCAACCCAAGACAGAGCCTGTGGAGGGACCACAGAGCAAGCAAGGACTTTGAGGACCAGCCAGCCAGGAAAAACATGGTTCCTCTGCTGATTTCTGATTTTATGATTCTCCATGTTATTTTAAAATGCAGGGCAGATTTTCCCTTGTTTTCCTGTTCAGTTCATTTTCCCTGCAGAGTGAGTCCAATGAAAACAATCAACATGACTGTGGTGACACACAGGCCAATGGCTGTGAGATGAATCTGCTACTTCCTGTTTGTCCCATCTCTTCTTTATACTTTTCCTTTTGAGGTTTTGAGCCAGGATCTCACACTATAGCCTAGGCTGGCCTTGAACCTGTGGTAATCCTTTGTCTCACCCTCCCAGGCACTGGAATTTTAGAGATGAGCCACCTTGTCTTTTTATCCCCTCCTCCATTGTTTCTAGTTCTTTCTAACCCTTCCTCTTCTCTAGGACTTTCCATTAGTGTTGCTATACCAAAATACTTAAGACTAGTTGTTTTGCTTGTTTGTTTTGAAGAGAATAGAAGTGTAATTCTTCCTATGCTGACAAGCAGGGACACATGTAAGATTTTCATAGCACAAGTGAGAGAGAGTCAGTCCCTCTATTTTGAAGATGGCAACTGGTTGCTGCAAATACCAGAAGGGACATAGGTCATGTCCTGACATAAGAGAAAACCAGAGAACAAGCCAATTCTCACAGGCCATTGCTGTAACAGCAACAATCCACTACTAAAGAAGTCCTCTTTGCCTTCCTCACACAAGGCCACACCTTCTCTACTGTGCTGTATGAGCCCCTAGCATACAGGTTTCAGGGAACACTCAGACCAGGGCATCCCATTCTACATGTGCTCATCTGTGCTCTTCCCTGCCCCCACGCCACCATATCAGTCTTGTCAAGACCACAAAAGAGCCACAAAGATTTCTTAATCCAGTTGTAACATGTATTTAAAAGTCCCTTTTTATTTCAAGAAATCTCCCTCATCTCTCCAGATTTTAAGGCCATAGATGTTAGTCAGAGAGCTATGGAGAGACCTGCTTCCAGACAGGCATGCTGGCTAGGGAGGCCTCCAAGCAAATATAAGGAAGACAGAAAACACCAGCACAGGAGACCAGATAGAAATCTCCGTCCAGCCTAGAGAAGTCAACCTCACAGACCCAGCATTCCACTCCATTTCCAAGGCCACTCACCCCAGCTTCAAAATAGAGTTGCTCCTATTTTCCATGGAAAACAAAGCCAAAAGATATGGGGAAAAAAACATTTTCAGTTGCCCAAGGAAAAATAGTTTCTCTACTATGAAATGGGGGAAATTTTTCCTCATCACAACACTGGGAAAGGAAATCCAAGGGCCAGGAACGGAACAGCACTGGGCTCTCCTGCCTAGTGTCTAATGACCTATACCAGTGGCATCCTACCACTTGAGGTCACAAAATATAAGGGGCACATGGGTACTTTATCTATAGCATAGTATTTTAATTAAATATTAGAAACCAAAAGTGCCAAAGGTATTTGACTACAGCTTAAGAGAATAAAATTCCATAAGCTATCCATGATTAAACTGAGCTTGAAAAAAAAAATCTATAAAGGATGAGTCATCCTTTGTACTGAGACAGGATTTGAGCAAAGCTCTTTGCAAAACCATTTCAAAGAGGATTTTAACAAAGAACCAATGGTTTGCAAGCTGAGCAAGGTAACCCAAAAAGAAAGAAAAACAAAACAAAACAAAACAAAAACCTTGGTCTTACCTTTGACCCAACAAGAGTATAAAGCCACTGGATGGTCTCGCTGTGGTTGATGACGCCATTCATCCCATCCACATACAGCATAATCTGACCCAATGCTGCAGACAGGAGAAAGAAACAAGGGGATGTCATGCGTTTATGTATAAGTGCAGCTTTCAATAGTCATTAGGTCAAGAGAGATTTTCATCACATTAAGGGTACTGTCTATTGGTAAGAGCACCAACTCTAAAGCTGAGTGTGAAGCTCTGAAATCTCATTTCAGCACTGGAGGCTATTCCTGGCACCTGGAGGATCTAACTACAGCACTGATATCAGTCATCACTGAGTTTGTGCATCTTGATGTATAAATGCATGATTTTCTATTTTGATGTGTATGTTGTCCAAGACAGGGCCAAGCTGAACATGAGATGGCATCTGGAACCAAGAGGGAACATAACGGCTCCCAAAACAACCAGGGTCCCAGGCTGCAGTCAGTAGGTCCTGTGTCCATTCAATACATCCAGAGGGAACACAACTTTAGTTTTTGAGAGAAAGGACAGCCCTGCATTTAAGTATTGCTTTGCATTTTCACAAATTCAAAAACTTTATGATAGGAAATGTTAAACTTAAAAAAAAAATTTCCTGACTAAGCATAGTGGCACTGACTTGTGATGTCAGCTACTCTGGAAGGCAGGGTAGGAAGATCACAAGTTCAAGGCCAGCATGCCCAACTTAATGAGATGGAATCTCAGAATTTTAAAAATGCCAAGAGGGCTGAGGCTGTAACTCCTTGACAGAGCACTTACCTAGTGGGCACATGTGTGGCCCTGGGTAACCCCTAAAATAGCCTGTCATACTCCAAAGCTTAAATTCTTAGTTTAAGAAAACATAGCTGCTCTTCTATTACCATTCCGCAAGAAGGAAGTCCAATCTATTATTTTTGAAACAGCTTCATTAACATCAAAATAATTTTGACTGCAGACACTGCACAAAGACAGTGAAAATCCAAATTAAGCAGAGCTTCTTGAATCATGTCTACTGTCCTAACCACCTTTGCATCTCAACTGGAAAACTGGAAATTATAGAAGAGTAAATGAAACGATACTTCATCCCCTAGTTTAAGGATAACCATCTGAATGGACTGATAGGTTTTAGGAAATAATATACATGAAATGGCACTGATTGAAACACAAAACACAACACAAAATAGGTTCTGCTCTGGGATCTAGGTAAACAAGTGTATGGTGACACTAAAAACCTCATCATTCCTCACCAAAGAAAGGAGCAAACCGTCAAACGCAGACATTCGAAGAAAAACTGCATCTGAATACATAAAGCTAAAAAAAGAGACTTATCTTGGGCACACACTCAACACAATAACCATCACATAACATATTCTAGCTAGTGACCAAACACTGGAGACATTCTTATTAAAAGCAAGATTTTTTTTTTTAATCTGTTGGTATCTGGGAATGCAGGTGCACAGGTCCCCTGGCATCAGGTGGAAGTCTAGAGGAAATTTTCGGGAACTGGTTCTCCTCTTCTACTACATGAGTTCTAGGAACTGAACTCTGGTCACCAAACTTGGCAGCAGGTGTTTTCACCTGCTGAGCCATCTCAGTAGCCCTAGCAATGTTTTCAAAATGATACTTGTATAACCACTCTATGCTGCTATAGAATTTTAGGCAATTTTAATATGACGTGAAAACCAAAGAGAGGTAAAGGGTTGTATAATATTGTTACTTTGTATAATGTATGATATTGTTACTTTGTATAATGTATAATGTTGTTGCTTTTCCATACTATATTACAAACTCATAACACTTAGAACAAAGGATAAAATTATAACAACATGAACATTATTCTCCCTATAACAAGACAAATGCAAATTAAACACTAGAGATGTAGCATTGTCCCTCCAATCAGCAAGGGCGTTTTAAACATCACTCAGCAGTCAAATACTAAGCAGGTTAAAAAAGTGACTTCACATGTCACTGAGTCACGACACAGCAGTTTGGAAGAAACCCTGTAGTAAGGCCATTCTGTGCTGCAAATGTTTTAAAAGTCTCTCTCATTCCTTTCAACCTTACTGGGCCAGGCTCTGAGAAATGACTTGCTTGTTATCTGTATGACAGGCTCATTCTGCAGCCATTGATCTACTCCACAGGCAAATAAAGAGGCACTGAGAACTGAAGGACTGAGCCCCAAACTCTTACTCCTACCAAGTGGCAGAGGCCTTTCTGTAGTCGAGATGGCTGGCCTTTTAGGTGCCTGCATGAAGAGACTTGGTTCTCTTTACATATCTCTTCATGTGACTTGGAGAGCCTGTCTTAATAAGGGGCCTCTACATTAAAAAACAAGACAAACAAAGCAAATAAAACAAAAACCATAAATAAGGACATAAAGATGTTCCCCAAAGTGCTGTTTCCACAAGTAAAAACCTTACACCTGCCACGGTCTGGCACACAGCAAGCCAAATCCACATCCTACTCTGTAAAAGGTTTCTGTGCAAAGAATTACAAAGGCAAGCATAAAAGTTTAAGCCTCCCTTAATTCCACAAAACAGTCCAATCAGCATTTATAAAAGATGGGTTTACTTTGCGTGGCCTGTGGCTCAGTGGGAGGGGCCTCGTTTAGGTCTGAGCTCTGTGGCACTGCAGAAGGGGAGGAAAAGGAGGGGCTGACCCAGGAAGCATTAGGACTGAGTGCATGTTATCTTCTCTTTCTATATTTCCCCACTGTGCACATCATACCATGTTACTTCTGCAATAGAAAAGCAAGCAATAAGAGTCAAAAACAAGGCAAATGAAATATGTGACGGGTTTCATGGTTTATGAATGTTTTACTAGTCCATCACTTCCTCCCTCAGAGAGGCCCAGTCCCCACTTCTTGAGAACTCAGTGTATTCAGCCTCCTGTCCTTCCCTTTCGTCCCCTTCCCTTTCCCAGTCCTCAGTCCCTCTTAGCCTGTCTGCTAAGTCAGCCTAGGGGTGCAAAGATGTAAACTGGACCCAATGACCCCGCTGAGAAGCCCACTCTGTGAGGCTCACCCTCTTCTCACAAGACCCAGAACACTGGAATGATGGTTTCTACCCAAACTGCCCAGAGGCCACTGTTAACAAGACAATAGATGTGAGAAGCTGAGCCATTGCTAAAAAGAGGGACAAGTGAAGAAGTTGATTCTATCAGCTTCTCAGATTGGAGGTGGAGATTTGTGTTTAATGCCTTGGCCTAACACTTGGATAATCCAAAACCTGCTCTTCTAACCAGATCTTCACATCCCAGCACCAAAGCAGAAGCTTTCTTCCTGCAGAATACACTCTAGACACAAGATGGCGCAAAAGAGACTCAACTGAGCTGATCTTGCAAAAGAAATCAATAGCAAAGACTCACAAAGCAGAAAGTGGGCCTGAGAATAGAATCGCAGAAGTAAAAAGCAGGTGTTGTGGTAACACACCTGTATCTGGGTCACAGGGAGCCATGAAATGTGTTGATCTGTATTTTCAAATATACAGTAGGCAGAAGAGGGTGGTGGTGGTACTCTAGGCCCAAAACAGAGATCCTTTGGAAATCTTCCTTGTTTGGTCACAGATGAAACCTACTGATTCTTCTGTGTTTCCGTGTATCTAAAAAGTGGGACAGTAGCAGTGAGATGCCCACTTTGCAGGGGCACTGAGATGCCTACTTTGCAGGGGCACTGATAGGGACGGAGTTAAAATGGTGCCTGGGCATCGGTGCCCCTCAGTATGTTCCCACATCAATCACACCCTGACTTGAAGCATGATGCACCTCAACATCTCAAAGGCTGGAAGCCCTTACTGCTTGCCTCTCTCAGATGCAGGGCACAGGATATTAAGGGGCCACTCCTGCCCAACCCAGAGTCTCCAAGATTTTCTCTTAATGTAGCCGCTGCTTTACTTTTTTATATTTAGCTATACGATCCATTTTGAGACAAATTTATACAAAGTTTAAAGTTCTATTTTGCCATTTAACTGTCCACTTGACTTAAGGCCATATGCTAAGAGACTTTCTCTATTTATTTCAATGCTTTTGCAAATTAGAAAAATCCACAGTCTGTCTTCGTGTGGGTCAGTTTCTGTCCTCTGATCTAAATTTTGCCAATATCACATTACCTCAATCATAGCTTCCTGCTAAGTCTTTTAATTTGTGTCCGCTGATTCCTCCCATGTAATTTTCTCTTTCAATATTATTTTGGCTCTTTATGTCCCTTTTCAGATAAGTTTGTATAAAGTTTGCAAACACTTTGTCTACATCACTTTCATGGCTAAATTGTCATGCAATCCTGGTCATGGTTTAGACCCATGTTTCTCAACCTTCCTAATGCTGTGACCCTTCAATACACTTCCTCATGTTGTGGTGACCCTCAACCATAAAGTTATTTTGTTGCTACTTCATAACTGTAATTTTGCTACTGTCATGAACTGTAATGTAAATATCTGATCTGCAGATGGTCTTAGGTGACCCCCGCGGAAGGATCATTTGACCCCCACCCATGGGGTTGTGACCCATAGGTAGAGAACTAGTGGTTTAGATCCCCCCCGACCCCTCCACCGTAATCTCACAGAAGTACCTCGAAACCCACCTGCAATTCCAGTCCAGTGAAGAGGAAACTGGCTAGCTAGGCTCGCCATACAGGTAAGCTCTGGGTTGGATTAAACAATCCTGCCTGGATGAATAATCTAGGATGATCCCTGTCATCAACCTCCAGAAGTGCACGGGCACACACATGGTCACACAAACACACATGTGCTCACACATGGGCACACACACAGAGACAGACACAGACAGAAAGACACAAGAAAAGGGGAAAACTCTGGAATGTTACAGTTTATGGATAAATTTTGAGAGATCACCTTTAGCACGTAAGCTTCTAATTCATAAATCCACTAAATTAACTAAGGTGGATTTCCTCTAGTGAGTTCACCTGTGCTTAGCTTCCAGCTATAGAGCTGGCCTAGGTTTTAAGGTTTTTGTTTCCTAACTTTACAAGTCATTCCCATCCTTTTGGGGCTATTGTAGATAGCTTTTTTAGTTTTAATTTTTTCATTCCCCATTGCTTATTAGTAATAGGAATAATGGCTTTTATGTTGTTCTTGAACCCTATACTGTGTTAAATGTATTAACTGTAGGAAGCTTTGACTTCTTGTTTTGTTTCTGTAGGTTCACTAGCATTGCCTATACAGGCAATAATGTTATCTGTGAAAACAAAAGAACCAGTTTTGTTTCCTCCTTACAAAACTGTAACTGGGCTTTTCTTCCTATGCTAGCTAAGATGTTGCCTTAAGAGTCAACAGGAGCAGAAAATGTGGAGCCCATGCCCTGACCCCAGTATCATGAGGAAGCAGTCAGATCTTTATCATTAATTATAATGCTGGAAGCAGGGTTTTGTGATTTTCTGGAGAGAATCCTATGAGGTTTTGTGATCATGAACAGATGACATGTGCTAGGTGCCTTTTGACATTAACTGACATGAATTTCATTGACATGAAAGTTGCTTTTCCACAGAGATGCATCACCATGGTGCATTGCTCTTGTTATTTATTGTTGGATTTGATTTGCTAACATCTTATTAAGGAGTTTCACATCCTTGCTGGGATGCAGATTGGACTGTACCATCTGTCTGTCTGCTTTTCACATCATGGGGACTCTGGCTTCATGACATGAGTTGGGAAGTGTTTCTCTGCCTTTTTTTCTGGATGAGATTTTATAACATCGGTTTTGTTTTGTCTTGAAATGTTTGGTAGAACTTGCCAGGAAGCCATCTGGGCCTAGAGATTCCTTTTTCCAAAGTTGACTGTAAGTTATTTTCTTTGGAAGTTATCATGAGCAGTAGCTCTACGACATCAGCTTACTGCCATCTAGGGTTGGGTGGTTTGTGGCCAGTAAGGAGCAGGTCCATTTTCCTAAACTGTTAATTTTTGAACTTAGAGTGATTAGTGACCTGACTCTGCAGGTCACCTAGGAACTGCAGGTCTTGCCTTTCTTTCCTAGTGTTGGCAACATCTGGCTTCTCCCATATCCACATTATCCTTGATATATTTTTTAAATTTTTAAAAAATAACCCAATTTTTCTGTCCTTTGATTTTTCTTATTTTTCAATTTCTATACTTTCCATTACCATTTCCTTCTTCTACCTTCCAGACTGTTTTTATTTTTAGTCTTTCTTAAAATTGGGTACTTACGTGATTTTCTTTTTTTCTAGTCTAAGCCTGTGGTGTTGTAATTTTCCCCCCATGTATCACATTCCACAAAATTTAATACATTGTCTTTTCATTTGGTACAAACTATTTTCTAATTTCCTCTGAGAATTTCTCCTTGACACGTAGATGATTCTGAAGTGTGTTAATTCCAAGTGTCTGGACATATTCCTATTATCTTTCTGTTACTGATTTAGTTTAATTCTATTATAACCAGAAAACACATCATCTGATTCCAATTCTTTAAAATTTGTTATGGTTTACTTCACGACTGGGGATGCGGCCTATCCTGGTGACTGTTCTGCCTCTATGTGAAAATGCACATATTCTGCTGTAGCCGGGTGGAAAGCTCTAGATACGTCTGTTAGGGCTAGCTGGGTGATGGTACTGCTCGGTTCTTTCAATAGCCCTGCTGGTTTTCATTCTATCAGGTCTGTTGGTCATAAAGAGAGGAAAGTGAAGTCTCCAGATAAAATGAGATTTTTCTGTTTCTTACCAATTCTTTCTACCTGGACTCCACATTTGTCAAAGCTTTGGTTGTCTGAAAGAACAAGCCCTTGGCCATGGTGACAGGCTCTTCACTGCTCTTTGCTCTCAACTCTACTTTCTTGCGATGATGCCACTACAGTTCGTTCTCTTTTGATTAGTATTCGCACTTTGGTCTGCGTTGCTTTGCTCCTGAGCTATGTAGACTAAGGTAACTTGTAACATTTAGTTGGGTCGTCTTTTGTTTTCCTCTTCTGATAAGCCTCGCCTTTGCTTGCTGTGATGAGTCTAGTTACATATGACAAAATTATTGGTGTGTTTTAATTTAATCTCTCTTCCAGTAAGAGTATTTTTGCTAAGTTCCTAATTCTAACGCTTCATCGCTAATTCTTTCAATCTTATTACTTTGTGTGGACTTTGTGTATTTCTATTTGTCTTCTACCTGAAATACTTTTATAAAACTATTTTTAAGCCTTTCACAAACCCAATGTCTAGGTCACCTGGGCACTGGGATCTACTGGCTTTTCCTTTCCTAACAAGGTGGAACTTTCTGAGCGTATTGCTTGACAAGTAACACTAGCTGAGATCCTGGATAATTTGAAAATGATGCAAAGAAATGTTGGCTTTTGATTAAACATCCCAGAAAACATCACTGTTTTTGTTTAAGCAAGCAGCCAGCTAACTCAGTCTGAGCCCTGAGTTCTGACTTTCCTTCCAAAGGGGCTGTAGCCCCCGAACCAGCAGTTTTGGTGGCCTTTGCTGGTCCTGCCATGGTGGCCAGGATGGGACCTGGGCTTGGTGTATTTTGTTTGGCTCTCTAAGTCTGGTCTTGTTCGAGGAACACATAATGGGCCAGTGGCAGCCTGGACTCTTTTTAACTTTGCTTAGATTTCTAAGTCTCGAGTCCATTCTCTAAGGCATGCATTCACTCAAACACAATTTTTGATGAGCACATGCGCAGGTACCCGTGCACGCATGCATACATGAACACACACACACACACACACACACACACACACACACACACATGCACACGCCTTCTCCAGTATCTCCTTGATACCTCAAAGTCATCTGAGGTTCCCCTTCTGGTTTTCCAGCCAATAGGCTGGGCATATTTAACCTGCTCTGCCTCTTGCCTTCTGCAATAGTTTGCACACCAGACAGTCACTGGTCTTATCCTCTTGAGACCACGGTCTCTCTTAAACATACTATTAGGCATCCTCAGGCTCCTGCTCTTTCCAAGTGTCCCTACAGCTGGTTTCACCTAGGAATTACTTGGGGACGGTGGGATTGCAATACAGAGATAAGAATGCAGGCATGGAGTGTTCGATAACCACACCATCTCTTTGATGCCGTTTCATATTCTACTTCATCCCCAGTTTGCTGTTAATATTTATTCTTGAGCCTTCAAATATTTGCTCCTTGTTTCTCCCCTCAGCTTAATAATTGCCTTCAGCCAAGAGATGGGTTGTGTGTGTTTACTGCATCTCACCCATGCCCAGACCGACTCCTGTTCTGCTCTGATAGGAAGCATCCCTGCAGCACTGTGGGCGGGGACATCAAGTGAGCCCTCAGAATTGTGCGACATTGCCTAAGCCTGTGATTTACCATCTTCTCTCCTTCCTTCCCCTCTTTTTTCTCTATCTCCCCTTCCCTTCTCTTTTCCTTTCTGAAGCTTACAGCCCTCTCTTCTGAGGTAAAAGTAAGCTTGGCCCAGACCCCATGGTCAGTCCTCAGGGTTTTGCTGGAAGCAGTGCAGAGGCTCTGATGGTCCTCCACCTTTACTTTACACACTCCTCTCCCTGCCTCCCTCTGGAGTCCTCCGGGGCCCTGTTCCAGCATGCAGCCCTCAACCACCCAGGCTCCAGCTGGAGCCCATTCTACACTTGTGATTTCAGACAGTACTAATGAGTTGTGAAATTGATTTTGTGAGTGAGTCTCAACCACCAACTTATTGTTTTCTGTAAATAAGATGGTGGGAAATAGATGACTTTGTGCTTAGGGAGTCAAGAGTTGTTTTCAGTTTCATTCTATTTTATGTGCATCTGTTTATCCTGCAGGTCTTCAGCTGATAGTGCTTAGAGTTGGCCTGTGCCAGACTCAGGCTCCTTCTTCACCCTCCACCTCTACTGAGTCTCTGCATTCCCTCCTCAATGTGGCCTCTAGGCACTGCTACAGATGTAGCCATCTACAAGACCCTCTGCATAATTGAGATACACACACACACACACACACACACACACACACATACACACACACACACATCTCATGAGGTTTAAGGTTTTAAGTAAGTTTCTGATTTTGTGTTGGGCCACACTCATGTAGTCAGTCCACAGGCCATGAGTTAGACACACTTTCTCTGTATGAAAGGAACTGCTGTTCTCCGCTAGTCTCCTTTCTGGCTTGCCACCCCCTTCCCAATATACACTAGGTGCTGCGTTACACATGTTAGCTGAAGCTGACCAGGTTCCATCTCCCTCCGGCCTAGGGACAGAGTCCCTGACTCCACATAGCCTTACACCCCACAACCCTGCTGGCTTTCCCTGCATCTTGATCAGATCACCTGGATTCCTGACTCTGAGCCTTGATTTGATATCTCAGCGTTTTAATTCCAAGCCTGCTAATACTTGGCTAGGTGCGTATGACTTATGCTGTTAAGTATTTAGAAAATACGTATTCACTTGACAAACCAGAAATAGATCTGATTTTTATTAATTTTTCTTTGTGCATCTGTATATATGTACACAGACACAAATACACCTGTGTACACTGAGAGGCCTACAGTAAACGTCAGGGCATTTGCAATCATATTCTACCTTATTTTATGAGACAGTCTTTCAATGGACCTGGATCTCAACAATTAGGCTAGACTAGCTGGCCAGTCTAGACATCCTCCTGACATTCCCCCTTCTTCTGCCTACCCAACACCTAAATTATAGGCATGCACCTAGATTTTTACAGAGATCCCTGGGGGACTTGGATTCCAGTCCTTATGCTTTTTGTAGCAAGCACTCTGCCCACTGAGCCATTTCCCCAGCCTGTGGTTTCCTCTTTAAATTTATAAACTTTTGCAAGAGTGGGTATCAACCCAAGGGCCTTGCACATGTTAGCCAGTGCTCTCCCACTGAGCTACAGTCTCAGTCTTGATTCTTTCTTTAAAAAAAAAAAAAAATCTTTATGCATTGGACACATTGATGAATGCAATCCTAAATTAGCTGTTTGCCTGCTTGCTCATGTCCTTTACTTTAGCCAAAGATACCAAAAATGCCATGGCCCAGTGACGAGGAAATCCCTTCTTGGCAGAGGCACCGCACATTCTCGACAAAGAATTCTTCATACGGACTGTTGACTGCAGTCATTTTTCACTAACTCCTCCTCCATTCTTTTGCTTTTTGTAAATTTTTTTTCCTTTTTCATTTTTAATTTTGTGTATTTGTGGGTGTCTGTAGGCATGAGAAGGTAGGTGCCTACAGAATCCAGAAGAGGGTATTAGATTCCCTGGAGACAGGGAGAGGTAGCCATGAGCCATCCAACATGGATGATGGGATCCAAACTCAGGTTTGTTGTTGATGGCTGAGCCATCTCCCCAGCTCCTCTTTGGCTCTATATGGCACAGACCTAACAACAGTGGCTGTCTTGCTGCTTTTCAGGAACTTGGAGGCTAACTTTTGCTGATTTGAAATTGGCTGAAGCCCTCCAACCCTTTACTTGGGCCCGTGCAAGTGTCCTATGGGTAACTTTTGACATCAGAAGGACAAAGCTCTATCAGCATTGGCATTGCTTTTTTTTTTTTTTTTTTGAAGAGCTGTTCCATAACCTTTGATTACACACATGCAGTGCACTCCCTGACTGTCCCTTTGGTCTAACCCCAGTCATTTCCCATACACCAAATCATCCCCAGTGGAGGAGGACAGAGACGTGGAGATTCCTCTTTCTCACATCTGGCCACCTTATCAATAAATTCAGTTCCTGGCATATGGCACAAAATTGGCCTACATCGGTAACAGAATGATTTAGGACTACCCTAATAAGACATTTCACCACTTGATAATGTAGCTTGAATAACTCCTATTTATTTCTACCCAAATTACAAAAACAAGAGCAAATTCTATGAAAAAAAGTTAAAATTCCCTTCCCACAAATGATATTCAGCTACCTGGTGAATGTAGATGGGACACATGACTTGTCCATTAGAAATGAAGAGGGAAGGTGCTGTCATGGGACCCAACACAGACATTATGGGAGGCAGACAGCATAACCATAAAGACTGGCCAAGCTTTCTTCAACTAGAATAGAGTAGGACTCTGACCACCAGCAATGACCTGTCAAATTCAAGTAAGCTTCAGAGAGCAATAAGTGTGCAAATGTGCATGGATGCACACACACACACACACACACACACACACACACACATATGCACACCATGACTAATACTCAATCCTCATTTCTGGAAAGGGTTCTAACTTAAAAAGACGGGTTTCCAACTTACTTAAATCAGGCCATTCAAATTCCCTCTGACCTCCGAAGTGGATTTGGTCATTTCTAATTTCCATTATTCTCCAGCCTCTCCACCCTTTTAAATATTGAAAAAGGAGGCTGGTAATGTAGCCATTGTCAGAGTGAAATGGAGACCTACAGTTCACGTTATTATTATTCCCTTCCACTTGATTGTCTGACCTAACTAACAAGCCTCACCCAGCTTTCCCTGAGGGCAACTGTCAAAGAAATATTCTTTCAACACCGATTACTCCCTGAAAATTAAGTAGAATAAGCTGCCAATTCTGGCCTAGAGACAGAAACTTAACCAGCACAAAGAGCTTGGATGAGGTGCCACAGTTCTGGATTCCCTGCTTATACTGAACAGAATTTACAATGCAAAAGTTCCAATCTTAGTATATAGTACCAACCGTTCTCCACCCTGTATGTTTATGTCTTTAAAAAAAAAAAAACCCACCAGGGCTGGAGAGATGGAGAGATGGCTCAGTTGGTAAGAGCACTGACTGCTCCTCCAGAGGTCCTGAGTTCAAATCCCAGCAACTACATGGTGGCTCACAACCACCCGTAATGAGATCTGAGGCCCTCTTCTGGTGCGTCTGAAGACAGCGACAGTGTACTTACATATAATAAAGAAATCTTTAAAAAAGAAAAAAAAAACCCACCAAGATAAAACTGAAGTTACATACCAAACAACAGGCTGAAGATCTTCTCAGAACACTTAAAAGCTAATTAGTACTGTGGGAAGAGCCCTTCAAGATCTCTTACATGGGTCTTTCTGGACTGCGTTCCTTTCCTCAGGATGTCATGGCACCAAGTGTTCAGTCTCTTAAATCATTTAGTGCCACACAGAGAGGATTGAATGTCTGTGTCTGGCGTGTTCACACACCTTCTCACCGGTAACACCTTAAATCCCGTTCTTACCCTTACAGTTGGTTTCAAAGACCCTTGCCAGCCACCAGCATGGGAATGGCCTCATCACACCAAGCTGTGACAGTCTGGATAGCATCTATGTGCCCAGCCTCTTTCAATCTTTCCTAGTCTATATTTGCCATAGTTGTTAGATAAGAAAAATCCCCCAAATGGCAAGACGTGTGATAGAGACCTTTTGTCATATTCCTAGATCATCTATGGAAAATAATTCTCTGCTTTGTAATCATTACCCAGAACTTACAGAGACAAGAGACTTAACCTGAACACTCCCAAAGCTCCCCAGCTTCGAAGTTTACCTTTTCCCTTCTGTTACCAAGGTGCTTGTGGGGATGTTATGTGATATTTGGGGCACTAGGGGGCACACTTCTATTAGGCATTTCCACCTGTTAGTTGGAGTTTCAAAAGTCACAAATCTGCCTTATTAATAAGCAACTCTAAGTAGATAGAGCATCTGCAGCATACTTTTGTGCGTTTAAAAAGAAACAAAACCTATCCCAATATGTTAATTCTGTATTTGTATTTGGAATTCTAATGACTAAATTTTAACTTTCTTTAAAACCTTCAGCCTAACACATGTACTAACTTATAGATTCCAGATTTCTGTGAATCTTTATCCCAAGTCACATTCCACAGTGGGGCCTTGCTGCTTATCTGAGAAGCCTGCAGAACCTGTGTCCTGTGATTACTTTACACCTGGTATCCCAGACACTGACGTGGCCCAGGCCAGGTTCCTAAGCTGCTCTGGAAGTCGGGAGCCACCACTCTCCCACCCCTCCCTGGGGCCTAGCCTCCTCCACCTGAGTTACCTAGATGTGGGTATGAGGCTGGTTTGGGTGGCTGTGCTACTCCATGGCCGATTCTGTATAGCTCGTTACTGAAGACCTGCATCTGGTATGAACCTTCCTCAACCCGGCTCTTCCCAGATGGGCTCGGGACCATCACCTGCTTCTAGCCAAAACCAAACAAAGGAGAAGCACGGGGGAAAGTCAGAGTTCTGGCATCCTGAAGACTAGCCTTCACATTCTCCAGAGAGATGGACAGGGACAGGAACAAGGTAGATGGCACCGGTCTCTGTCTGCCCGGTTGGCTTCCATCCATGCTCCATGCTAGAATTGGTGTTCCCACACCCCTGGTACACAGCTAGCTATACTCAGATGAATGCTTCACAGTTTCAAGCATGCAATCCAAGCATCTCCCCACTTCATGCAGCACATGAAAGCAAACCCGGGAGAAGACCTTTGTTCCTTCTTAGCGTACTCTCTGTACTAGAGACCTCCAGATGGGAGACTTTCTAAAAGTACAGATCCAGTGCGGTCATCACTGTACAAACCCCTAGTAAAACCTACACTCTTTGTGTTTTGTTTGCTTAACGTAGTTAAAGATGTTATTTGATGAGATAGGGCGGTGGTTCTCAACCTTCCTAATGCTATGACCCTTTCATACAGTTCCACACATTGTGGTGACCACAACCATCAATTTATTTTTGTTGCTACTTCATAACTGTAATTTTGTTACTGTTATGAATCACAATGTAAATATCTGATATGCAGGATGACTGATAGGCGGCTCCTAAAGAGGGGTCATAATCCATAGGTTGAGAACTCATTATCTAGAGCAATGCCAACATATGCCAAAATAGTCAGAACCAGAAACCTTCCTCTTGGGACCATAATTCCCAGTTAACCAAACTTGTTGATTTACAAAAAGGAACATAAAAAAAAAAACATTCCTTTTTAAAGATGAAAAAAACAGTAACTTAACTTCTAGTGATTATGCAAATACACTGTATTATCTGGTTCCCAAAACTGAAATATATGTGTATTATTAATAGGTACGAATGCACTGTATTGTCAGCTACATGCCATAATACAGTTGGTCTTTGAAAAGGGACATTCTGCCAAGTGGAGTAAGGCAGACACTAAGGATGCACATGGAAAAACCAGCCCAAGTGAGAAAACAGAGCAACAGAGAGGGGCCAAGTAAGGGAGACCTGAAGGTTTTGTCTAGTGGATGCAGAATTTGCTTAGGGTAACAAGAGTATAGAAATAGTAGCAGTCATGATGGCATGGCATAGTGCTGACCAATGCTACTGGATGACGAAGCCTGCAAAGATGGAAATGGTTTTGTAATATACACACACGAGCTTTAAATACCATCCCTATGCAAATGACAAAACCAAGAAACATCCCATCAATACTACCTGGCTGAAAATGAAGGTCTAATAGAAGAAAACCTTAACAGTGTGTAAGGAGGCTATGGTCTCAGGTACCCTGGCCTTCTGACCTGACCTGGGCCCTCCCTGGAGCTGGCCATGCTCCTGTGTGCACTGATACGGATGCAGGGTGAGCAAGGCGGCAGGCAAGTGTGCACCCCCACCCATCCTGCCGTCTTGGCCTGTGTAGTAGATTCCATCTATTTAATAGCTATTTCCTGGCAGCTGTAATTACACGCTCATTAGCTGAGAATTGTTTTGCCATCCAGAGAGTCAGGACTGGCTGCCGATGATTAGTATTTTGTTTTCATTTCTATAAATACACTTGCATTTCACATGTCATCGCTACCGAAACTGAAGAAATACTTCAGACCACAAATTCTCTACAGGATAATGAGGAATAAGAAAGTTGGTCTTGGGGGGCAGAGGTGGCTGACAGACCTCAATGGCTTGTGATCCTTCGCAGGCACAGGGGCATCAGCAGGTGTCCAGAACATCTGTGGCACACGAATTACACCCAGTATAGGGGTGATTAAGGGAAAAAATGTATTCAAAGGCTCCTTAGGGAGATGAACATTAAAAAAAAAAAGTTGATGAACATCTCTTTAAAAGCCTACAGCTAAATGTGTTCCTTAAAGTCAAACATAAAGCCCCAGCTGTTCACACACACACAACTATGAGTAGGAGCTACAGTCGCAAGTCTCTTGGACCTCTCTGTCTTTTCAGCACAGCCAGAGCTGTCTGTGAGGGGAATGGCCCTCCATTTTGCCCACTCTTGGAGCTTTTCTGAGGACTGGCATGCCCACTCACTCACAAGAGGAGTCCCAGTTCTTGCTGAGCACCCAGGTTCTCTGCTGGGCCCACCAGGTAGCACCACCTTGGCCAGATGGACAGAGCACCAAGTGGGACCTTTGCCTTAAGAAGGTGCAGAAGGCAGGTTCGGGAGTGGGTTCAAGCCTGGACTTTGAGTACTAGTACATGTGTGATTTGACCCCTGCTGTCTCAATTCCTCTTTTGTGAGAAAAACAAAGAGACACTGTGGTGACACTTCTGGGGGGGCGGGCACAGTGAAATCACATGAAAGAAGGGCACACCCTTTAGTCTCTTGAAGTCTCAAAGCCAAGCCACAGGGAAGTAGACAGCTCCATGTCTACCTACTTTCCATCAGTGGATACTGTATGCATCCAACTCTTGGTATTCCGGAGACTGAACTTAGATCTTCTGGGGGAACAAAGCTTGGCCCCAAAGTAAACTTTGGGTTCTTACAGGTCAGCTAGCCTGGAAGAAAGGAGTGGCAGCAAGCAGGGTTTGTGAGTGGAGAACAGCTCTCTGTTTTCATGCTACCAACTCGGCTAGGCAACTCGATGCGACACACACTCTGGGTGGCTGGGAGTGACACACACTCTGGGTGACTGGGAGCAACACACACTCTGGGTGGCTGGGATAGGCTCCTTTCTAAAATGCAGACTTGCTGAAGAAGTTGGCTGTGTGGAGTGTGATTTCAGGGGTCCAGAAAGAACAGACTTTTGTACAGCGCTCCTTGCCTTGCACACATGCCATAAGGAGAGGTTGGGGCTCAACTGTGCATGGGCAGGCCATTAATATGCTGCAGTTTAGGCTGTGGGACAGCATAATAGCAAAGCCACTCCAAGTCACTCCCTTCCACAAGCTTCTTCCTAGACCTGGGGAGGGGCTGCAGCAGAGTACTAACAGTCCCCTGCTTTGTCGAAGGAAGGCTAGGCTATGGGATCCTCCTGAAAATATGCAGGAGCCCCCCCTCAAAAAAAAA
>NW_022196895.1:21177197-21180451 GCF_008632895.1 Mastomys coucha | reverse complement strand
AAAAAAAAAAACTCATTTTGAGAAACCATCAAGGAACAGTTGCCAGGGAGGACTGGCAGTATCTGGTGAGGCCAGGAGGTAAAGATTGTGCTTTACAACAGGGGACAGTGGCAAAGGTAGCTGAGCCGGGGACAGCCAGGTGATGCTGTCAGAAACATGGTGACAACAGAGAGCCTGCCAGAGAAGGGCATGTGTGGGAGTGAACAGAGCACAGGCAGAAAGCCACACCATGAAGTAGGGATGTAGCTGAGGACTTCAGACAAAGGTGGACCCAACAGGCAAATTTCAAGAGACCCATTAGACAGTGTGATATACAAGAAGTCTGGTGTAAGGGGTGCCCAGATTGACATCAAACCCCAAAGAAACGGCCCAAGTGCTACACCTAGTAACTACAGCATCGCTGTGTGGATAAATCAGGGAGATTCCAGATTCTTATTTCAGTGTCACAAGAGCATCTGAAAAATGACACAGTTCATGGCGCTTTTTAATAATCCTATGGGGACATTTTGAAAGTGAACCTGGAAGAATTTCATCCAGAGAATGGTAAAATCAGACATTACAAACTCTAATTCCATAAAACGTGATGACTGACCCTAAAACCTCAGGATTTTCTCATACACTGTCACTTAAAGAAGTGTGAGTGCATGCATACACACACACACACACACACACACACACACACACACACATACACACAGAGAGACAGGTTTAGCATCCCTGCAACAGTAAAAGATAAGGCAATGTAGCTCTCCATCAGGAGAAGGGATGCCCCATAAACAAAAGCACAGAGGTTACCTGTCAAATATGATGCTGAGTGATACCACCAAGCCACAGAAAGACACATAGAACACTTTCATTCCAAGTTTGGGAACAGAGAAAGTATGGTATAGGAGTTAAAAACTATACATATGGTAGTTATATAGTTTGTTATGTCTCTGGAAAGAATACTGCAAGAGCAGAATGCTGCACAGGAAATCTTCAACTCTAAGGCTACTTCTGACCTCTTCAGGGCAGCAGTATATCCACAGGTCTCTATTGTTCGCTACACTTCTTTACATATTGGAGTGTTTTGTAACAGATGAAAATGAGTGATTGTCAAAGTATCTTCAAACTGATAGATTCTAAAGCAATGATGAATCTAGTCTTTGATTTTATTTATTTTGTATGTTTGAGTGTGGCTAAACACATTCTGCAGCATGCACGTAGAGGTCAGAGAAGAACTGTGGGAGTCATCAAGTCTGTTTCCATCATGTGGGTCCAAGGGATGGAACTCAGATTAACAGGCTTGGTGTCAAGAATCTTTATCCTGAGCTATCTTGCCAGCCTGATGAATGCATTGTTTAGTGCATGATAGAAATATTCAACTCTGCTTCCCTGTGGCACTTTACAGTGAGAAGAGGATGCTTGATTTGGCTTCTTTGAAAAGCTACATCATTGTGGACATTCATCTCTCAGTAGTGTCAGAGATCCATCCTAGGACCTCCATAAGTCACCAAGTTCTTCATATAAAAAAAGGCACAGCATTTGAATGTAAATATAGACACATCCTCCCATATACTTCAAATCCTCCCAGTGACTTATAATAGCTTCTAAGTACAGATGGTTCCACTCAGTAGTTCCAAAAACAGTGACAAGAGAAAAGCTCATACATGCTTGGAAAGGTGACGATTCACTTATTAACCTTTTCCCTCTGTGGTTGGTTGGTTGCATCTATACGATAGTGGAGAAAGCACTATTTAAGTCTTTGTCCTGGGAATGTTTGTTGTTATGATGCTGTAATTATGATATGCTATAGAATCATGAATGTGACTTTAATGGCCTTAACATCAAATACTAAATTTTTAGATATTGAAAATCTTGGAAATTATCCTACAAGTATAAGATATTTAGCTGGATATATAGGTCTTGATTTTTAACTACTGTCCTATCATTAAACAATTTTTTCCTAATTCCCAGATACAAATAATGCTATACAGATTTTTTTTTTTTTTGGTTTAGTTAGTTAGTTAGTTTGGGGGGCTGTTGGTTTTTTGTTTTTACATGTAACATTTTTTTCTTTTTAGAATTATTCAAGATACATTCCCAGAAATAGAATTATTTGTTAGTCCAAACATTTTAATCATCTTTTGTGAGTCACTCACTGCACACTGTCAGTATATTTAAATACAGTGCTTGCAAGCCTTCTACTTCTGGACAAGAGAGAACCAGGATCAAATTTCCCCTTCTGCCAGAGACATTCAAAAATCTAGACTAAATATAAGAGCTCTTTTGAAGACTTTGGGCTTCAAGCAACACCAGATGCTGCTCCAGAAAGATGAGAGACACCGGCAATGAGCCTTCAAGTAGCCCGCGTTTCTGTCTTGAGAAGCCCCCCATGCCACGGTACAGGGTGGGCAGACCCTGCCAGACTCACTAGATTGCCCAAGTTGAGACCTGTGAGAACCAAGCAGAGGATTCACTAAACATAAATAATTGGAGAAAGCTACTTCAAGAAGGAACTCAAAACACTGGAAGACCCTTCTTTTCAGTAGGGCGGCCATTAGTGTAGGATATACCCAAGGCCAGGAAAAGTACTATCCAAATGGAAGGGAAAGAAAATAACCAGGCACACATCTACACACAGAAAAAGACCAACATGTCAACCAACCCAGTGTAAACTTTTGTTTACACTTATTGAAGTGGTAAGAAGAGGGAATTGCATGCCCACACATGTGCATGTGTTATGGTCAGAAGACAATTGTAGGAGTTGGGACCTTCCTTTTACTAAGTGGGTCCAGAGATGCACTCAGGTCATCAGGCTTAGCGGCAAGCACTCTTATGTGTTGAGCCATCTCAACAGCCCATCAGCCCCAATTTTTATACCCAATAAGGATTCATTTGAAAAGAAAAAGTAAAGCCAAGGACTTTGTTAGACAAACAAAGGTAAACTTTAAGGTAAAATTGATCACATGTGGGTCAATACTCAAAAAATATTTAAATTAGTATTTAAACATTGTTCAAAAGTAACAGACTCCTTAAACATATAAATATAACAATGTTGTGTGCAGTACAAGGTATGACATTAGGCATAAAATAAGAGTGGAATAAAATGTCTTACACTGTACAAGAAGTGATATAAAATTGTTCGGTTTAAGATAAGTTAAAGAATGATTCACTCTAGAAAACAGTAACAAAGCATTACAGACAAGAGACTGAACAAAATCCTGAACATTCAGACAACTGAAAAAAAAGAAAGGGTACAAAAAAAAAAAAAA
>NW_022196895.1:21172440-21177158 GCF_008632895.1 Mastomys coucha | reverse complement strand
AGAAACCCTGTCTCAAAAAACCAAAAAGAAAAAAAAGAAAAGAAAAAAAAAAAAGAAAGGGAAGACAGGAAGTACAGATGGGACACATGACAGCAAAGTGATGGCCTTTGTCTAACTGCATCACTAGTTTCAGGAAAGCCCAACAATCTAAAAGTGCCAACTTAATATCAGATTGGACCTAAATCTTGAGGTCCTGTGAATATCCGACAAAAGAAGACTTTCATTTAAGAGGAAAGCTAAAGTTAAAAGAATGAGAAAGAAGAAATTCCTTTCTAAAGTATAAAATGTTATTTCTTTGTGTGGGGGATGCCATAGCACATACAGAAGGCAGAGGACCATTAGTGAAGAGTTGCTTCTCTTCTTCCTGCCAGATGGGTTCCAGGAACTGAGAGTGTCAGGCTTGATGGCAACAGACTTTACCTACTGAGCCACCTCACCAGGCCTAGCATTGTCAAAGAGGAAAAAGTACACACAACAATAACAAAAATAGAACCAGAAGAGAAATAGAGACTCTTCCAATTATCAACACTTTCAAGGTAATTATAGAACACACGGACAGACAACCAGCAAGTAGAGGTACCTGCCACCCTGACCTAACTGACATTTTAGACTTCCACACAACAGAACATGCAAAGAACTATTCGAGTACTCAAAAACAGATCAGATCCTGACCCACAGGAAATATTCTCAATACATTTAAAGGAGGACACAGGAGGCAGCATGGAGAAGGATGTCCCTGCACTGTAGGCTGGACTTCACAAAATAAAGGCATCAAACTCCTGACTAAAGCTCTCTCTTTAGGAGAACTCGTGTGGGGCTGGAGAGATGGCTCAGCAGTTTAAAAGCACTGGCTGCTCTTCCTGGATCTTCCAGAGGACCCAGATTTGATTCCCAGCACCTACATGATGGCTCACAACCATCTATAACTCCAGTTCCCGGGAAGTTGATGCTCTCTTCTGGCTTCTGTAGCATGATATGCATGTGGGCAAAACCACCCAAAAAAGATACATACATATAAATACAAAATAAAAATAATTTTAAAAAATCTAGGAAAAGAAAAGCAAGTTAAGTCTAGAGCAGTGGATCTCAACCAGCGCATTGCAGCCTCCTTTGGGGGTCACATATCAGATATCCTGCATATCAGATATTTACATTACAATTCATAACAATAGCAAAATTACAGTTATAAAGTAGCAATGAAATTAATTTTATGAATGGGGGTCACCAGAACATGAGGAACTTTATTATCGGTTCACAGCATTAGGAAGGTTGAGAACCACTAATCTAGAATAAACAGAAAAAGAATTATTAAAAAAGGAAAATGATAAAGAAAGTCTTATTTGGCAAAGTCAACAAAACTAAACATCTGTAGTCATACCCAGGAAAAGAGAGATAAGACACCAAGTGTAACTGTCAGAAGTGGATGGATGGTACTGCTGATGGAGCAGCTCAAAAACAGAAGAAAACATCCACTTGGTGACATTTTCAGTCTATGTACTGGATGCCTCAGACAAAATCCACAAACTCTTCAGGAAGATATAAAGTGATAAATCCTCCCTCCAGCCTACAGAGGGAGCCCGGATGGGCCAATAGTCATTAAAGAAACAAAACACAGCTAAGTGTTTTCTAGAAAATGAAAGCCAGGTCAAGCAAAGTGTCTGTACTGGTTAATTCTATCAAATATTGAAGGATGAAAAATAAAAATACGAATTCTACACAAACTCTCCTAGGCAACTGAAAGGGAAATAACATATTTCTCTACTCACCCAACAGGACAAAAATGACCACAAGCAAATAAAAAAATATGCAAAGGAAGCACAGACTGGTACCTCTGGTGAACACAGACTCAATCAACTTAAGGGGTGGGTGACAAGTCCAGTGACAACTCTTCCTTCCTCTCTTTCTCCCTTCCTTCCCTCCCTTATCTCTTCCCTCTCTCCCTCATCCCTTCCTTCCCTTCTTTATCTCTTCCCTCTCTCCCTCATCCCTTCATTCCATAAGTTATATCAACAAGAAAAGGAGCTAATACAAGCTCTCAGAATTCAACAAGAACAATAATGATACAAAACATCCTGAAAGAAATATACAGTTCAGCTTTAAAAGTGGCAAACATATGTATAAGTTTGCTCATAAGTATATGAGCAAACATATGGCAGATAAAAGACATAAAAGGATGGTTCAAGCTCACTCATCATTGGGCGAATGTAACACGAAGTCTAAGGATGCTCCACTGCTCCTCTGAGGAATGGCTAAAATTGACTAACCACCACATATAGTGGAAGGGTGTTATGGAGACATCACCGTGGAGCTAAAATATAGCTACTGTGGGAATAAACAAAGCAAAACAATACTCAGGGATGGCAGGTAAAAGCCTTGGGACCTGAGTTCAAGGCCTAGGACCTGCGTAAATGGTGGAGGGAGAGAATCAACTCCATCAAGCTGCTCTGACCTCCACATGCAGGATATGATGCACATCTGCCCACGCACAGGAACCTGAGCACACACATAATAATAAACATAAATAAACAAATAAAAATTTAAAATAATCACCCCCTAATTCATGATCCAACCTTTCCCTCTTAGATATTTCCCACAGTGAAATTTGTGTCCTCACAAATACTTGTACAAAATGCCCAAAATAGCTTAATAAATATTAAGAATTATTTATTCATTTTAAAGGTTTATTTATTATGTATACAATGCTCTCCCTGCATGTATGCCTGCACATCAGAAGGGTAGACCACATCCCATTACAGATGGCTGTGAGCCACCAAGTGGATGATGTTGTTTGTTGCTGGGAATTGAACTCAGAACCTCTGGAAGAACAACCAGTGCTCTTAATTTCTGAGCCATATCTCCAACCCCAAGAATTATTTATTCTTAATAACACAAAATTGAAGACTTAAAGACTGTATTAGCTGGTTTTGTGTGTCAACACAGGCTGGAGTTATCACAGAGAAAGAAGCTTCAGTTGGGGAAGTGCCTCCATGAGATCCAGCGGTGGGGCATTTTCTCAATTGGTGATCAAGGGGAGGAGGGCTCTTTGTGGAGGGTGCCATCCCTAGGATGGTAGTCTTGGGTTCTATAAGAAAGCAAGCTGAGCAAGCCAGGGGAATCAAGCCAGTAAGGAACATCCATCTATGGCCTCTGCATCAGCTCCTGCTTCCTGACCTGCTTGAGTTCCAGTCCTGACTTCCTTTGGTGATCAATGACAATGTGGAAAGTGTAAGCTGAATAAACCCTTTCCTCCCCAACTTGCTTCTTGGTCATCATGTTTGTGCAGGAATAGAAACCCTGACTAAGACAAAGACATCCCATCAAGATGTGAGTAGATAAACTATGGTATGTCTATGCGATGAAATAGGCTCTTCTGTTACTCAATTTTTCAGTACTTTAACAAAATGTCTGAGAAAGACAACATAACAGAAAGATATATTTTAGCTCAGGGTGTCAGTTCTTATTTAGCCTTGCTACTTTGGGCCTATGGCAACATCATGGATTGTGGTGTAAGAGTGCTGTTCAGAAAGGGGCTCATACCCTAGTGGCCTAACTTCTTCTTTCTCCTAGGCCCCACCTCCTAAAGACTGAACCATTTCTTAATGGACCACAGGCATTGGTCATGTGCTTGACACACTGGTGTTTGCGCAGAGTCCAGAGCCTATGAAGCATCAAAAAAAGAATGAACGATAGCTCGCAATGGTAATGAAGTCTTTTTTAAAGGTCCCCTGAAAAAAAGTCAGACAATAAAATATATTCTACATGATTGGTTTACACTACACTTAGGGAAGGAGTGGGTGACACTTGGGGACCACCTTGACTGTGAGGGCACACCGGGAACTGTTTTGGCGGTGATGGGAGCCTTCACTAATCTTTAACTGGAGTGATAGTTTTGCCTGTGTCTGTTCATGCCATCATTTTAACTGTTAAGTTTGCAAATAATTACCACCCATGCTTCAAAATATCAAGTTACACTTGACAGAAGGAATATGCCACAAAACCACCCACCATAACAAATATCTCCTCCCCAGGGAATCAGTTCAAGGGCTTTTCCCAGCAGAAGAGTACCCAAGAAATCAATTTACATTGATGTTTGCTGAGTCAGTGAACAAACTTGTTTTGTTTTAAACTCTCACCAAAGCAAATTGCGCTCCTCCACCTTAATTCTCTCCCTGACCTAACCGAGGCCCAGCTCAGACTGATGGCTTCAGGGAGGGACCAGCCCAAGCTCCTTCCAGAACCAACAAAGTGACTGGGGTAATGCCATAGAATGCTGGAAAGTCAGCCGGCCACCAGCACCCTCAGCCTCTGCAGTTTGGCTTCCCAAATTTCCCTGAGGATTCCTCCTTTCTTTGTTCCCCCTCTCTCTGTCTTGGGACTTGAGGAAGTAAACACCTAAACTCCTTGTGCTAGGTTCAAAATGACATGTTTTAAATTGGTGGCTAATATACCTCCCGAAGACAGAAACAAAGCCAGATTTTATAGGGAATCTGTCAGTCACAGATGTTGGAAGATGTTGGAAGTTTGAAACAATGGTGGTGGTGGTGTGGGGTGGCGTGGGGTGGGGTAGGAGGTTGTGGGTTGGAGGTTGGGGTTCAGGCTTTCTAGCCTCATAAAGCCATAGGCGTTATCTATAAACAGCCCAGGCTGGCTACTGCCAAGGCTTTGGTCTCTTCTTACCCAGGGCTCACTCTATCCTGTGCCTCCATGGAGATGTCACC
>NW_022196895.1:21158382-21172430 GCF_008632895.1 Mastomys coucha | reverse complement strand
TCAACTATCAACCTGCCCCTGCAGGTAGGAGAACAGGGAGGGAGCCATTCCATCACGTTCAGCTCTGAGAGGCAGGAAGAACATAGCTGCTTCATGCCAAGTCCATACTGCTAAAGCTATGGGGACAGTACAGCCATTTCTCCCTATGGGTTCTACACCAACTTCTCTGGCCACCATCAAAGACTCGGGGAAGAAGCAGGAAGGGCATTCCAGATCGTATGTTTTGTCATAACATTTTGGGCACCTGATAAGTATTATACAAAAACACATTGTGTGCAAGGTGGGAACACTGATATACAAGCAAACCCCGAATCCACCTACAGGGACCTGGGGTTCCAAAGTCCAAGTCCAGACCATTATCATGCCTCATCTTGCAGCAGATGTACTTGAATCAGCCTTAATGGCCATTCCACCCTGCCACCCGAGTATCCTTCCTGGGATCAGATGTGGAACAGTATGAACTTCCCAGATCATTTCAAGAATGCCATTGTCTAGAGAGAAAACAATAGTCCAACATCTGCAAAACCACTGTGCTCCTGGGATGCCCCGCCTTGCAGAGCCGCGAAGCTGGAAGTGGCCCACCTCCACAGATGTGTTCCAAGCTGCTATAAGCTCAGTCTCAGAAATGAAATCTCAAAATTCTGAGTTGCAAATGTCAGGGACTGTTGTAATGGACCAGAAGATTAAGAGTGAATCCAGACATACGGAGACTGTAGCCAAAGTGCCGCGGTGTGCCTGGGTGGCAGGTGCCTCCTAGTATGGGAGCCATCACTGATAGACCAACACTGAAGACAGGGTCAGCAGAAACATCTGAGGTGAGCTGCAGCCTCAGCCTCCCTCTGTAGCTTTACCCCTCCATGAGGAAGCCTCCCAACGTGCTCAGATTCAGAAGGTTCTCCCCGTAACTGTGTCACATGGAAGGTCCTCTCCAGAAAGTGAGTTCTCACAGACATCCCCCTGGCCCCGTGGCTGCTCACAAGAGGTTAGCTCTGACCTAGCTTATCTTTAGCCGAGTACTTTAAAAAAAATGACATGTAAGATGTTAGCCCAGTTCCATAAGTCAAAGATAGGAAGATTCAACCATCCATGCTCACTAAGACTTACAGCAAACACTTAGTATCCCTCCTGCGCTCTGTCTTCTTTGTCAGCTAAACTGGGCAGAGCCCCGTGCTTCCAAGGGTCAAAAAAACAAAGCTTGATCCGGGGGAAGGGACTCTCCCAGCATACATCAGAAACATATATGTACACACAGGGATGAAGATGAAATTTCCAAAAGTTAAAAATACTCCCTCGGAAGGGGGACAGTTTGTGAAGAGAAAGAAGAGAAGAGTAGAAAGGGGGGTGTCAGTGGGGAGCTAATGAGGCATTAAATATAGGCAAGGTATGAAAAATTACAGGTACAGAGACTAATTAAAATACCATCTGATAACCATCTCTGAGCTAATATGTTATCACAGTCTCCTTGCTGCTGAAGATCAGGGGGGGCTGCTTTTGGCCCCCTAGCCCAGCCTTGCCCACACTGGGATGGATCTGCAGGTCTAGCCCCCTCCCTTCATTGGCAGACCGCCATTTCCCAGAGTGGCTGCCCCACAGAAAACAGCTCCTGCCTATCTCACAGCCTCCATCCCACACCCTGCCTCAAGATTTTCTGCACAGCAGTTACACCACCCGCCATTATCCCTTCGGGCCTTTGTCAGCTCCTCGCCTGTTGCCTTGGCCTGGATGGAAAGCTCCATGAAGCAGGGGCATGCCTGGCTTATTTGTTACCGAATGCCCGAATGCCCAAGTCCTGGATCACTGGACACAAAACGAACTTTTGTTGACCAAAAGTTAAAGTCTGGGGGTTTAGGGGAGCAGAGAAAAGAGGAGCGAAGATAGGAGAGGAGACAGGATAAACATACGTAAACTGTAAAAGCTGAGGCCTGAAGTCAGAACGCAAGTATCATCGTCTACTGACTGAGGCGTGGTAAGCTGTGAGCACTGTCCCATGGAGTCCAGGCCAACCGCCAGGACATAGTACTAGAAGCCGAGTCTCAGAAATAGGAAAAGCGGTGTTAGAGCTTTACTGTACCTAAGATTTTAATCTCAGAAATCCCAACTTCTGAAAGCAAACTGTCCTTTGTTCATTTTTTTTTTAAAGTAACATCACTTTTGAAAACTCTCTGCTTAAAAATATCAAGGTGGCTAGAAGCTGTTTGTCTGCTCAGGCAAAATACAGGGAAGATACTGAGAGGGAAGGAAGTGGGCCTGAGAGACTCCAGGAGGCTCATGGCAGCCAAGCCCCAGCTTGCTCACCCACACTCACCTGCCGTTCAGGTTTCCTCCAAAACACACCGCGCCTGGTCTACCACCCTTCTTGGTTCTCTTCAGCTCTTTCCAGCCTGTGGCCACCTTTCCAGCTCACCCGAACTCCTGCCAAGTCCAGAGGCACCAGGGAGCTGGTTGCTGTGTGCGTCTGCAGCTACTGGACTGGCCAGTGACTCAGGGGCCAGGCACCTCACACCGAAAGCCACCTGGAGACGCAGCCTGATTCATCAGGTCCAGAGAATGCCTGGGCTTTGGCCCCGACTAATAAAGCATTACCCACAGAGCAGAGCCAATTAACCAGGGAACAAACAAGAAGTAAAAAGGAAAGTTGACAGGTCCTGAGCAAGGAGCATCCGGAGCCCCCTTGTTAACAGCCCGTGGGTGGAGGAGGGTGGCTCAGCCATGGAGGCTGAGCTGTGAGAGGAGCTGGCTGGTACTTGCCTGGCTTCTAGCATGGCCTCTCCACAAGCATCCTTAGTGTCACCTGTCTTCAGCCTCACCTGCACCTGCTCTCAAGGTAAAGATGCTGCTGAGCTGCCCAAGGATCTAGTTTTTGTAGGCCATGTTTAACAAACACCTACTGTGTGCCAGAAGCCTATAAAAGACTGTAAAACCATTTTATGTGTTTTGTTTGAAGACTTAACTTGCTGCAGTGGTGTCCCATTTCCCTCTCCACCCCACTCTAGGTTTTAGATGCACGATCCCTGACTTCCATCACAGGAGAGAGATGTGAAGAAGCAGGATCTTTCTCCATAAATACTTTTAAGAAGTGGAGCTATTTCAAATGCTCATTCAACGAGTGGAGTGACTAGCTTGAGGGATATCAAGTCTGTCACCCCATTGGGTGTCTTGCCCTGGTATACACAGGGACCGCAGCTTGAACCAACACACTGCCTCCTGTGACCCCCAACACAGTCCCCCTGTGTACCAGGCTACCCAGGCTTCAAATGCTGCATAGCATCTGAAAAGTTTAATTTTCTTTATGGAGATCTCTCCATGCCGATTCCCACAGTCTCAGCAACCGCAAATAAGGGGTTCTCTTTCCCATCTGCTTGTCACCCTTTGCTGCCCTTTGGCTTCGTGATGACAGCCATTTGACTGAGGTGAGATGGAATCTCAGTGAAGTTTTAATTTGCCTGATGGCTAAGAATGGTAGACATCTTAAATATCTAAAAATAGACCTGCTTTATGGCCTAGCTATACTAGACTTTTTTTTTCATCTCGAGAACGGGTTTCACTATGAAGCCTTGACTGGCCTGGAACTCACAAAGATCCACCTACCTCAGCCTCCCAAAGGGCTGGGACTAAAGTTGTGCAGCTGCCATGCGCAGTGGCTAGCTACATCGCAGAGATGCAATCCTATCGCAGAGACACCTGCACAGCTGTGGTAATTGCTACTCTGTTCACAGCCTACAAGCACATGCACTGATGAACAGATACTAAAGGTGAGGGGCACACAAGCAAATCTTATTCTGGAAAAAATATATCAAAGTAAAAGGAATAGGTAAACATTTCAAGTTTTCTCTGGGATGCAGATCCTAGCTTCTAGTTATTAATTTTGTGTACGTGATGTGTGGATAAAGGTCAGGAAATCAGGAAGCAGACCATGGCAGGAGTGGGAGAAGAGGCTTAAGAAAGAAGACAGAGAGGGTGAAAGAACACAGGAGACATGAAAGATGGAAAGGAGATACTGAGGGGGAGGGGGAGGAAGAGAGGTTAGGGAGGTGAGAGAAGAGGAGCAGATGAAGCAAAACAACGACTGAATGAAAAGGCCCTGAAGAAACTGGCCACTTTGTATGGTAATCTAAAAATAAAAATCACACACACACACACACACACACACACACACACATCTAACCTAAAATAAATTTTTCGGCTCATTCTAGGCAGATTAAAATTTCTTCTGAGCTATAGGATCCAGTCATGTTTGAAGGATAACTCCACCCAATTTAATTTCTTGGTCACAGAGATCTCCATCAGTGAGCTACTCTAAAAAGGAAGTGTGTTGATTGTAGTATCCTTGCAAGCTCAACCAGCAGGGAGGGTCCATGAAATACATACCTGATATAAAGTATATATAACATATATGTTTACATTATGGAATTGGCTCACACAATTATGGAGGCTCTCATGGCTACCATCTAAAGGGTAGGCCGGAGGGCTGATGACCCTGGAAAGAGCTGATATAGAAAATCAGGGGCAATGACTTTTGTATAGTCACTCAGAAAAAAAAAAAAAATCCAACTTACTTCACGTAAGGGCTGGCTGTTCATTGCAAAACTAGTACTTGCATTGGGGGAATCAACCTCATCCACTAGAGAGGGCAATCTGCTCACTGACAGTCCACCCTGGGAGAGTTAAACACATTAATATAGCAACTTCATAGCAATAGTCAGAGAACCCCTGAACCATAAACCTGAAGACACCGGTCCAAGCAAGCTGACATGGAAAAGTAGCCACCGTATGACCTGCACACACTCCCTCTTACATTTGAGATTCCACATATGCTAGATGTGTTTTAAATACAGTATCATGAGAGGACTTGCCTTGCCTTGCCACTGGTGCCCCCTTATAATTCAGAAACCTATAAAACCAGCCGAACCTTTACGTCTTAATCCCTTTTACAAAGGAAGATGCACCAAGGTTGGGTTTTAAGAATCCGTGCTCTAGGAGCTGGAGAGATGGCTCAGTGGGTCAAGTGCCTGCTGTGTACACAGAATGATGACTTGATTTCAGATCGCCAGCACCTGTGTGAAAGCTGGACTTGGGAGCATGTGTCTGTAACCCATCACTGAAGTAGGAAGGGGAAGAGGCAGGTGGGTCCTAGGGAATCACAGGCCAGGGAGAGCAATCAAATCAGAGAGCTCAGGTTTACTAAACCCAGACCTCAAAAGCAGAAGTGGAGAATGATAGAGGAAGACAGCCAGCATTGCCTCCTGAGTGTCCACACATGCACGTGTGGATGTGTAAACCCACACAGATGTGTGTGCACACATTCTGTGTATAACTTTATGGTTTTTTTTTTTCTTAGAGGTTTTGGTGTCTAGCTTTAGAAAAAATAAAACAAAGTTTTTTTTTCCAGCATGCCTTCTTTTCAGCAAGTTGATTTGGAAGCAATATAAAAAGTGAACCTTCTGAAAGCAGTATATATGTGCAAGTATACATATGATATATGTGTGTACATGAATATATGTGAAAAATATATGTTCTAAAATATCCTAAGCTGTATATCATGTGTATTTGTAAGAGAGTATGTGTTTGTGTGCATGTGAATGTGTGTGTATGTGAATGTGTGTGTGTGTCCACCAAGTAAAAGACTAAAACCATACAACTTGGCCCAGATACTCAGTGAAACAGCCTCCTATTTTTTAGGAAACAATAGCATGTCAAGATTATCATTTTTCTAGAAAATTACTAGATATAATGCTAGTTTCTTTATTTCTGATATAAATAGTGAGAATCTGAGTTTGTCAGAGAGAGAGGGGGGCATCTCTACCCTCCCCTGGCATGGGGTGGTGAAGGTCACTGAACCACGGAAATCCTGGTGCACTCTGCTTCCCATCTGGCCCCAGTTCACCCAGCCCATTTCCACAGGACGTATCTCTGTGAAAGACAAGGACAGCACTCACTACAAAGACCTGTGGGAAACCCATTAAAGCCACCCTCATTATAAATAGCCCTACCAAGGTATGCTGGCCTTTTAATTCCAGTGTTACCCAATGGGATCCAAATTCCCATCTGCAAATGAGCTTTGATGTGGGGACCGGACTGGCAAGGGTGAATGCTTGTGCAGAGCCTTCAGATGCTGGCCCAGCCCTCCTACCCCTCCTTCAGGATAAGACACGAGCAGAGCGCGCTCTTCTCTAGAGTGGGATACCATCATCAGAAGATCCTGAAGCACTTTAGGAAAGGGCATTCATTTCTCAGGATTCTAACACAGATAACCTAGAGAGTAAGTTCAGTTCCCTTCTAGAGGTCAATTCCAATGCTGCCCTCCCAAAATGACTGTAGGAGTTAATTCCAACTTTTAAAAAGGCTAGACTTTAAAGGGCTTTAGGAAACCATAGACCTGTAGCACCAACAATGGAACAACTCCCCATAATCCTGTGTCTTATGGACATGGACGAAGCCCACAGTTGACCGACTACCACATTCACTTCTCACTTTATTGTGAACGGGTAAAGACGCATGTTTATATTTTGTTTCTGATTTTTGTAACAAAACTTTCAAGTCCCCTCAAAAATACATAGTAATGATTTTTCATTAACAGGAACAGAGGAAGAGCGGGCTCTAATGCACTTCCTGTTGCTGAGAAGTCAGCCTGGGGAGGAGAGTAGAGGCCTCCTGGGTATAAACGTGTGAGTGTGCTTTGAGACCTGGAACAGAGGTGTCAGGTGGGACAGCTACATGGCTGCTCCTTATAGCTCCTTCCTTCAATGTGCTTTCCAGCCCAGTAGCCCTCCTCTTCTTGCTTTCCCCGCGCCCCTTTCTCCCCTTGTACCTTCCATGCACTGTTCCCTTTGCCTGCTTCAGCCATTGGCACCAATGAGGAAGAATAGTGATACATGATCAGTGAGAACAGCAAAGTCAAATGAACTCTCTCTCTCTCTCTCTCTCTCTCTCTCTCTCTCTCTCTCTCTCTCTCTCACACACACACACACACACACACACACACACACACACACCACCTTCCCTCCACCAGAGCAAGTCCCACACAGCTGAGATCTGACATGCCTTTCAATTTCAAACTCTTCTCCTCAGGTACATCTCTAAACTGTCTATGAAAGCTCCAGGTCCAGTAGCCCCAACTTCTAGCCATGATGATGCCCATTGTAGAAGCACCCAGCCTTTGTCCATGAGGCATTTATTCTACAAGGTAGCTTATGTTCTCAACTCATTCCAAAAAATGGGGAAGGCAACTGCACCAGGCTGCTCCGAATCCCAGCAAGCAAGTCGATGTGGGAATATCCTGGGAATGGCCCTACAAACCTGCCGAATGCTTCCTGCCCACGCCACCCCACGCCCACACTCTTGACATGTGTCATCAAGGAATCTGCTTTGATCTGCAGAAAGCACATTTGCTGGAACAACATAATGAAAGGGGTTTTATGACTTAAACACAGGCAACCTGAAGCCAGGGGTGGCCAGGAACCCACTGGATCCTCGGGGCCTCTCACAGATGTTTGAGGCTTCACCCCCATGGCCACATCAGAGCCTGGCCTCTCCCAGGACTTACCCACCATGATCCAACACTGCTTTCCATTCTAAGAGTCTTCACTAAAACCCACCACCTTCAAATCCCCGTGGCTTACTTAATCCCCTGGAATGTATATTTTATAATGCAAGTCATCCTGTTAAAATTAGATAGGTAGAAAAATGATATAATAGAAAACTGGCTCGTTTTAAGTTGTTTGCTAGGTCTGATCTACCTGGCACTAGGTTTTCTTCATGTCGACCTAACCATCATTTCTGTTGTCCACTATAGAAAGGTCCCTAGAGGCCTCACTTCAGCCACTCAGCTACCCCCAACTCCAGGACCCAGAGTAGTATCACAAGCCTCCACTTACCACTCCATGCCCACATGAACCAGAGAAAAGCCAGGCCTGTTTTTGATCTGGATAGTGACAGGCATTCCCTTATGTGGAGTCAGGACTGCTGGTGTCTGTCTGGATACTTTCTACCCTCAAGCCCCGGTTTTGACCTCTGAACCTCTATAGAGAATCATTGTGCCTTCCGTCTCTGAACTGCTTAACTTAAGAACAGTCATGACACAATTTCTTATCCCGCCCTGTCCCACCTCCTCTGGTGCTCACCACTGTCTGGATTCCACTCAGCTCTGACTCTAAAGCACACAACGGTGCCCTGAGTGCAGAACTCACTAGATGACAGCAGACCGAGGCATGCCAGCATTTCACACAACAGATTTTTTAATGCAGTACACACTGATTGTGGATGCTGAGGAGGGGTGCAGAGGAACTAGGATGTTTTATGGAAGTGTGGTGGTAGTCGGTGCCTACTGATCACAGAAACACAGAGACCATGACAAAGCAGTGGGATGTGATGGAGCAGGAGAGATGGCTCATCTGTTAAGAGCCTGGTTGCTGCTCTAGAGAACAGTGCTCCATCATAACACCCACAGGGCAGCTCACAACCATCTGTAACTCTAATTCTAGGGGATCCGATGCCATCTTCTGGCACCCACAGGCACCAGGTATGGTTAAAAACATACATCACTCTTAATAGAAGACCAGGGCCGGGCTTCAGGATCCACATTTAATGGGTCACTTGTACCTCTAACACCATGAGATCGGATGCCCTCTTCTGGACTCCAGGGGCACCTGCACTCACGCACAAACCCACACTCAGGCACATACATGAGCACATAATTAAAGTCAAAATATGATTTTAGTCAGGTGTGGTTGTGCATAGCTTTAAAAGCAGAATCAGATCTCTGAGGTGGAGGCTGCTCTTGTCTATGCCTCAAGTTCAAAGCTAGTAAGGGCTGTGTAGTAAGAGCTTGTCTCAAAAAACAAATCAAGGGATTTGCACAGGTGGGACTGGAAGGGGAGAAGAGGTGGGGGGCTGTGATGAGGAAGTAAAATGAATAAAAATAAATTACTGGAGCCAAACAGCCAAAATCAAATGATTCCAGGGTTTTATGCATATTGTAGTAGACTGGGCTGTTTTTGCCTGTGAAATACAGTTATATTCTATGTAAACATTATTTCCCTGCTAGTATTCGAGATTACACACATATCACAGCTTTTTTTTTTTTTAACTTCATGTATGTCTTCCCAATTAAAATGTTAAATATTTTGGTTAAAAAAAAACACAAAAAAGCAAATAAGTAAACAAAACTCAAATATGGAAAACCAATCTGTCATACAAAACCCCACCTCAGGTCACCCCCATCTGCCTCTCTAACCCATGGCTTTCATCTGCAGAACACTGTTGCTCCGAGGACATCACATAAATGGTCTCTTACAACATATGACCTCTAGGAAATGACCTTTTACACCCATAAAGTATATGAGAGCCATCCAAGCTAGGCATGCCGACAGCTCTTTCTTTCTTCATAGATGAATGTGCCCCCATGGGCCACCATTTTCTTAACCATTCACCTACCAAGGGGCACCTGCTCTGCTTCACTGAAGTCATCAAATCCTATGAGTTATTCATTGTATTGATTTGTGCAACTCATTTGTTGTCTAAAGAGTCTATAGGCATAACCCCTATTTCCCTCCCGGCATAAGTAATTCTATTTCTGTGTAATTCTTACTACAGCTTTTAACTGCTGGTTTGGACCAGCACAATTCCCACTTCACTGGTTTTCTTTTTGCCATTGCTCTCAGTATCAGTGGCCTCTATTCTGAGCATGGTTTTTCCTTGTGTTTATTTTAGATTCACTCGGTTCATCTTTCTCCAGTAACTGAGGCTAATCATTTCAAATTGTTCCGATCTTCCTTGGCTCCGTTTCCTCACCAGGCCTGACTTTATTGCATGCCATGAGCTTTCAAGTTACAGTTTTCTTATACTTCCTTTCTCCCAATGCTTTTAAACTTCATCTTGAGACTGTCTGTGACCTATGAATCATATAGAAAGATATTGCTTGCTTTCCAAATGATTGGAGAGATTTTCCTGTTACCTCCCAGCTATTGGACTCTAGTTTGATCTATTATAGATAGAGATCAGATACTCTGAATAGTGTGCCTTCTCAAGGCAATGTCTCATAATGTAGTCCGCGTTGGCTTGGAACTCACTATATAGTCCAGGCTGTCCTCAAACTAATGACCCTGCTGCCTTATCTTTACAAGAGCTGGGGTAACAGGCACATACCAGTGTGAAATTGGTTCTTCTAAATTTATTGAGATCTGTACTGGCTAGTACTCAGCAAGTCTTTGTATTTTTGTGCGGGGGGGGGGGAGGAGGCTTTGGGAAAAAATATTCTGAATGCTTTTTGACTTTGTTTATTTGTTTGTTTTGAGTTTTGTTTGTTTGTTTTTCAAGACAGGGTGGCTCTGGGTAGCCCTGGGTGTCCTGGAACTCACTCTGTAGACCTCTATCTAGAGATTCAGCTCTAGAGGCCAGGCTGGCCTCCATCTCAGAGATTCACCTGCCTCTGCCTCCTGAGTGCTGGGATTAAGGCATGGGCCACCATGGCCCAGCTGTGTTCTTAACTCTTACACACTGCTGCCATGACTGTAAATTAATGCAGACAGCAGCAAAGTGAATGTAGCAGAAAATGAAACAACATACACTTGGCAACATAACTATCCCCTGCTACATCACTCCTAAGTGTATTCCCTCAGGGATCTAATTGTGTATACACCTCAGAGATCTGTGTGTTCATGTTAACTGCCACACTGCTCACAATAGTCAAGAGATATGTTCAGCCTACATGCATTCAGCAAATGAAGGGATAAAGAAACTGGTAGGTATGCACCTACTCTGTCATAAAAGAGAAACAAACCAAAAAAAAAAATGAGTTCTTTGCAAGAAAATGGGTGAAAGTGGGAATTAAGTGGCTAAGTAAAATAAGGCAGGGTCAGAGAGACAAATATCACACTGTCTCTCATGTGTGAAATGTAGGTTTGAGGAGTGTGCATGCATGTGTGCACATGTACATGGGAGAGACAGAGACAGAGAGACAAGAGATATGAAGACAGAGGGAAGATTACTTGGGGTAAGAGAAAAGGTATGAGAGTCCCAGGAGAAAAGAAAAAGCAGGCAATGGAGGAGCAAATAAGAATGGAGTGTAGTCTACATGAGTGGGAATGCTGTAATGAAGCCCATTGTTTCATATGCTAAGAAGAGCCATAATAAAGAAAAGATAATTAGAATAAAAGGGCAGTATTCTGCTGTTGTTGGGTGTTCTACCAAAGCTCCTGTGAAGAGCGGTATATTGAAGTCTTCAGACATAACCATCAACCTTTCTGTCTCTCTCTTTGGCTCTAGCAGTTCCTGCCCAACATGTCTGGTGGTTCCGTTATTTGGTGTGTGTTTACAATAGTTATGGTGTCTAAGTGGCCTGTCTCATCTTTGTACACTGCTCTCTGTCATCTTACTTCAGCTGCTCAATAGTAAGTGTTCTAGCAGTCCACTGGTCTCCTCTGTTACCATCTCATCCAGAGAGCAAAGATATCTTCATTGTCACCAGGTCCAGGCAAAGTCCAGGCAAAGCCCAGGCGCCCTGTGCAGGCTCCACTGACTCCTGGACAATCTGGGCTGATGATGTACTTACAGTCAGGGGAGAGATCACTATTGGAGATTGGTTGACTGTCCAAAGCAGGTGACAGTGTTGGTGACAATATCCTCAACAGGACTCTAACTGTAAACAGTAGGATCATTTGAAAGGATTTAAAGGATTGGGTTAAAGGAAGTCTAATCCCAGCATTCCTTGAGAACCTCCTACCCTCATTTCTGTTTACCAGGACAGCAGATCTCATAAGGCAGGTTTTCTGTTTAGCAGGAAAGCCACTGCTCCCCTGCTCTTCCTCACAGCTACCTCAGGCAAGGGCATGTAGATCCTGATTAATTTAAACAGCCTATATCTGCTCCAAGACCCACATTCCATTGACTATGATATAGAATCTGCTCCCTTTCCTGCCAAACCGTTGGCCTCTAGTCTCAAAGGCAGCCTGGAAGTTTGTTCCCCTAATGTTTGTTTCTATACACGGAGTAGTTCAGTTTTATGGTTTCACTAGGCCCTTGCTTACATAGACCAGCATGGAAAACCATCAAGTCGTGGCCAAGTGTGGCAACAGAGAGACCCAGAGCAACAGTGACATGCAGATGTCAAGAAGCCATGGGACCTGGGGTCCTTGCTCAACAGCAAATGTGAATTATTGGAGATTCTGTCAGCAACATGAGAAGTAACATTTTTACAGGACATTTTCACCCAGAAGTGAAGATGCAATGGAGGGGCAGATGTGTCTCTTTTGAAGTAAGGACAGGAGACTCTGAAAGCTATATCCCAGATACTCTACCCGAAACCCTGATCACTCTACAGCCAGGCAGCAAGAACAGAAACCAAGGTTGTAAGTCACAGGAGAGTGAGAAGTCCACTTAAGTCACAGCTGCCTCCGGTTAAGTCAGATTTGGACATTCTCATCAAGCTATGCACTGGAGCCCTCCAAGTTTGCTTTATTTTTCCACTTTGTTTTTCTTTCCTTTTTATTGTTATTTCTAGAAAAAGTTCCACTTGAAAAATCATGGTGTTTCAGCTGAACTAAGGGAAAAAGGGAATATTTATTGGGCATTTGTAGTAGGGCCAGGATTGCCAGCCTAGGAAGTGTGTCCCAACTGCCTGTGTTCTTGCCATGCGGAACCTCTGGATCACCCCTCAGACACTGCTAGCTATGAAGTGAAAGAACAGATGGACTCTTTCTTCAGCCTCCTCTTTGGTCCTAAGGAGGACAATGCACAGGCTCCTATGCCATCACCAGGAACTTTCTGACCCCAGGGAGCTTGTGACAGAGGCAGGGCAGAGATCTGAAGCCCAAAGTGGAGAGACACTAGGAAGAGGCACAGTAGAGCCTACCAGTATCATCCTCCACAACTGCGGCTACTGAGACACGGCGGGTCTTGACTATTTTTGTTAATTTTGCCCAAGACAAGAAGGCTTTCTTGCCATCAAGACTTTTTTCCAGGATTACACAAACACACAGAGAAATGATAGAAAGTCAACTTGTTACAAAGTTCATACAGAACGGTAGTTAGATTTAGATTAAACCACACTTGCCTAGGATCACTACTGGGAAAGACCAGAGAAGAACATGCTTATCCAATAAACTGGGGGTTGGCAAAGCAGAGCCCAGGCTCCAAACCTAGTTTACCACCTTAGTCATCAAGCTAAGAACAGTTTCCATGGAGCAAGCTTTGCAGTCAATTTGATGACAGGAAACAATTAATTTCAAATAAGCAAAATGTTATCATCTCCAACTCCAGTGCTTTCATGTCATGACTAGACGAGCTATAACAACATAGTACTCAGAAACCAGTAACCCCAGGGTAGTCACACAGCAAGTGCTGAGCTCCCAGGCCTCACTTAGAAGTCCCAACCCTGGGATTACTTTAATTGAGTCCCTTCTGCTAGGTGTCACTCACAGAGCCATGGCTAAATTCCTCTTTGAAGACAAGTGTTTGTGGAGCGAAGCTACTCTGGCTATGTGCCCTGTGAAGTGCCCTGTGAAGAGCACTCACTCAGCCAGCACCTAAGGCAAGCAAATTGACATCTTTGCACTGGCCAGAGCCCCCTCAGTCCTCTCTCGTCATACCAGTAGCAAATCAAGTACCTTCAAAGATTTCACTGTGTGCTATGACAAGACCACACGTGTCACACATGCTCATCTCACCCTAGCCTATGATGCTGCCTAGTCCCTGGTTTGCCTATGAGCAATTGCATTGGGAATGTTTAGCTCCTAATACTAAACTCAAGTTGTTAGTCTCTAAATGGTTTCACTGAGAGTTGGTGTATGTGTGTGTGTGTGTGTGTGTGCGCGCGCGCGTATATACGTCCAGTGCCCTTGGAGGCCAGAGATGTTGAATTCCTCTGCAGCTAAAGTTACAGGAAGTTATGAGCCATCATGTAGATGCCAAGAACCAAATCAAGATGCCCTGCAAAGAGTAGCAAGTGCTCTTCGCCACTGAACCATCTCTCTAGCCTTATCCCAACCTTTTTTTTTTTTATTTTAGATATTTTCTTTATTTACATGTAAATTTCTCCATTCCCAGTTTCCCCT
>NW_022196895.1:21135999-21157751 GCF_008632895.1 Mastomys coucha | reverse complement strand
AGAGTGCATACCGTGTTTGTTCTTTTGTGATTGGGTTATCTCACTCAGGATGATATTCTCCAGATCCAAAATCTAACAATTCCCTTTAACATCCTAGGAGCAGCTCATACTCTACAACATGCCTCAAAGGATACTGCCCATGTGCCTACTTAAATGACAGCACCTCGAGTTTCTTCATCCTGTTGGAAATGTCAGATGAGACCAGTCCTCTCAGGCCTCATCATACAGAGACCAGACAGAGACTTCTGGCAATCACTGCTCCGCTTACCTACTGCTCAGACCCCACATCCTTCTTTTGCTCAACTGTCTCCTCAGCCCTAGAGTGACCTCACCACACTGAGTCTGGATCAGTACTCTCCCACCTGAGCCCTCCAAGTACTCAGTCCTCACTTTCCATGCTTTCAGTGAAGAAACCCGAGGCATCTTTGCAGACTGCCACAGTTACCCAAATCCTTGCCAAGAATAAATACACTACATGGTTCCGTTAAGCCAGAACTCCCCTTTGTACAACCTACTGACCATGGAAATTTTGTCGAGCTTGTATTCCAGGGAATATCTGTTTCACTTGAGTGACATGGTTCCCAAGTGACCATGAGGAACCCCAGCAGCAGATCAGCACTTTGAATTCTCTCTACAAGGAGCAACACAATGAATGAAGCCTACACTGGCCTCTGAAGAACAACATTCTCACTCCTCTTACCACCTCACCTTCTCATTCCCCGGAGCCCCCTGCTCTTTCAACACTGGGAGTATGTGAGCATGAAGTCTAAGCATGCAGGGCTCCTTAGAAGCCATTCATAGAGAGGCCTATGTCACAGAAGGCACCTGTCATTCACAGTCTAGCCTCTTGAAGGACTGGTCTGGGCAAGTGGGCAGGTTTAGTCTAATAGAGTTAAGAGCAGTGGCTGATTCAGAACCCTGTCCTAAATGCATGGGATGTGGGCAGGCCCCATAGACTGTCATTAGGGCAGAAGGCATGATATTGTTCACAGAACCAGCATCTCAGTGTCTCACATGGGTTTGCTAAACCTCGGTGGACTGACTAGCAAGCTGGTGTCAGTTAGGGAGGAACCACTGAGATGATCCAGCAAGGTGAGGACCACATTATGGAGAGCTTTGAACACCAGGATGAAACGAAACTGTCTCTTTCCCAGATAACTATTTGGTTTTAGTAACAAACTCTTTCACAGAAGAATAAATTGTTGTTTTAACAATTCAAATGAGCTCTGCAAATGTAGGCCTGAAATGTCATGGGTAGAAATGCAAGACCTTTGACTAAGGGGCCATTCCTGATGCAGAGGGATCCCAAGAGACAGAAGAACACACAGAAAACTAACCCATTACCCCACTCATGCCCACAACCCAGTTCTTAATCAAGAGAGAGAGAACAGGGTGGGGGTTAGGGGTTGTTAGTAAAGAAAAAAAAAATCACACCAGGAAAATGCTGTTTATCAATAGATATAAATAATAGACTATTTCAAAGTCTAAGATATTTAAAATGGATTTATTGAACATACTTGGTGAGAGACATAATGTTAAATTATTTTATTTATGTGCATATATGTGTACTTGCTTGCCTATATGTTCAATACATGTGTATAAGGATGCCCAGGAGATACCCGAGTGACATGGCCAGAAGAGTGTGTCAGATGCCCTGAAGCTTGAGTTACAGGCAGTGTTAATTACCTGATGTGAATACTGGGAACTGACCTAGGACCCCTGTAAGAGCAGTTGGTGCTTATAACCACTAACCTATCTCTTTAGCCCCATAAGGAACATTACTAACAGATGAGAGTATAGACATCGTCCACCTAAAGACAGCCCAATATTCTTGATGTCGTGTATCACCGCCCCATCACGACTAAACCTCCCGACTCTGCAAGGCCAGTCTCGCTCAAGAAGCAGAAGTTCTCAAGGCCAAAAGTGGTGTTCCTGGAAGCCAGCAGACCCTCATGGAGCAGAGCCCAGTGCTCCAGAGCCTAGTGGGGAGCCCAGCCTAAGATCTAGATCCAGATGCTGATAACCAACATTCTATGGCAGCTCTTTCAGGCCTGAGGCCACCTCAGCCTCTTTGTATTTTTAAAATATGATATGGGGGGAAAAATCACCTTGAGTCTCTTGTCTTTTTAGTTTTTCAATGAAAAAAAAAAAACTAAGGAAAACCATGAATTTCCCATCAGACCTTTCTGTTACAGGTGTGAGTCACCTAAAGCAGATTGCTCCCAAATCTTATTGGTGAGAACACTCAAAAGAAACCCAGCCCCTCAGCACACTGCTGTACGATGTGAGCACCAGACACACTCAATGTCAGATTTTAATCAATCTGATAAGGAAGCTCTGCTCAAACCCACCTGTACTGAATGTTGTCAAATATCTAGAACAGCTGCCAAAGCTAGTATTAATAGGATATCACCATTAGACATGCTGCTCAGCTCAATGCAGAGAAGCACCATGCAGCATCAACACATTGCTTCTCCAACAGCATCATCTAAAACCCAAAGGCAGGAAGAGACCACTTGCTCTCTAGACACCCTCTTTATAGCAAAAGCTAGGAAGATTTGTCCGGGGTTCTCCCTGGGACACCGAGCTATTAGGCACCATATATTCCATTCCTGTCTAGTGAAGACAAATCCATCACCAGGGAGTTTTGTGTAAAGAAGTGAGATGAGCCAGAAGTCTGCAGAGCACACTGACAGGGATCGGGTTGTAGGGATGTGTGTAATACCAAGCTCCTGCCAGCTGTCTGAAATGAACAGAAGTTGGACAGTGATGTCAACCTTTTCAACACTCAAATCCATCCAAGGGTAATCTGATAGAAGAGTCAAAATAAGAACTTTAATTGACAGAAAGCTCATAGAATTTAATGGTGCATACGATGCTGCCTTTGGAAAACCCCTGAGCAAATGAGATCACGCATTGCCCAGAGGACCATGCGGGAGATCCTCCAATGCTATCTGAGGCTGAAAGGGAAAGGGGAGAATGAGGCAGGACACCAGCACAGCGCCACCAGGTGAGGGATGTGCAGCAAAGGAGGGGGTCAGTACATTCTGCATTCACTCTGGGTCTCTCAGCACTCACTCTTTGTGCAGGAAAGAAGAAAGTGAGCAACAGGAAGGCTGACTCTATTCCCAAGAGACTTGGAGCCTTATGATCAGACACACAGAGCACTGTTCCCAGCAGCCCCGTTTCAAATCACCCAATTATTTCAGTCTCCCGTTTGGTAGCCTGGAAGGCACAAGCCAAGAACACAAACGATGCCATGCCCTCTCCACATGCCTGTAAACGTGATGTTGCCTAGGACATGCTCTATCATGGGACTTTTTGATTTTTAAGACTTCTCTGTCTTAGCATTGTACTGAGGGTCTGTTTTCTTGCACATTCCTGGATCACAGTTTCTGGGAGATTCTTTCATTGTAGAGTCTACCATGAGCCAGGTACTATATGAAGTTCTGCTCAGAATTGGGCATGGTGGGTCTGGGTACAAATAAGAGAAGAACACAGTCCTCACAGAGGGCGGCAACTTGTTGGGGAGACAAATCGTTATGGATACTGCAGTGGCTAATCTTAGCTGTCAGCTTGACTAAAGCCCAAGCAGCCGGGCACACCTAGGAAGGACTTTCTTAATTGGATCTATTGAGGGGAGAGGACCTCCCCTAAATCTGGATCATTTGAAGTCAGAAGACATTGCCTAAATCAGAGCCACACCTTCTGGTGGCAGGCCACATAAGAAGACACAGGAAAAGGAAGCTTTTGCTTTGGGGTTGGTTTGCCCTCACTCTCTATCAGATTCATCTGTCCCGTCCCTCAGGCATTTCTTCACTAATGTTAGAACCTATTTCTTCAGGACTCTAGTGTAGACTGAAGGCCAGCCTTCCTCAAGACTCCAGCATCAGATCAGATACTGGAAGACTGTTGAAAACTCCAGTCGCATGAACTTAACAAGTACCAAGTCCTTGGCCTTTCTGTTGGGAGGAATCCTCTGTTGGTCTAGCAGGGCCACAGCCTGTAAGCCATTCTAATAAATTTTCTATAGCCATAGCCTCTCTCTCTCTCTCTCTCTCTCTCTCTCTCTCTCTCTCTCTCTCTCTCTCTCTCTCTCTCTGCCTGCCCCTCCTCATTCTGTTTCTTTTAGAGAGGCGTGACAAATGCAGATACGCTCTAAAATGGGGAAATCACACATAGCACAAGAGCAGCACAGACAGAGAGAGATACTACAGTGAGCTAAGGCTGTGGATGAATCAGTACACAGCGCAAAAGGCTGAGCATATGGAAGGTTTTAGAAAGTCCATGTAGCTCAGCTTCATACACAACACACAGAGCCACGATGGAAATAAAAGTATCTTCTCATTTCCCCCACCATCCACCCGGCCCACACACATGTAACATAAATGTAACATGAAGGCCTGCGTGATGTATACAATTTGTGCTCGTGGTGGGAACCCTTAAAAAGCACACTCTAGTATTTGGGCCCAGGGAGGGGACAGCACGGTAACCAGAGGAGGACGGAACAATGGCTCAGAAAGCTCCTCTGTGGCTGCCACTCTTGTCAGCCAGTAAGGCTGCGTGAGAAACAGCAGCCACTGCAGGGCTGACTCTGGCTCACAGAGCTGCAAAACCTAAAAGCAAGCAGAGAAGACCCTAGTGGTTTAGTCAAGAAACCCATTGGGTTTCATGGCAGAGTGCAAGGGTACATTCTCATATCCTGCTGCACACAGGACACTCACCGGCACTGGGGTAACCTTTGGATTCAAGCCCTTTTTATGAGAACGCATGATTTGTCAGAAATCCAACTTAGGCCAGGTGAGTCAGACCAGTACTTCTTAAATATTTCTACTGAGGATCCCAAAAGTTTTTGTGCTTCGTGTTGATTTTCAACTTGACAGGATCTAGACTTCACTGAAGAGATAGTCTCAGGCATGTCAACCAGGGTTACTTGAGGTGGGAAGACCCATCCTAAATGTGGGGGCAACATAGTTTTAAGGGTCGGGATTCTAGACAGAATAAAAAGACAAGAGTTCAGCACCATGGAGCCTGGGGACGAGGATGGCAGAGCAAGCCTGAGACAACCTTTGCTCTGTGTCATGCAGGCCTAGATGGGCAGACTACACCCAAGACAATCTCTGCCTGGTGTCCCATGGCATGGTTGGGGCCTAGCACTCCTGAGACCACTCCTGAGATGACCCCAGACACTCAGAGGCCCCTGTCACTACTAAGATGAGCAAGTAAGTGGTGAAGAGATGGAAGAAAGAGAGAAGCAGGAGGAGGCATGCACAGTGAAGCAAGGGGGAACTGAGGCTGAAGGGTAGTAGGGAACAACCTGATGGGAGTGGCCAATGAGACCACCTAAGGCCATGGTGAGGTCCTGGCCTGTGCCACCACTGTGGGCCATGTCTGAGTGCATGGACCTGCAGCAGTAGGGGATAGGTGGTGGTGGTGGTGAGGGTCTGTTACCACAAAAGGCCAGGTGGTCATGCCTAGTTTGGGCTGCTGCCTAGAGCCAAGTTGATGTCTGAGGGCTGTGCAGAGCTGCCCTCACCCCTCATCTGGGCATCATGGGAACTGGCCCCAAAAGCATGAGAGCAAGAAAGCAGGCAGGCACTGCACCTCACCTAGCCCTGTTTGTTAGAGCTGTAGGTGAGCCAGTCTCAAGGGTGTGACCATGGGAAAGCTGGCCCTGCCACAGGTCTGCTGCGTGGTGGCATGGATGGATGGGAGATGCTCCTCCCACCCCCAGCCCTCACCACCTGGGCAAATGGGAGAGCTGGCCCCTGGGTCATGAGAGAGGAAGAGCTGTTCCTGCCCCTCTTTGGCAGCAGCACTCTGAGGAGCAAGCCCTGCACCTCACCTGGGCAGCACAATAGAACTGGCCCTGCAGGTGAGGGTTCTGGTGAGCCAGCCCCAAGGGCATGACAGTAGGGGAGCAGACCCTGCCCCTTGTCAGCTGCTGTACTCCATTGAATGAGCTAGCCAAGGCAGACCTAGAGAGCCTGCTCTGGTGGTGTGGAAGAGTCAGTGGTCTGACCAACTCAGGCCAAGATCCAAGGCTATGAGTGGGCTCACTCCAACATCTACCCCATTGATGAACTGCTGGAGCACCTGAAGGGGCTGGTCCTATAATCCATAGCTGCAGGATCTTCATGACACAGGCCAACAACAGGATATCTGAGAGGGTCACAGTGAGAATCCAGTATGGATGGTGTTAGTAGAAGCCAGAGGTCTCGAACCAGACTCATGGCAGTGAACATTTACAAGTAAAGAAGTATGAACAAAAGGATATTCTGTGGGACTCACTGACACACTACAGCTTCCACAACAAGATTTTATTTCCTTATGGAGGAAAGGTTGCAAGGGAAGAGAGTGAGTACAAAGGGACTGGGAGATGAGTGGGACTGGGGTGCATGACGGGAAACTCACAAAGAATCAACAAAAAGTTAAATCAATCAATCAATCAATTAATCAATCAATAAATAAACAAATAAGTGGAGAAAGTGTACTGAACACCAGTAGCCATCATTTTCTCCTTTTTGATGGCGGATGAAATGTGGCCAGCTGCCTCTGGCTCCTACCACCATGCCTTCACTGAGCTGTATTCCCTAGAACTGTAAGCCTTCCTTCCTTCAGACCTATGTCAGGTCATCAGGTAAACAGGAATGTAAAACAGGTACACAGCCCTAGATAATAAATGTCAAAAATAATTAAAACAATTCTTTGGTATCCATGCCACTTTGACATTTATTGATGACTAAACAATTCTTTGGTATCCATGTCACTTTGACACTTATTACGACTAAAGCAAGTCTGAGTGCCAATGAGATGGCTGTGCTTATTTATTTTTACGTAAAGAATTAAACCTTGGCTGAGTATTTCAGAAAAACTTCAGCATATAGAGCCCCTTCAATATTTTTCAGAATTGATCAATGGTTTAATTTTATAACTGTCAGTGTTGAAACACTGCTTCATATAAATACATAGTATAAAAAAAGCAGAAGTGTGTTTAGGACCATTTCATAAAGTTGGAGATTCTGTCCTGATTCCAAGACAACGTTCATTTAATGGTTTTAATTTTATGAAACTCAAGGATAGCAACTATTAAAATCAAATACTCTTAACCTAATACAATCCAAAGATAACTAATTTGATACTTCTCTACTAAGGAATAATAATAGAAAAATACTTAAGGCCTTTGCTTTCTATAATTAAACCATTATGTTTCTATAAGAGTAGACACGTTTCTTTGAATAATGTTTACTGTATGTATATGTGTGTAAGTGGTGTATAAGAAAGTGAATGAACATGAGCAGAGGAGTATGCATGCATGTGTGCTCTTGTCAGGGCCCATGCATGTAAGTCAGAGGACAAATTTGGACATCGATTCTCTTTCTACTGTGGGATGTAGGAAGCAACCTCAGGCTGACACAACAGTGCCTTTATCCACAGAACCGTCTCATTCCAAGAGTAGGAAACTTTCTGTGAACAGTAAAAAACAGTGCAATTCATAACAAACAATAGTCTCAAACTCAGCTGACGTGTGTCAGTGTTCATGACGTAGTGGCACCTGTGTGCTCAGAACCAAGGCTACAGTGAAGTCATGTGATGTAATACAGTCACATGTCATCAAAAATATCTCAGATTCATTATATATTTAATGTCGAGTTAAAGTTTATCACAAGTTCAGAAACCTTCAATTGTTGACAATTTTTCGTAACTTTTGCATGCAATTATGCCACCCCACGTGGGGTCCTGGCCACAGTTTAAAAAGCTAGGTCTCTCCTTTAGCCTACTACATGTAACTGGGGTGACCCTGCTCACAAGACAACGCTCAGTCCCACCACATCTCTACAGAGAACAGCCAGAGGGGCTGTAGCCTGCAGGACATTAGCAAGGCTCATCACCGGGTACTGGACAAGCAGTCCACTGTCTGCGGAGATCCAGCTTCCAATCCCACACATCTGCTTTCCCAGCATAGTAGGGAGGGGCGGAGCTTCGGCACAGTTAGGCAAGGGTAACAGCTCAGCTACCATGTAAAAGGTCTAACTATTTTTGGCCCCAAGCACCTTTTGCATCGACTGACCCGAGTCAACTTTGTCAACTACATGGAATATAAAAGTCGCTACTTCCTGTTTTCTAGCCTGAATATCACTAGAAACCTGTGTGCTATTGCTTGCCCACACGATAGTGAGTATTTGGCTTGAGCTCATTTCACATTTCATGAAATTCCAAGAAATGTGATATACTAAGCAGTTCCTTTTTAAAGGAAATAAAAAATTAACATCTCGAATGGCCATGCAAAGAATAACCCCAAAAGCTAGTTCCCAGTCTTTGAAATGGATGATATAGGATTGAGCTATTTAAAATTTATTGACTACCTTTGGAAGCATAATAATGCTGATATTGGAGAAATTAAATGGGAAAGGAGGCAGTCAGGATTTTCATCCAAACCCTAACTTAATACAGTGTTTTCTTGGTCTATCCATTCTTACTAGAAGGCTATCCTAAACCTCTGCCAAGTTCCTTGTGGTAAGGGGCCTCAGCCAGAGGCCTCCTGTCTCCACTCCAGCTGTATACATTGGGTTTATACTGGGTAAGGGAAAGAGTTGAATGGAGACACACAGGAACAAAGTAAAATCATGTCTCAAAGACAGCCCTGTCTGTCTTCACAAGCATGCTCTAAGACAAATGTGCACACACACACACACACACACACACACATTCAAGCACTTAAATCTAGACTCCAGATATGAGAGTGTACTTTGTTTTCACAGTAGCTAAGTTATGTAATCAAATCTAGATGTCCATCAACAGAAGAATGAATGGAGGAAATATGGTCCATAGACACACAGAATTTTTCTCACCTGTACAGAAGAATGAAATGCTGCCACTTGCAGGAAAATGGATGGAGCTGGAGGTCATTATGTTAAATGACATTCCTTTGTTTCAATGGAGATAGACATGAGCAAGAGTCAATAACCCCAATGAGCCTCTGTCTCCGTGGTGTGGACTTCAGTGTCTCTGTGGTGTGGACTTCAGTGTCTCTGTGGTGTGGACTTCAGCTTCAGTGGTTGTTCTACAGTTGCCCCCAAAGCCCAACATGTAAATCCAAGTTGCTGTACTTGTGGAACCTCCCCCTCCCTTTCCCAAGACCGCTGTCTCTTCTGAGGCTTTGTAGTGCTTTGTGCCAATTGTAGGAGCCACAGATAGCTTAGGATTATGGAGCCTTTGCATGGGGTTGCATCCGCTTCCTAATTCTGTATAACAAATGGCCACAAATGCAGCAGCTTAAACAACACATACGTATCATGTCACAGTTCCTAAGGGGCCCCAGCCTGACTAAGCCTTCTTTTCAGGGTCTCCCTGGGCTGTAATCAAGCCTATGGGACTGCGGCCTCAGCTGAGGCTTGGGGTCCTCTTCCAGATGTATGTGGTTGTTGGCAGATTTCATTTCCTTGCAGCTGTGGAGCTCATGGGGACTTGCTTCTTCAAGGTCAGTAGAGGGATTTCTAGATTTTACTTTAGGAGTTTCATCTGTTTGGGTCCATCCTGCCGAGGATCATCTTCCCTTTCACTGAGAATCAACAAGTTGAGAAGCTTAACCACATCTGCAAAATCTGTTCACCCTGGCCTCCTAATTGAACCTCATCATGGCTGTAGGACATTCACGACCCCAGCACTCTCACAGGTCTGCCCTGCATCTAAGAGAGGATTATACAGGTTATGTATCAGGAGAGGCAGTTTTCTGGACCATCAGAATTCTTCTACAAACTTCCCCCCACTGCCTTCTAAATACACAGCCCTTAGCACCTGGATTAATTACTCTTCTCGTTATTGTAACTAGATATCTGATAACCCCAACTTAGGGAAGATGGGTTTATTTTGGCTTTCTCCCTGAGCGTACAGTCCATCATGGCCAAGAAGGATTGTTAGGAGGAACAGGATGCAGCTCATCACAATAGACCACAGTCGGGAAGCAGAGAGAAATGAATGGTGGTATTCAGACTGCTTCTTCCTCTTCAGTCAGTACAGGACCCCAGCCCATGGGGGGTGCCAGCAACAGTCGCTCCTCAGTTAAAGCCTCTGGCAACACCCCATACACAGGCCAGAGCTATGCTTCCACAGTGGTTCTGGTCGTTAAGTTGACAGTGAAGACCTGCCACCATGGCACATTATTCTTGAGCTTGGTGGTACATCTTCCTATTTCATAGTGTGCTGTGGTTTCTTCTTCCTTTATTCCACTTTACAGTGACTGAATCTTACAAAGCAATTATTTGTCTTAGTTTTTGGTTTACTACTGTGAACAGACACCATGACCAAGGCAATTCTTATAAAAACAACATTTAATTGGGGCTGGCTTAAGGTTCAGAGGTTCAATCCATTTTCATCAAGGCAGGAACATGGTAGTGTACAAGCATGCATGGTGCAGCAGGAACTCAAGAGTTGGACATCTTCATCCAAAGGCAAACAGGAAAAGACTAGCTTCCAGGCTGCTAGGAGGAGGGTCTTAAAGCCCACACCCACAGTGACACACCTCCAAATAGTGCCACTCCCTGGGCCAAACGTATTCAACCCACTACAGAAATCAAGTAAAATCCACTGTTGAGTAAATGGATACATCAGCCTGTCTTTATCTATTAGGGATTTTAATCATAGAACAATTGGAAAAAGTATGAATTGACAAAAATAATCAATGAAATACAGAATGTTGAAGAGGTTAATGAAACCTTCTAGTTAAGATCTGGAGGAGCTGCCGGGCGGTGGTGGCCCTCGCCTTTAATCCCAGCACTTGGGAAGCAGAGGCAGGTGGATTTCTGAGTTTGAGGCCAGCCTGGTCTACAAAGTTGAGTTCCAGGACAGCCAGGGCTACACAGAGAAACCCTGTCTCAACAAAACAAACAAACAAACAAAAAAACCAAAACAAAACAAAAAAAAGATCTGGAGGAGCTGAAGAAAGACAATCTACAAAGGCAGGTGTGGACCAGTGTAAAGTGTAATGGCTGCACTTAGAAGGAGGAAGGATTTAACTAGGAGAAGTGGATTTAACTTCCCTGAATGGACACAGTACCTTGAAATGCATTGACTGTCTGAATGAAAAGTGGAGTTGGCTAAAGGCATCTTGGTAGCTCACAAGCAGCTGTCCTTGCTGAGGGACTGATTATACCTGCCCCTGTCTACTTACCTCAGGCTCTTGCTGCTCTGGTCTGTCAACATGAACTTGAATATCCAGCAACTTCTAGAAAAACCTCAGGCTTTTAATGCTAATTATGACTACTGGGGAGGCACCATCACTGTGACTGGGCCCTGTTAGAGGATTACCCAGTACCCACTGTAAGCCTCCCTTCTTCTCCACCCCTTATTATGTTATATCAGCTGTCTTCTTGTAATGACTCCTGCTTATTAGAGCCAGTAAGACATTCGCTGGACAGAAACTCTTTGGGCAATGTTGGGAATGTGGCTGGACACAAGTAAAGATAAGGAAGCCCCACCCCGTGCCCAAACACAGTCTTGGCTGCAGCTCTTTCCCCATGGGTACCAATCATCTCTCTAGTCTGGCCTTGGCTTAACCAATAAACCCAAACCCCGTGGTGTTTCTGAGCATACCCCCTGTGTGAGGCCCTTGGCTTGTGGAAGACAGGAAGCCTACTCCTGGACCTTGGTTACTGGCCTCACCATGTATGCATGACTTCCTGAATAGAAATTACACATAACCTGTCAAATTTCTGAATCCTTTAAAAAGACTCTGTACAAACATTTTTTGATGACAAAGAGCAGCAGTTTCTGGCCCTTGCCAATGGCATGGATTGGCCCTTACATGACTTGAGCACAGCTGGTTTTCCTGGGAGGTGAAGTGGGATACCAGTTGCTTGGAGACAGTCTGGGATCCTATAGCAGCAGAGACGTAGCCCAGAGAGGAGGATACACACAGCTCTGCCTTCCTTCTTTCAGCCTTTCATATATTACTTAGAACCTTAGAGATAGAAGGGATTTACAAAGGGCAGCCAACAGCAGCTGACCCCAAGCTTAGTGGACCTGACAAGTCACCTGGTCACAGTGGAGTGTTTCCAAGGCAACATAGCCAGTCCTAAGACTCGGACATTTTAATTGCCACACACCTGTTTGAAATCAACTCCACAAGCTTTCTTGAACTGCCTCCTAGCCCCTCGGCTCCAAATACAGGGAGCTCTTGTGCCCTCCCTGCTGAGAGTGGCTGACAGACATCACTAATCAGCTATGGCGCTCTTTCCTGCTGATGCTGGATGTGGCTTCAGAATCCTCAAAGACTGCTCCAGAATGGCACCACAGATCAGTTTGTGTTGGCAGGAGAAAGAAACTAATTTTCCAACTCTTGGAGCTTGTCTGCCGTCAAAAATCGACTTTCCTGCAACTTCTACTTACTGCTTCTAATCCATCTTTAAAAGAAAAAAATGGTCCCTTCTTCCAAAAACAACCTCTTACTTAGCTAACTACAACTAAACTCATCTACTGATTAAATCCTAGTAGGCTTGAGGCCAGGCCCATGGATGGGGTTACCTGGGAAGGAAAGGAGCAAGTGGGTGCATCCTTCTAGAAGACTCAGGGGTCGTAGAAGTGACAGAAATGACTGTGCAGCTGAGAAGCTCCAGAGCCCTACGCTCCCTGTGGGAACTGTTCCCAGAAGAAAGCGACCATGACCCTTGACAGAGTCTCATTGTAAGAAGATAGGGAAAGAAGAGGGAGAGAAAGAAAGCAAGAAACAAAGAAAGAATGCTGAAAACTAACTCAAATAAAATCCCTCCAAAGCACACTGACCCTTCAGCATGCACACACTGCTCCAACTCCACACCTTCTGATTGTGTGCATGAAGTTCTTAGCATAAGGTTTACACTTAGTCAAGGAACACTGGACAAAACAAAATGGCTCATTCATTCAGTGTCTTCACCACTACCTGTCAAGCATCTCATAGATATGAGATGCCAGTGCTGGAGCTACAAGGGCTGATATACATCATTCTGTCACCAAAGGACTTGTTCCCTGTTTCAGAAGCAGGAAAATAACTGTCTCGCATATAAAATAGACTATGCTGTACAGCCCACATCTGTGCATCCCATCTGGCGAAAGCATGACACCCAAAATCAAGAGATATACTATCCTAAACAGCTGATCCAGCAAGCATATCAGCAAGGGTTTTTAACCATTTGGTATACTCTAGGGACTGTGGTCCACATGTTGTCAGTGAGGTAAGTGTCAAGACCAAGTTATATGCAGAATACCAAAACACTAGGGTCCAAGACAGTCTTCTTGGGATTATAATACCTGATCACCACCTGGAAGGATAATCAGAATACAAATGCTAATGTATGAACCCATATGGGGATAAACAACCAGCTCACAAGCTGAAGCAGAGAACAGAATCCTCCAGATAGCAGATGTTCATTCATGATGGCCTAGACAGGCACACCTAGGGTATTGTTCTGGTGAGCTCTCCTTACATGGAAAGCCCAGGACTTCATGGATGTCAAGGAAGAGGGGAACAATTGAGGTAGTAGTTGAGAAGACCAGATCAACAATGCAGGAAGTTAAGTCTTGACACTGGGCACAAAAGGGACCAAAGATGGATAGAACTGAAAACCACTGAGATCCATTACGAAGTGGGAGAAGGTGGGAGAACGGGTTAGGAAGGAAAAAGTGTTGGTCTAAAGTCAAAAGTTCAACTGTGAATGAAGATACAGAGCTATTTGAAAGGACAGGAGAGGCATACCAGCCTGGATTTGATGGCTTGCTGTTACAGGTACCTGGGAAGTAGGTTTAGGAGACCCTTGGTGGCCACCTTAAACATGATGAATGATGGTGCTCTTAGTAGAAATGGCATGCAAAGACATTGAGGAGGGATCACTGAATAGGATGATGTTGGGACCAGATTTGAGATATGGTGTTCTGGGACTAGAAAGACCCAGAACATGGATGGCTTACAGATCATAGTTGTCAGAAAATAGCCTAAAAATACCTATTATAGACAAAGACTCAATGTCAAGAACACAGTGACACTGGGAAGCAGCTCTGTCCATTTAGCCCTGCAAACCCCAAGGTGAAGGAATCTATGAACATACCAATTGCCTTTCTAGCAAATCCCAGCCAAAGAAATAGGTTAAAGTTTGCCTCAAATATGCTTTTTAACCATAATCCTGGATCTGTAATTCAAAGCTGTGTAAAAAGAAGACCACATGCAAGGTCAAGTAACACAGAGCCTAGAGGGCAGTCATTGTGTTCTGAGAGACACCTACCCAATAGCTCCTGCAGAAGAGCCCTGACCGAGGAAGGTACAGGGCACTGAGACACAACTTTGATTTGAGTACAAAGGAAAATTCCTCATGGATGTATTGTAATGACATTGTCTGGATATTATGTATCCACACTTTGTATAGGAGGAGCCAAACATCCATGTTTCTCTTCGTTCTGTTTTGCAGCAGATAAAAGGATGATCACAGAGCCCTTTACCAGCCTTCCTTCAAGTAAAATACTTGCAGGCTTGATGACAGGGTTGCAAAATGTTTCATTTTATTTTATGTATTTATTCTTGTCTGAAAGACAGCTTGAATTTCTGGAGAGATGATTCTACATAGAATGCATTGGCAATGCTTTAAATAATCTATTGGAATGATGAGGTGCAGCTCAATGGTGGAGCATTTACCAAGCCCAGGTGTGGTCCCTAGCACACACTCAAGGGGACATGTGATGAGCACAGAAAGGAGTCATTCAGATTTAACTATAACCACGTATTTTAATTACTTTTCTGTTACTTTGATAAAACACCACACCTAAAAGCAGGTTTAAAAAAGCAATAGTTTATTTTGGCTTATGATTCCTGAGGGATGAGTTAATCATGCTGGGCCAGAGGCATGGTGGAAGCCCAGAGCTCATGAATCAAGGAGTGCTAACTGGAAGGAAGGACAGGCTATTTAATCTCAAAGCCCACCCCCAGTGGCTTACTTCTTCCAGCAAGGCTGCACCACATAAAGTTCACCCAACAGTACTGCCAACTGAGAGTCAAGTGTTCACATAGCCGAGCCTATGGAAGACATTCTCAATCAAACCAACACACAGCAGCCCTGAGTTATGCACAAAACTTTACCATTTCCATAGTTTAAAAGGGGTCCACTGTCAGGGAGTTTGCATGAATCTGCCTAATGATGGTGCGAGTTGGAGGTAATGTTTGCCAGGCACACCCAGCTGTGTATTTCTCTGTAGACTCTTCTATATAAAGTATCTGTTACCATTTACTAATGCTTGCTACCTCCAACAAAAGTGTTTTTTACTTATAAATCTAAAATTTAGACTTAGGCATTCTGTAATTATAGGATAAACAGCACTTAAGAAGACAGTAGGAGGGGAAAGCAAAGCCACCCTTAAAGATGGTAACAACCTGGAGTCAGAAAGAGTGTGTCCATGCCACATGCAGTCATGAATACGAGGGTCTAATGAGCTGGGGCTGCCCTCCCTACGAAGTATTCCTGCATGCTTTCTGACCTCAGAGCAGAAGAGGCAGAAAAGCATTTTGTTGCATCAAAGACATGGATCTATCTCTGCCCTTTCTTGCCCCCTCTGGTAGGAGATGGTTAGAGCCCAGACCACAAGCTATGCTGAGTCCAATAACTCAGAACTTCCAAAATAAACAAAATCAATCAAACAAAAACCCAGCAGCCTCCAACCCACCTCCTCTTAAGTTCCCCCAGATGGTTCAGGACAAGCACATGTGGGAAGGGCTCAGAAGCCAAACACTTGAAATATGACAGCTACCTCAACTCCAGCAGGCCCACCCAGACACACCAGGGACTGCCACTGGCTCTGGAAGACACTGGGCAGCAGGTGGCTTCCTGTTCTGGAAACATAATCCTGCAGATACTGAGGTAGCAGAGTTGGGTGAGGGTACAGTGTGGTTCAGTCTGGAGAAACCAGGGGAGAGATGGAACCATTCTAACTTGAATCCATGTTTTGCTCCTGTTCCTGAAAGGATTGAAAGACACAGGAGGGGTCTGGCCAGTCTCTGAACCAGTTTTCTAAGGAGGTACAGGTCCCATCAGGGAGAGAGGACCAGTCATAGACCAAACACTCTGGAGGCTGTCAGGAAGCCTCTCTGTCTCCATGGATACCCAGCAGCCACCAGAGAGACTTCACATCTCTCTGGCCCCAAAAGAGCAAACTGTGGCTCTCTTGGCAAAACCAAACCTCTCAGCAGGTAGCTGATTACACCTGGGGGTCACATCCCCAACAGGTGCTAAGCTGAGGCTGGGAAGAAAAGAACATCATAGCTACCACTCTAAGTTTTCACTGGGTGATAAAACATTTGCTGGCCTCAATGACAGCACCAACCACAGAGCAAACTTAAGCGTAGCTTGGTGAACCATTAAGGTATCAGTTCCTTGCAGAGCTAAGTAACAGGTTTCTTACAAGAGCATGGCTAACCCCAAAGCAGCCACATTATCAAAAGGCCCCCAAACCAGCATGAATGCTATCCCTATAGCTCTGATCTAACCAGTTGAGTCCACCCAGGACCATGGAGTACCCAGGAGATAGCAAACACCTCTAGTGATCTGGGCCCTCCCACATCAATCATTAATCAAGAAAATGCCCTAAACTCTCGCAACCTCATTGAGGCATTTTCTCAATTGAGCTTTCTCTTCCCAAATAGCTCTAGCTTGTGTCAACTTGATTAAAACAAGACTAACCAGGACAGCTGCTTAGATAGAATCCCTCCTCACTTACCCTTACACACTCTACATATTGTGTTACCTCCAGAGTCCCTGGAACCATGCACAGCTGGATCAGAATTATTCACAGCTAGGAGAAAGATATGAGGAGTGGCTGGAATCTCCCCTCCCTCGTCTTCTACAAAGGACCATAAGCTGGCGCCATCTTGAGAGTCACTTGCCACAGCCACTCTGATTAAGATGATAATGGCTGCTCTGCTTACAACATAGCATCCCACAACAGCACATAAAAGTTACATGGTCAACACATGCCTGAAAACCCCAAGAAACAGAAGTCCATGGAGACAAAACTTAAAAACCTTCAGGAAATAATGTAAAATCCTTACAAATTAAGTTGACATATTCAATGCAAGACAACCAAAATTTCAAAATAATATTTAATGACCGTAAAATACATTGGTAAGAAAAATTATTCCCTAATTACCAGGACTGACTGAAACTGATGAAACCATTAGGCCTCTAGTAATTCATTCAGTCTAAAACAATATGGAAATATGAATGCCTTCTAGTCTGACAACTCCATCCCTGTGACTTCTGCCTTGGAAAATACATAGATGGCTTCCTGAGGTTTCTGTATAAAATTGGCACATTAGCACAGCCTTCCAAATTAATATCACAGACTGGAAAGTTGAAGCAAAAAAAAAAAATCTCATCTCTAAGGAGACTTGTACACAGGAAGTTCAAGATGGAGACATCCAGGCAGGTTCAGCTAACTGACTGGTTTCTTCTGAGCTCTCTTCCCCCTTGTCTTATAGAGGTGGTCTTCCTTTGATATGGGTCTGTGGCTATGAAGCATAGCCACATTGGGTTGGTGTCCACTCTAGCTACCTCTTTAAGTCTAAGTGGAGACCCACCCTGAGGTGTGGCAGGTTACAGTCTCAGCATAGGAACTCAATGGACACATTCGGCCCAGACCACATGACGTCACTGACTAGCTCTGACAATAAAGGGTAGAGCTGCCACTGAGTCCTTCAGAGAAGCTTTTTATGTGCCCATTAGTTGCCATAAAACACTGGGTACTATCCTGTTTATATGAGAAAGCTAAGATTTAAAGAAACAATTGTGCAAAGATCTAAGAGATGTCACACCATAACAACTGGTATCCCAGGGCCACCTTTTTTAAGCCACACCCTTCCAGGGACATGGCTGGCTGATAATATAAAGACACATCAATTTTTATCAAAGTCACACATGAAGCAAGCACAGGGTGTGGATACAGACAGCTCTTGTTTGGCCTTTATGTGATAGTTGTAGTTCCAAATATTTAAATTCACAATTGATTCAGTAAAACAAAAAAGCCTTAAAAGCTACTTGTAGTTTTAAGAAAAACATCTATATCATTCTATATTTATGTGGCTGTCTTTTATTATTTTATAGGCAGTTTTTTAAAATTTTAATTTATTACTATTGTGTATGTTATAAGTGTGCATGTGTGTCTATGTATCATATGCGTACAGTGCCTACAGAGGCCAGAGGAGGGTGTCGTATACTCTAGAACAGGAGTTACAGGCAGTTGTGAGCCACCATGTGGATGCTGGGAACTGAACCCCTGTCCTCTGGAAAAGCAGCCAGTGCTCTTACATCTGAACCATTTCTCCAGCTCTGTAGCTGTTGAGTTGTGCCTGTCTTAAGACAATTTCATGCCACATGCCTCTCTACAGACATCTCATTTTAGAAGGGACTTGGTCAACAAGACAGACTTGTATGTGAGGTACAAGGCTTAGAACTGAAATGAAAGCCTGTTATCCAGCTCAGGTTCAGCTAATGTAGCGAGTTTCTAAGGTTCAGCTAATGTAGCGAGTTTCCAACCAGGACCTTCTGTCCTCACACCCCAGTCCCTCCTTCCTCCCTGCCTCTTTCCCAAGCTGCATTATTCTGATTGTAAGTTACTGTTGTTTCTGAGTGATAGCTTCTTGCCCTTACAAATTCATGACATGTCTTGATGGGGAAGACATACGACAATGCTGAGCTTTGAACAGTTTGAAAATTATTAAAGAAAAAAAATTTAGAAAAAAAAAAGTTACAGCTTGTGCTTCAGAATCCAATGCAAGAAGTAGTGATGACATCATAACTTCTGGAAAAGAGCTGGGCTCTTCTGCTGTAGACGATGGTAATTCTTCTACACAGACTGTGATGTCATTAGTCAGAGGTCTCAAGTGTAAATGCATAGGGGGCAAAGAGGCAGCAGAGTGAAGTGGAAAAGCTCCAAGGCAGCACATTAGGAGTGGTAGATCATAGAGAAGCCAGAGCTGCATGCCTGAGCTACCAGGAGCAGCTGCTTCCTCCTCTAAATGCAGCTATACAGCACTGAGGGCCCAGGGCTGGGCTTGAACTCAGTGGCTCATGGCAAATCTAATTTATCGATAGTCACAATTAATTTTTTGGGGGGGTTTAAACATACTAAGTAAAGGAGAAATGAACTGCAGGGTCTACTTTGCTCCACAGGCTGCCAATCTGGGCCAGCTGGCATGATTCCCTATTGGGAAGTATCCCCCACTGCCAGACTCACTCAGCAAGAAGAGCAACATCAAGCAAAAAGGAACTTCATCCAGGACACTGGCCTTGGTTCACACGGGGCTGGTGGCACCACAGGACACACTGTGCACTGATGTCATCTATACCTGGTCAAGTATGCATCCACCATGATGTCTCTGAAATCTAGATCAGGCACAGGAAGCCTACTCAGAGAGAAGAGGAGTGTCCAGCCCAGCAGAGTGATCAGGATGAGGGCAAGAGGAAAAGCAGGGGTGGGGCCCAGTGGTCAACAGGAAGCCAGAAGCCGGGGCCTCACCTTGGCTCAGAAGCAAGCAGCCATGCCCCTCTGCTTTCATCTCAATTCCTAACAGTCACTTTGGGATCCCCTCTGCCCACCTCTTTGCCTTTGGAACCCCACTTCTCATTTGGCTCCTCTGCTCTAAAACACTAGACTACACACTTGTGTATTTTCGAGGTCTAGAGAATGCTCATGTAGATACCAGTGTGGCAGTCACTTCTGTCATCTGTGCTCAGGTTTTCTGCCTCTGCCACTATAGATGCTGACAAAGACCACCTGGCCATGTGCTGATCCTCTAAGAGAATCCCCTCATGGCCAAGAGAGTTTGGACTTTCTTTTTCCTAAAGTGGAATCTAGAGAAGGCTAGCTCCAGCTTAAAAAAAAAATTAAATTTCTTAACACAGAACAATGGGTTTCATCATGACATTTTCATGGGTTATCGCAGTACTTTGCTCATACTTACCACCCCTATATCCCTTCCCCAACTCTTCCCTCCAGAACTACTCCTATCATCCCCCAACCCCATTTTTCCCATTCCTTCCACCAGACTCCTCCCTCAGGCCAAATAGTCCTCATTATGTTTTCTTTCACACATTCAGATATATCAAGATGTATTGTCTTTCTCTTTCTCTGACCTCTTCTTAGGACTTCATCTCCCAGCCTCCCTTCCATTCCATGTTACAGACACGAATCCATGTATACATATGTACGTGCACACACACAAATCTAGACAGTGTAAGTGAGAAAAGAACATGTGACATTTGTCTGTCTGGCTTATTTGCATATAACAGAATGGGATCTTCAATTCCATCAACTCTACTACAAATGACACCATTTTGTTTTTCTTTTTCCTTTTTTTAAAGGTTTATTTATTATATCTAAGTACACTGTTTCTGTCTTCAGACACACCAGAAGAGGTTGTCATATCTCATTATGGATGGTTGTGGGCCACCATGTGGTTGCTGGGATTTGAACTCACGACCTTCAGAATAGTCAGTGCTTTAGCCACTGAGCCATCTCTCCAGCGCCCATTTTGTTTTTCTTTATAGCTAACTCAAACTCCAACATGTGTATAAGTTACATTTCTAAAACTCAGTCATTGAATTCTGGACTTTTAAACATCAAATCTGCATTTTAAAATGCTGACAGTATTTAAGACATTTCTTTTAAAATACGATCCCTATTTAAAAAAATCTATTTTTCTTGTACAATTAAAGGACTGGGCTACCTGAGTTTTATAACATAGCTCTGATAATAACTACGGTGTTCACAGGAGCTAGGTATGATATTGTATTTCTTTGATCCCAGCATTTATAAAGCCAAGCCAGGTGGGTTTCTGTGCCTGTGAGGTCAGCCTGATGAACACCGTATGTTCCAGACCAGCCAGAGCCACACAGCAAGACCCTGTCTTGAAAACAAATTTTTTTTTCATGAAACCTGCCAATCAAAGGAGGCGTCTCTTGGGGTTCTGCCAACATTACAGCTGGCCTCTGGGCTTTTCCACATCATTCTTTTCCCCTCCAAAGTCCCTTCCACAGTACGTATGTGCAGTTGGTATCTAAAAACATGCTGGGCATCTGCTTTAGAGCAGGGTTCAACCCTGGTTTCGTCATCTCAGCCTCAGGGCCTGATGTGGCACGTGGCCCACAGCAAAGCCTTGGTAATGTTTGTGGAAAGTTTAAGTTCCCAGGAATATACCACTCTAGGTCCTCCTTCTATAAGCATAATTGTGAGGTATAAAATTCCACAGTACATTTATATTAAATACTGGCTATCCTGAAAAACTGTAGATCATTAGCTATCACCATCCAAGAATAATAACTCAGATAAATATTATTTCTCCATGTTGTGCAGCTAAGATCTCTTCCCAGCAGCTTGCTCACACTTGTGGAGAAGGCTTGGCTGCCCTGTAATTCAAATCTGTCTTTACCTCAGCCAATAGACACTCAATGGAACACAACCAATGCCTGGGCCTCTATATTAAAAAGAAAGAAAGAAAGAAACTCAGAAATGGGGCTAGAGAGATGGCTCAGTGGTTGGTTAAGGCAATAGCTGTTCTTCCAGAGGACCCAGGATCGATTCCCAGCAATGACATAGTGGCTCCTGATTATCTATAACTCCAGCCTCAGGAGATCCAACACCTTCTTCTGGCCTCTGAGGGCATCAGGTGCACATGTGGTACACAGATATACACGCAGACAAAAAATAAAAGCTGAACACACACACACACACACACACACACA
>NW_022196895.1:21093915-21135969 GCF_008632895.1 Mastomys coucha | reverse complement strand
CACCATCACCATCTTCACCACCACTGGCTAACAAGACTAAATAGAAACTGATCACATCAAATTTCTTCACAGATAATCAGAATCTTCTAAATGCAGATAGAGACAACAGCTGACTTATCCGTATGCTGCTCCTTAGGCCTGAGGGGGCCACGGGTGGTCACATCAAGCTGAGCTCTTAGGTGACCCCACAGGTAACTAACTTCACAGAGGACAGGCTGGAGCCACCTTACCATCTGTAGTGTTGTTTCCTAAATGCTGCTAGGCCCACTTTTGAAGCCAGTCAGTTCCCCTTTCTAAGTAGCCCATCACCTTCAAACACTTCTGGATCAGTGTCCCACACCCAAAGTCACTACATACAAGCCCTGATCCCCCCTGAGACACCAACGTGCCTCAGAACCTACTGAAATACTTGTAAACAGCCAGCCCTGCCCTGCTCCAGTGTTCTCACTGCAGTGCTGAAACACCTAGCAAAAGCATCTTAGGGGAGATAGGGTTTTTTTGTGGCTCCCAGTTCGAGAGCTCAGTCCTCTGTAGCAGGCGCAGTGGATGGGAAGTGGCTCTCTAGGCATTGCAGCAGGAATGTGAGGCTCCTGGACACCCTGCACCAGTCAAGAAGCAGAAAGAAATGCTGGTGGTCGACCTCCTTCCTTCCTTTTATCTCATCTAGGACCCCGGCCCATAGGGCGGTGCCACCCACATTCGGAGAGGGTTTTCTTCTCTCAGGGAAACCTTGAGAAGCATGTCTCCTATGTGGTCCTGAACCCATTCACGGTCACAATGAAGATCAACCATTACACCAAAGGCCTGCTTATTTTACTCCAGCTATTCCTTCCCTCAGAAGCTACGATGAAGGTGCTTATCACAGTCCCCAGTCCCACTGCTGCTGGGCAGGCCTCTGCTGTGTTCTGTCTGGCCCTGTGTGTCTTGCTGTGCTCTTGCCCAAAATCAATAACATAAGCAGAAAACTTCTGCAGACCTCCAGCTCCTGATCTCCATCTGCCCGTTCTCTTGTTTCCACTCCAATGTAATATGGTCAAAACATGGCTGGGCAAATGGAAGCAAGCTGTAGGTTATCCTTGACTGTGAATGTCTGGTGACTGCTGGCAACTGTAACCGTGCTCACAAGAAGTCTGTTGAAGACACAGAGGAGCGACTCAACATGTGGGTTAGGAAAAAACCCGATAGTTTTCTTGTATAAAAACCAAAAAAGTCACACCCCAAGAAATGTGTCCATTCATGTGCTCCCAGAAGATACGTTTCTTGCCGCGGGTTTCAGCAAGCTACATCACAGTGTGCCACTGAGTGAGCACAGTGCCCCAGCTGGGGGGAATCTCACTCAGCAGATTCAGGGCAGACAAAAGAAGATACTCCTTTTCATGGAAAAAGGCATGCTGGGAAGTGACTTGAGAGTGGTGTGAGCAACTCTTCACTTTCCCAGGACTGCATGGCAAGCCTTCTAGTCTCTAATATATGGGTGCTATTGGAAAGAAAAAGCCAGACCCTGGTGGTGTGATGAAGCAGTACACCTCACATCTTACAAGTGCTGCCTAAGAGGGTCTTAAATGCTGACATTTTCAGGGGGGATTGGGGGGCAGCAGGCGCTTTCCAGGATCTCTCTGGGCCATGAGTGGGCATTCTCACTTGTTAACATTCAACAGACTGCTCTTAGCATCTTTTTGGTCCCGACCAGAACATTATAAATTAGCTAACCACTGCAAGCTTCAGGGTAAACACTCATTATGGTAGAGAGCCTAAATGGATCTCACGATGTCAGCACCATCTATTGTTGCCGGAGAGCAGAATTCACAACACTCTACACCAGAGCCTTGTGCAAGGACTAACCTCTGCTTGCACTCTATACAAAGATTCTCTGGGCAGCACCAAGGCTAGCTATGGGGTAGCACTCACTGCTGCTTGCTAAGGGGGCTCTTCCCAGCTACACTGTATTTTTTCTTCTATGTGGACTTGTTCCTTCTAACAGAGACAGCTACCCTCCTTTGGATACAATAGAGCATGCAGGTTGAGATCTGTGTGTCTTTACACACCATCACAATTGCCAAGTTAATGACTAAATGATATGGAAGGGCAGAAACCATGCATCTCAACGGTCAGGCATTCTTCCTGAAAACTGATTCAAATCTGTACTAAGCCCAAGGAAAAATGGAAGGAGCCAACCTGCTATCTCACAAACATAGTCACAGATACACCACAGAGCAAAGAAAGAGGGTAAAGAAGGTGCCCTCTCCTACACATATGGCAGTTAGCAAGGCAAACCCAAAGAGTGAACACTGACTTGAGGATGTCAGTGTTCAGTGACCCCGGGAGTTTCCCGTCGTGCCTTCTGCTGGGCGGGTTTTCGGTAGCACCAGGCAGGGAAGGAAAGATTGACTAGCATGAGCTACATAACAACACAGGACTTAAAAGAAGCATTCCCAGGGCAAGTGGCCCAGCTGCCACCTCAATCCAAACTCTAACCATGGGTGTCCGACATTAAGTCACACAGTTTGTGTACTTTCCCTTCACCCAAGGGAAAGGTAAAAGACGTCTGTGGGGTTTTTCTTTTCTTTCTTTCTTTTTTTTTTTTTTTAATGAAAATAGACTTGCAGTTTGTGGCATCAGTTATTCATACTGAAGGGACAGGAAAATGAAGGACTATCCTAATCTGGGCCAGCACTCAGGCCAGGCCCAGGGAAAGTGGACACAAGCACTGACTTCTTTGTGTCTCAATTATTTTCAACTACATAATGGGGATAATACTGACTTATATGAAATGTCTCCTTTTGTAGTTCAAAACTATCGATTCTGGCCCACCTGCACATGGCTTTGGATTATTTTTTACAGGAGAAAACAAGATTACTTAACAGAAGACCCGAATCGCTGCCATCATAAGAGACCATTAGCTCTGAATGGCAACAGGAGTTGGCTTCAAAGCCACCCGTAGACTAATTTGCACATTAGGCAGCAATCGGAATCGCTTCTTACAGTGCAAGTTGCCAGGCCCACCTGAGATATATGAATCAGAAACAGGAAGGTGTAGTGAGGAATGGGCACTTTGAAGACAGCCACACAGGGGACAACTCAAGATTAAAAACTATTGTTTTTCGTCCTAGAAAAGCATCAGGGTTTTAGTTTTGGGTAGCTTTGAGCTAAAATGAACAGTCTACCTGAGCCCGGTTAGTGTGTGCCCCTCCTTATCAAGCAAAGGGGTTGATTTAAAAAGTGAGTCACTGTTCTTTGCTCTTAGTGACCCTCATTGGAACTAAGTCAGCCCTGACACCAGCTAACTAGTAGGAGCTGAGGAATGATAAAATAATAATAATAATAATAATAATAATAATAATAATAATAATAATAATAATAGTTCTCACAGGGAATCTTTCCTCCGTTATCCCAGATTTTTTACAATGTTTCCAGCATGCAACTCCTGAGAGAGACCTTGGCCTCTGCACAGAAGGGCTGCCATGACTCACCCCTCAGGATGTAGTTCTGATAGTTCTGGTCCGCCTCGGCTCCCACTTTTATCAAACACGTCAGACCTTCAGCTATGACAAATTCATGCACCAAATCCTTGTCATCCTGGTAGGAAAGAAAAAAAATGAAATGAAATAAAAATTTAAAAAAAAATTTAAGTGTTCAAATAGGCCCCTGTCTATTGGTCAAACTCTGCAGGAATCTTTGAAGTAAAAAATGAGCCCATAGGAGATTCTGCTCTGTTCAGACAAAGTCTAACTCTTTTTAAATATTTGAATTTAACGTTTTTTCAGACAATATATTTGGATTATGCTTCCTCTTTTCCCCCAACTCCTCCCTGATCTCCCTCACCTCTGTTTTTTTGTTTGTTTGTTTTAGAATTTTATTTTAAGAAGGTTTTCTTTTTTCTTTATTCTTTTCCTTTTGAGAGGGAGAGGAAGAGAGGGAAGGGGAGGGAGAGAGCACACATGAGCAAGAGTCTAACTTTTGCCAATGAAATTTTACAAGTCTTCACACTGTCCTTTGCCAAAGACCAATTATTGCCTTCTGGGCAATCTAATGAAGATGAAGTAAATGAATCCCTTGCCTGTCAGGAAGCTGCACAGTGCTCTGCTTCTCATTCGAGATCCTCAGGACCCACACCCCGCAGAACCCAATGTGCTGGCCATGTGAAACTTCCACATGTAGTTTTTTACTACAGCAGCAGCCAGTGTCCGTGCAACCTGTCATGAAAAGCACACCCCTGTCTCAACAGGTAGCCTAGGGACAGCAGCTTCAACAAGAGGCTTGTGAACTCTGTCAGCCTAAAGAAGCCCCTACTCTCACCTCTTCCCCTTGCATGGCTGGCAGCACAGGGAAGGGAGCTGGAAACAGGAGCAGCCATTCACCTGCAGCAGCCAGCCACCCTTCAAAACAGCTGCCATGGTCAGCCAGAGGCAGGACATAGAGACGAACCCAGTATACCACTAAGGGAGTGCTTCTCAAAGAGAGCTCTCCTGATAGACTGGGCATGGGACCTTTGGAAGTCCATTTGAGAGCCTCATGGGAGGCTCTCCCACATGCAAATCGCCTATCCACCCCCCTGCCTGAGAGTGAGGAAGCTTCAGCGGACAGCGCTCTGGGGCTGTGAATAGCAAAGCTTCCTTCCTTTCAGGTAAGATGGAGGTTCTAAGAGGGACCCCTCCACACCTTCACCCTCTAGGAAGCTTTGAGGAGACAGGAAAGCAGGACTCTATGCACAAGCACCAGATTGGCATTGCTGAACTGAGACCCAGGCTCTGCTACTCGATTTCCAAATGGGCAGGATAGAAACACTATCTATCTCATACAACAACTCTCTTTTTACAGATAGTCTGAGGCTCAAGAGAGCAGGAAAACAAACAAAACACACTTGTCCAGGACCACGGAACTACATTTGGTCATCACTTAACATGCAAAGTTGCTATATAACCAAATTCTGGGGAGCCCTGTGAAACAGACATTTCTATTGCTGCTGACTTCCTAGAATAGACAGCACCTTGCCTCCATCACAGGGAAGATACAGCAGGAACATCCATGCTTTGTCATAAGAGACAACAGAGCAGGAATTCACAAGCAATCCTCAGCAATGGGAAAACAGAAAACCAATGGAGTGACAGAGGACTGGTATAGTAACAGCAACCATGGATTATCACTAAGAGAGAAAATAGATGACCTGGCACAATTCTCCTGTCTCGACATGCAATCAGCCCCTTTCTTTATTATATGACATTTTTCAATTATATGGATGGGAGCCTTGAGTTAAATGTGGGCAGACATAGTACAGGTCCCTGGAAGCGATGTAACGAGGCAGGGTCAGCGCCAGTTAGGGGGCAGGGGCGGAGCAAGACTGAACATAATGAAAGACAGCTGTGTGAACTCAGACTTTGCGATAATCATGGCTGAGGAAAAAAGAGAAAATGGGACAGTATCATGAGTCTTTGGAAAATTACTTTACACTGGTAGGTATAAAGGAAATAAAAAATATGTCTCCCTCCCTCTGTCCCCTTTTCCAGCAGCGTATGTGAACTGGACATGCAGATGAGCTCATGTCTAGTCAGGAGGGTTTTCTAAGCATGTAACAAATGTTTATTGCTTTAACTAAAACTAGATTCACACATGACTTCATGGTGAAAAAGTGCGAACAAGCTCTCAAGAAACCAGTCAAGCTAATCACTAATATTAATATACCAGAGAACTAAGTGTCTGGCAAAGGCACTTGGAAAAAAAAAGCACTGGACAGGCGAGACGGTGTTCATGAGAATAACTCAGACCCTTCGCTAAAATGCATGGGCCCGTGTAGATAAGGCACCAGGGAAGGAGAGACTTGTGGATAATAAATGTGGAGAAAGTCTTCCAAATTGGCAATGTCCTAGATTTTAAATACATATCCTGGAAATATATAGGCACTCACACATGATTCTTAAGACATTGGCTTCAGACAATTATGAAATTGAAATGTTCTCACCAGCTGATAAGAGACTGTTGCCACAGTCCAGAATTTTCTGTAGGAGTTATTGATTGGTTTGTGATTTTTTTTACATTTATTTTGTGTGTGTGTGTGTGTGTGTGTGTGTGTGTGTGTGTGTGTGCATTAACATGCACATGCGTTGGAACACATAGCAGTAGGGACAGATGGAGATGAGTAGCAGCTTGTGGAACTCGGCTCTCCCTTCCATTGTGTGAGTCTTTAGTATCTAATTCAGGATGTCAAGCTTGGCAGCAAGTGCCCTTATCCCCAGAGCCATCAGCCCCGGGTTTTGTTTGTTTGTTTTTTATTTTGTTTGCTTTGGTTTTTGTTTTGTCTAAGGTCTTCTTATTGTCAATAACTGACTCAATCCAGATGACCAATGTCTTTATTTTTTAAGCTCCTCAAGTAAGAGTCTCTAAAAGTACCTCCATGCCTAAAGAACAGGAGAGTGGATGAAGATGCAGACCCTGACATACAGAAGGCACCAGCCTAAGCTGTACCAACATGCTGCCTGTCAGGTCCAGTAATCTCCAGCATGGCTGGTCTTGAGAATGGTTTCGTCCCCACACCTGTAGCAAATTCCTTCCTTTATGCTTGTCTACATATTTACTACCCTGGCTGTTCAAAAAGCATTTCATAAAACAACAGGAGAAACTCAAAGGACACACATCAAGGAGTATTTTGTTTCAAATACTATATAACAAGTCTGAACAAGTTGGTTTGGTTTTCTTTCTAAGTTTTCACTTTGGGAAAATCTCACTGTATGCAAAAGAAATAGTCCCACGGACATGGGTGTAAATGAACTCACAACAGTCTTGTTTTATCATTCTATCTTCTCCTGCTGTGGAACCGGAAGCAATTCTCAGAGCAAACATACTTTCCAACTATAGAAACCTTGTAAAAATAGGTATTTATAAGCAACATTTTAAGGTTTAAAAACAATCAAACATCTAGTCAGTGTCCATATTTACAACTTTTTCATCACTGTTTATGCAGGATGTCAATTTAACACAACTTAAGTGTTACTTGGGAAGATGAACCTCATTCAAGAAATATCCAAGTCAGATTGACCTTGTGGTCATGTCTCTAAGAGATGGTCTTGATAAATGATTGATATATGAAGGCCCAGTCCACTATGGGCAGCAGCATCCTTAGGCAGGTGTATGTCAGCTATATAAGAAAGGGAGATAAACATAAGCCAGAGATCAAGCTAGTAAACAGCTTGGTTCAGACATCCAGGCTCCTGACTTAAGTTCCTGCCTTGACTTGCTTCATCAATGGACTGTGACCTGGAAGTGTGAGCTGAAATAAACCCTTTCTTTACCTAAGTTTCCTTATCTTTTGGTCAGAGTGTTTTATTACAGACACAGAGCTCAGACCAAGAAAAGATCCAAATAAGATCTACATATGCCAATTCATTTATATGAGTCTAAAACTCAGAAACACCTATTAACTAATTAATGGAAGGTAATGCTCCTACCCTCGCTAACATATGTATTGAAGAAAGTCAATAATCCTTTAGAGCAGCCCACCGTCTGGAATTGGCAGATCGTTTCCCTAAAGTGGTGTCTAGCATGTGCTTCTGTCTTTAATTATTTGTAGTTGTATTCAGGTCTAAACCCAGGGTTGATTTGTTGGCTTGACTACATCATACTTTATATTTCCATTAGGAGGTACCTAATGTCTACTAGTACCTTGTTTCTGGCATGTTAGCAACTTTTGTTTGGTTATTAATTCATTAACAGACGCATTAAGGGCCAAAACCACGGGCTTTCTAGTCTTTATTGCCTACAAAGGCTGTCACTTTTAAAAGGGATGACCTTTTACCTTAAAATTCAATATGAAAAAGCAAGATGAATGCGAGATTCTAAAAGTTTGCCCTTTTCCAAATAGCTAGTCCACCAGCATCCACTGCCTATGCATCTTGTTAGTTTTTACTCACTTTATTCATCATTGTTAGTTTTTAGTATCCTTGTGAATGTGTCCATCAGTTCAAACTTACTCAGTGTGTATAGATAGGTCCATAGCAATTATCATCCTAATTGATGTGTATTGTTCCATCTCTGGACAACCACTGGGCAACCAACCCTTCAGCTTGCTTCTGAGAGGGAGAATATCTTAGTGTTATCTGATAGCTTCCTGCTTTCCGTGTGATAAAAGGATATAAGTTTCTTATAACATGACAGAGAAACCATGCCCCAGCAGCAGAATTGCAGTGTGGGAGAAAAGAGAGCATGTCTTTAGAAATTTCCACCAGAAAAGGGGTCCCATTCTGAAAAGAAGAGAAAAGAAATTCTTAACTCTACGGTAAGAGTATGTGGGTGAGTTAGAGGGTTATTTGTTGTTGTTGTTTTTGTTTTGTTTGGATTACCCAGGTTTTTTTGCCTAGTCCCTTTTTAACAGGAAGAAACGGAGAATTACCAACAAAGAAAATCTTTTAAAGATATGGATAAGACAAGAATTAGAGGAAAGTGGAATGTATACATAAGTATAAAATTATAATGGAAAAAATAATGAACCTGGACAGGTCACCTTCACAACCCCACAGCCTTCCTCTGCCCATTGCATCTTACGAGTATCTGGAGCCTTACATAGCCCTTCACTAAGGGCTTCTCTCAGTATAGGGATGAAGGAAAGGCTTGATGTGTATGGAGTGTTAACATGAAACTAGTGATGAGGGACTTGCACATGCATGAGGGAACATACCTACAGTAGCAGGGTTTATAATAACAAAACTGGGATTAAGTAAACTGTTTATCCAAAGAAGAATGAGCAGGACAACTTGAGTTCACTGCATATAATGCAACCCTAGCGAGAGCTAGTCACACCCACTCCCATTCACTCTCCATGAATAAGCTGAAGTAGGATACATGCAGCATGATAATGTGTATGAAGTTAATACCAAAGATTGCCATACACTGTGGGTATCTACCACTAGAATGGAAACATGAATATACATAGCACTAAATGCAACTATTGATATAGAGGAGACATGGGGGTGGAAGAAGGTGTTGATTGAGGGTAGGGCAACAGAACACAGGTCTTTAATTACAATCAAATGGGTTTTCGTTTTTAAAAAACTTGAATATAGAATAAAATATTATTTGCTTAAGTTGTCCTTACTTTGTATACTTGAAATATTTGAGATAAAATATTCTCCTCTAGAATTCTGTTCTAATTTTCTTGTGTATATATGATATATGTATATGCATGTGGACACATGTGGGAGGGTTGTAGGCACATGTATGCAAGTACACGTGGAGGCCAAAAGTTGACATCAGTGGTTTTCCTCAATTGCTCTCTATCTTTTATATTGAGGCAGGGTCTCTCACCTACATCCAGAGCTCACCAGCTCAGCTAGGGTAGTTATTTGGATTGCCTTAGATTTCTATTTCCACATCCTGAGTACTGGGAATCCTAGTAGGCCATCATGCCCACTCAGCATGTTCCTGGGTGCTGGAGATCCAAATTGGTTCTGTCCTTTACTCAGCAAGCCCATGGCTCAGTCTGCCATCTCGTCAACCCTCTGACCTAACTTGAAATGTCCTCAAAACACACTTTCCTGTTTGTAATAAACACAGGTATAAGCTTGATATATCTAACTAGAGCAAAGTAAAACCAGAACTAGTAGTTTGGCTTTTGTTTTTCCTTTTTACCTGAAATATCTGCTTCAGTGAGAAAAGGGCCCTTCTTAGATCTCGGCCACTGGAGTTGTACAGCTTTTCTGAAATAAAGAACACAACAATTAATTTAGTTGACTCAATGAATGATACAAACATAAGAAGTTATGAAGAACGGCACCTTTTACCAGAAGACGACAATGCAGTCACTCAAGTCACCTCATACACTGTCCTGGTCTACTACATGGGCCAGAGAGAGACTCTCTCACCCCATCTTCCTCTTCAATACAAGTGTGTAACAGACTGTTTCTAGTTTGTAGAGACTTCCACTTGGTAACCAAATACACAGAGAAAACCAATGCAGCCCAAATACAATAAATTTCAAGGAAATAGTTGACGTTAAATCGGGAATTTATGTGATAAAGTAGAATGTAGAATTATTGAATCCTGCATGGCCATGCACAAGGGATAGAGTGACATGGTTCCTGCCCCTGGAATAGAGCCAGCAGTAAGTGTGCCTCTGTGAGTGTTGACAGTTGCTGTGACCATGAGGCTTGTTCGTATAATAATGTACACATTTTCATGTTCTCCCTGCCAAGGTTAATGACTCCATGATAATTAGAAGCAGCATGAGTCCAGGAGGCGAGGGCATGTCTGCCTCTTAGCAAATGGTAAATGCTGAAACCTTCAGGGCAGCCCTTAAGGCTGTGGAAAAGAACTCTGAAAAAAAGAGTTCAAAAATATGTAATTTCTTAACTATGCAAAATATAAGGATGCAATATGAATTATAAAAGGGGCTTTATGGATCTAAACGAGTAGAGGCAGCTGCACTGGGAACCAGCTTGTCAGAAAGATACAAAGGCAGGCAGATTCCTGAGTTCCAGGTCAGCCTGGGACAGAACTTAGGCACGGTGGGAATGGTGATATCAGATCTAGACCCCACTCAGCTAGCTTGTTGTCGGTATTTACAAAGGCAGGAAGATCTCTGAATTCATTTGTAATGTTAAAAAAAAATGTGCTTGCTGTCTAAGAATCAAGGGGCTGGGGTCATGGGACACTTATTTATGAGATATCAAAAGGGCACCTGGGGTAATAACTGAACTGATGTGTAAATAAAAGATTGGGTTTTTGATCTGCAAGAGATGAGCCATCCAGAAAGTGTTTAGAATTGCAAGAGAGAGCTGTCTCCAGAAAGAGAGCTATCTAGAAGGCTCTTGAGCAGGACAGACAGAGCCTGTCAGTTTGTACCCATGATTTGACACACACACACACACACACACACACAAACACATACACGCCAACAGTTAAAGGTTTCTGAATGCCCAATGAGAAAACTTGATTCATAATCAAACAGGTAACAAATTTCAAAGTGGTTCTATAGCACTGCATAGAGGTAGCGACTTAACTTATGCAATTCCTATAGTAAAGGGCTATGTAGATATACAGGTTCTTGAATGAACTCTGGTAACTGATATCTTTTAGGGGAGTATCTAATTCATACAAATTATTGTAATCCTATGGACAGGGAGCTATTTGTAATATTTCTGGTCCCCTTCTACTGACTACCCATCTCTCTTAGCTTTGATACTGATCATTTGTATCTGATCACCTATTGATTTATTGGCCTGAATAGAGTCCTGGCAATTATGTCACTCTTTTCAAAAGTCACCCATGGGCTTTGTTGGCTTTCACACTGTTTCTGGAGTATTAGTTCACTGATTATTCTCTTCCTTTCATTTCTTTTGGACTTCAACTGTTGGGTTTTTTTTCCCTAGTTTCTAATTCTTTTTAAAATTATTGTCTGTTGTGAAATAGCTAACTGGAACTTTTCATTTTTGCTGTACTAGGGATTGAGCCCAGGGCCTCCACCACGCTAGATAAGCACTCTACTGCTAGGCTATGTCCAAAGCCCATTTTTAAATTTCTTTAAAGAAGGACCTTCACTAATTAATTTAATGTTTTTATTTTTGAAAATCAGCAATCATTCCCAATTTCTTCTAAGCAACACTGTACTTTTCTAAGCATTCTGATATGTTTCCTTTCATTTAAATTTTATTCATAGTGAATATTTCATTAAACTCAAGTGTGAAAGGGCTAAAGTGATGGTTCAGTGGTTACAAGTACACACTGTTCTTCCACAGGACCCAAGTTCAGTCTTCTGAGCTAAATTGTCACCAGCAGATACACCCATGAACACGTATACACACACATTTTTAAAATACAAAATCTTTAAAATCCAAGTAGAAATTATTTCTAAACCTAATCCTGGTTTGTTAGAGATAACACTAATTTGTAAATATTCAGGATTTTTCCAATAACTTGTTAAAAATATGATCTTATGGCATCAGTTCTTTTAGACTTATTAAGGTGAATTTTATGACCAGAATATCTTGATGAATCACCTATATATTGAAAATGGTATGTATTCTGTCATAATTAGTAGTACTGGTCTGTAACTATCCACTGAATCAAGTTAAGTGTTAGTGTTGATCAACTCATGCACATTTACAAAAAGATGGGGTCTCACTATGTAGCCTTGGCTGGCCTAAACTTACTATGTAGACCCAACTGGCTTTAAGTTCATCCATACCCACCTGCCTCTTGGTCCCACATTCTGGGTTTAAAGCCATGTGATACCATGCCTGGCTTCCGTAAGTTCCATTTGCTCATTTTACAGACAGATGTGAAAGGATTGCTGAGCTGTCCAGCTAGCAGGCTGCATTTCTGCATTTTTGCTTTTAGCCCCATGAATTTTTGTGTTAGCTGTTTTCTAGTTCTGCCGTTAGGTACATTCACACTTGAATATGTGCTGACTACTTGGCTCGCTGACTTTTTATCATCATGTAATGTCTGTCTTTGTCCTTGATAGTATTCCTTACTCCTTCTTTCATATACTTTTCTGGTATTGGTGAAGCCACTTACGTTTAACATTTCTGCATCTTTTCTATCCTTCCATTTTAAGCTTTCTACATAAGGTTTCTAGTGGACATCGGCACATTTTACTCTTTATACATCCTGACAGTGCATGCTTTTCCATACTGCTGAGAACGGAACCCAGAGTTTTCTGTATATTAGGCCAGCACTGCATCATTGAGCTACATTCTGGCCCTCTGCTTTTAATGAGTGCAATACTCCTGCTACACCCTAACCCCTAGGGCATCCTAGGCAACTCCACAGTGCACAAGGACAGAGACCTCACGAAGGTTCCAATGCTGATTCCCACCTTTCAGTAAGAAACATCCTCTAGAAAAGCCAAAGACATCTTTGAAAGGTCTCCAAACTCCTTGCTTTTCCAACTGCCACTGAATTTAAACAAATTAAAATTCCTTTAGACAGAACATTTTCTAGTCCAACATCTTTAATTTTGGCCACTGTTTGTTTAAATACTCCCCATTCCAAACAAAACCACACAATCAAATAACATCCTTCCATAAGGATGATTTTCCTCATGCAAGGAAATTCTCACTTAAAAGAAGATTCTAATTTCTCAAAGATTTCTTTTGATCCTATGTACACAGGTGTTTTTCTGCATGTATGCTTGTATATCACAGGTCTGCAATCCCCACAGAGACCAGAAGAGTTCATCAGATCCCCTGGAACTGGAGCTATAGACATTTGTTAGCTACCATGTGCGTGCTAGGAATTGAACCCAAGTCCTCTGTGAAAGCAACACATGCTCTTAAATGCTGAGTATTCTCTCCAGCCCACAGAGTCACAAAATTTTAATGTAGATTTTTTTTTATGAAATATCAAAAGAACAGCTAAAATCCATATGCCATATAACAGGTAGCTATTTCATGTTTAGTGGCCAGGTGCCCTCACCACAAGTTCTCCAAAGCTGTTAATGGTCTGCTACAATCACCATGTGAACAAGCGTCATACACTGGCCTCTCTGCCACAGAAGAGCCATGGTGGAGCCATCTCCAATAGAGGTTAAACGGAAGTCACATCTATCACTTACTTTCCTGGTAGTTATAACAAGACACCTGGCAGAAGCAACTCCAGGATTGAAAAGTTCATTTAGGTACCTGGTCTAGAGGTGGGGAGAGCAGGGAATCATGGAGAAGTCTGGCAGTTCAGAAATCAGAGGACTTAGGCAAGAGGCAGATCATAACCCTCAAAGCCCACCACGAGTGACCCAATTCCCACTCCCAAAATTCCCATAGCCTCTCAAAACAGCATCATCACCCCTCTGGGGACCAAGTGTTCAAACACACAAGACTGTGAGGTACAATTCACACTCATTGTCATTGAAAAGGCAACAACTCATAAGACATCCCTACTGGAAAACGAGCCACGGCCTCTTGAGTCATCATGGAAAGCCCCTCTGCCTAACCTGACTGCTCTGTTGTTCTTAGCACATATTTCAAGAAGCACCTTCCAGCTATAGGCCCAGGAAAGACGACAAAAGAAGGGTTTGTAAATAACACATCATTTGTCCTTTACAAAGGGTATACTGCATGCTGGTGGGTCAGATATCCTATCCAGTAACAGATAAGAGTGCTGCTCAACAGAGACGTGACTTCAGAGAACCTACAGATCAAAGCAGAAGTATTCCTTGCCATAGCCCAGATCCTGGTTCTCTGGCTCCACAGCTAACTACCTTTAGTTAGTGGCAAGTATGACATGAAGGAAAATAAATTCAAGAAACAAAGTATTCTGTCTGTGCCAAGGCTTCCCTGTGTAGAAACTGAGACTTATGATGGCTGAGTCATCTTAAAGTGGAAAGGTCCATCTAGCTCCCTGTCGGCTCCCAAAGGGTACGGTTGCTACCATTCTTGGGTCCCCTCTTACCCACCACTGCTTTAGAAGCAGCTGTCCATACAAACCCTGGCAAATCTTCTGAGAATGACTGATAGCCATGGGGCTCTCTACTTCTGCAGTCTAGATCTACATTCTACAGGCTGTGTCCTGGGTCTCACATGTCTGTTTTGGGGGCAGTAAGTTCTACATGCATGTATAACTTCAGCCCACAATAAGTTGTGCTGCCAATATGGCAAGGAAAACGACCTTGATGTTTGGGAAAAGTAAGACCAGAACTCTCATGGCTAAAAACAGTGAGAAGATTGCAACCCACTTAATCTGTGAATAAGTGTGAAAAAGAAAATCTAATTGTATTCAAGAAAGAAGGAGAAATTTGTATCTAGAAAAATCCCATAAAACCACTGACTTTGGGGTTAATGATTACAAAACACATTTTCTCACCAAATGGCAATCCCAGGAACCAAGAGTTTCACAAGAAAACTTGGGTAAAGACGTCAAGCCCCTCCTTTGCTGAGGGAACACAAGGACCTTCCTTCATCCTTACACTAGCACTTGGAGTTGTATTCACAGAAGGGATGGCAGTCACACCTCAAGATCTGTGTGAATCGGCTACAGAGACGGCAACCATTGTGGCCTTTGGATGAAGACACGAGCAATGACTGCCACCACCACCAGCTCTGGAGCTGTATGGCATCTTCTCTTCAGATATCAGGCACAGTGAGATGGTTTAAAAAAAAAAAAAAGACAGTTCATAAAATATGGCCAAAGACAGCCAACGGCCAAGCCTGGGTGACCTTCCTAGATGGAAAGCACTTAGTCTAAACCCCTATAGGGACAATCTTCTCATGGGCTCCCAGGGGCCATCTGATTCACAGGTGGCAGGAAGTACAGGCTGCCTTATCCTGCAGCCCATGCCTCATTATTGCATTCTGACATTTTAAAAGGAAAAGGCAACAAGTAAATGAACTTTACTTCCCGAGATTATTTATTAACATTGTTTTCAGAACACAAAACTGTCTTTGATGTGTTACATTTCTCATCTCACTCTGACAAAATGCCCCGCAAAAGCATCTTCAGGAAGGGAGGGTGTGCTTTGCCTCTGCAGTGTGATGTGATTTCCATCATGTGGAAAGTGTGGCCATGACAGCAGTTTCTGTTGTAGCATCAAGAGAAAAGGGCAGCTGGTCACAGGGCAGCCACAGTCAGGAAGCCAAGGGCAATGAATGCTGATGCTCAGCCAACTTTCTCCATTTTATTCAATCCAAGAGTCCCAGCCCACAGACTGGTGCTACCTACATTCAGTGTGGGTCTTCTCTGGAAACACCCCAGAAGATACACCTAGGGACATATCTTCCTAGGTGGTTCTAAATCCCATCAAACCAACAATTGAGATCAACCATCGTACTTGGTATTTCTGTAAATCATTTATTCCAGTAGTTTTTCTTAAAAAAAAAAAATAGAGTCAGACTCTCTTACTCAAGCATCACATACACTTGGCATAAAAAAAAAAAAATCAGACACACAGAATTCAGACAATTTCAGAGGACACAGGTGCCTGGAAACTTCCTGTGGGGTTCTTCTATCTGCTGGAGTGAACATCCTTATCTAAACCAAAATCTCCATTTTTTTTTTCAGATAAAAATGAAGGCAGAAAGGTGCCTCAGCTCGTGGTCTGGGACTGAGATTTGAGTAAGCAGAGATGAGTAACTGAAAAGTGCTGACAGAGGTGGAACTGGCCACTGCTCTGTTTGCACAATAAACGTGGGGCAAACACACACCAAAACCATTGAAATTGCTCATACCCTAGCTAGGACACTAAAATATCACCCTGCACTTTAGAGAAGACATACACAGAGAAGCAAGGAAGTGTGACTCCTCCCTTCTGACTGTGGTACTGAGTACTGGCTACCTGTGCCCTCCAGTTATCTGAGAGGCTGCCAACCTGCCAGCCTCTAGACAAAGAAACTAGCTATGCATGAACAAAAAGATCCTTCAACTTTTAAAAGTCATTATTATTATTGTTGTTGTTAATATCATTACTATTAAGAGAATATGAATACATATATTATGGACAGGGGCACATGTGCCACAGTGTTCAAATATAGATTAAAGGACAATTTTAAAGTCTGTTCATTATTTATGCCTTTACATGCATCGCAGGGATTAAACTCAGGTAAGCAGCTTTTTCAGCAAGTGCCTTTACAATTTGAGCTACCTGACAAGGTTCTCAGACTTGATGGACAAAAGACTGCCTTGAGAAAAACTTCATATAGGTCCAGATTCCATTGGATTATAGTCTCACCTCACATAGTTCCTAGTGATATGGCCTTTAGAGCAATCTTTTGCTGATTACCTACTATGCATGTACCATGTGGAGACTGGGGCTACCAATGGACATGAAGATAGTCATAGCCATTGAATGAGTTGACAGCCTGTGGAGGAGATAAGGCACACCTCCAGCTAAAGATGATGTCGCATGAAAACACCATGACAATGTTCAGGAGTCCTAGAGGAAGGACTGACCAAGTCTCTGGTCCTGATACTAGGATGAGCAGGTGATCCTGAATAAAGACAGCCATGGCAACAGGATGTGTGTAAAAGGGAGAAAAAGCAGTGGGCAAGCAGCCAAGCAGAAATGAAGCCATGTGGTCAAAGAGAACCACCACTTGACACAGCTGCCACGTGGGCAGGTGGGCACACTGTCAGCATCCAGGCCAGTGAAGATACACAGGGAGAGAGCTTTGTGGGCTGGGCTGTATGGTTTCATCTGTGTGGTTCTTAGGGGGTCATAGAGGGGTCAAGAGGCATGAAAGTAGGAAAGGATGGAAGACCAAGTTCATTGCCTGCATGGCTGACCAGCATAAAAGAACTGAAGGTGCAGGTAGACAAAAGCCAGAAACCAATAAAAAGGCCCTGGGAATTGGAGAATTGGGGGAATATGGGCCATGGCCATGAAATAGACCTTTACTTGAGATAGTGAAAGGCTCTCCAGAAGCTGATCTAGGGTCAGAAGCAACCTCACTTCCCAGAGTTCATGACCTAGAATGTAGCACTTTATTGTGCTAAGGGAGGACCATGGATCAGTTTCATAGGACTATGCATGTTCTGAGTAGCCAGAGAAGAGAGTACCAACAATATTTAGTGCCCCAGGCACTCATAGATGCTTCCCTATAACCCTAGATAGATAATTCTGACTCCTCTGTCTTTCTTTCCTTCAGTCACTGGCCACTTAACTTTATGACAAGAGTCATGGCAAACAAAAGAATGAAGAGACCATCAGGGTGCTACAGAGAAGGCTCAGTGAACAGAGCACTCACCACACAACTGTAAGGGACTGAGTTCAAATCTCCATAACTCAAGTGAAGCCAAGCATGCTAGTGCACATCTACAATCCCACTCCTATGGTGAGATAGCATGCAGATACAGGAGAATCCCTGGAAGCTCACAGACCAGCTAGCCTGGTGGCTGCAGTAAAGCTTGAGATAACAAAGAGACCATTTCAAACAAGGTAGAAAGTGAGGACCAACAGCCAAGGTTGTCCTCCAATCTCCATATTATGTACACAAGTCTGCACACACACACATTCCTCAAGTAACCAGGGCATGTATGACTCAATGCTCAGGAAGATAGCCTGAGATCGGTATTGCACAAACTCAGCCTCCCAGTCCTTAGCATAGGAGGCAAACAGTATGTAAGAAGTTGTTGGTAGAGAAGCTGCTGATCATGTCAAGTTTTACAGTGATGTAGACAGCTGATGGTCCACCATTGCTAGCTATTGGGTCCCATCCAAGTGGTCACCCTTCTGGTGGTTACCTTGGAAACAACTTCCCCATCCTCATCTTCACAAAGAAAGCAGCCCAGAATAAGTTCTTCATACCACTATATTCCATCAGTGGAAGAAAACTGTCCTTCAGTTTAAGCAAGTGAGTTGGCCTTGGGACCCCAGTGAAATACACTTTCAAATGCTCTCCTCTCTGTCTTCAGAAACCATCCATGCTCAGAGACAAAGCCAGAATCAGCTAAAGTAAACTACTAGCAAGCTGAAAATTCTCTCTCATGCATGCCTTTTTCACCACCAGGATCAAAGAATGGTAGAGAGAAGAGGGTCCTCAGAGACCCTTAGTCTTTCTGACTCTCTTTGCAATCCAAGGAGAATCCCACGTGTCCACAGTGGGGCAGCTCACATTGTCTCTCCAACAGGCTGCTGGTCCATAACATTATTTTATGTCATCTTGAGTGGCAGCCCAGTGATGAGATTAAGAGTTGGGTGGTCTTGGCTTGGGGCTCCCTCTGTCTCTAGCTCTTTTCCTCAGTTCTACACCTTGTTAGCTGTCCTCTCCTTCCTCTTTCTCACACCTCATTTCTCGACCTTCAAATATTTACTTCATCATCAGCTTTCATACTGCCTTTATCAAGTTATAGTAGTTGAAATATTTCAATGCCCCATATTTCTTTTTCTACTTCATTACTTCCCTGGACCCTGATGTATGTGCATGTGCGTGTGTGTGTGTGTGTGTGTGTGTGTGTGTGTGTGTGTAAATGTTGGATCTCTTCTTCTAGGTCTTTCTTGAGAATTAAATGATGTAAGATGGCCCACCCCACTGTGGGCAATACCTTTCCTCAGACAGGTGGTCCTGGGCCATATAAAATAGCTGACTAAGCATGCACTAGTGAGCAAGCCAGAGAGTGAGGCCCTCCATAGATTTTGCCCTAGTTCTCTGCTTTGAGTTCCTAACCTGACTTCTTCCCTGAGTGAATTGTGACCTGGAAGTATAAGGTTCAATAAATCATTTCTGTCTCAAGATGCTTTTTGCCAGCTTTTTTTAAAAAATCATAGCATCAGGATAAAATAGGAACAACGGCATCTCCAGAAATAGGCCCATGGTTCTGTGTACAGCACATGGTCAGCCTTTCTCAGGCACTGCACTCAAGGTTTGGGGAGTAAACTCTTTGCCATCTGTCTGGCTCCCTGTATGACAAGAAGAGTGCCTCAGCTCAGAGCCTTCTGGACCTTGCAGACCCTCAGCAAGGCATCATCCCTGCCTGGGAGACAGAACCATTGTTTTTTGGGGTCAATAACTCTTGACACGAAAGGGCTCTCCTTCCCTGCTCTGGACAGTTTAAGAGAAAGAGGTGGCTGTTGTGTCTTGGAAAGAAGATAAGGATCATTAGTGGGGTCAAGAGGGAACAATCTGACATCAATCATGTCACCTAGCAGAGATGGTGAGACTCAGGAGTGCACCTGCCCCATGCCAGGGGGCCAGCGCTCCCCGCTTTCAGTGCCATTCAAGAGAGAAGCAGCCATTCAGCCAGGGCAAGTATTGTATCATGCAAACAAAATAGAACCAGAGAAAAGATGCAGTTTTAAAAGCATGGCTTCGAGGAGCATTTATTCACTAGCCAATGGGGGAGGGAAGAACTGAAGAACCATAGGAAAAGAATATACTGCTGTGTTTCTACAATTACATATAGCAAAGCCAAACAGTGCTTTGTCCTGCAACAAAATCACACCTAACTGCACATTTAGATATCAAAAATAATGAGCTATATATGTGTGGAGCCAAAATTTGAGCTACTCCCCTTCCAGGTTTATTTCCAACTGTGAGTCCAGCATAGCTACAATGAGCAGAGACAACATGGTGGGTTCAAGCTCTCTTCTTCTGCCCTAACAGCTGCATGAGCCCAACATACTTGCAAACTTCACAGGGACACAACTCGGGTATAGTCTCAAAATCCGACTGACCTCAATCCACTCAAAAGAACTTCTACCCAAAATGTGTCCTACCTACAAGATGTGCAGGATAAAGATAAAGCAGAGATTGAGAAAATGGTCAACTAACGACCGCCCCAACTGGAGACCCATGCCATGGGCAAGAACCACTCCTTAACACTACAATGCTACACTGCTATGCTTACAGATAGGAGCCTAGCATAACTGTCTTCTGAGAGGCAATATCTAGCACCTGGATGGAAATAGGTGCAGAGGCCCACAGCCAAACATTAGGTGGAACTTAGAGAGACTTGGAGAAGAGTTTTGGGGAGGATTGAAGGAGCTGGAGTGCTTAAGGACACCACAAGAAGACCTACAGAGTTAATTAACCTGGGTCCCTAGGGCCTCACAGAGGCTAAACCATCAACCAAAGACCATGCATGGACTAGAACTAGGCCCCCTACATGTTTGTAGCAGATGTTCAGCTTTGTCTTTATGTGGGTTCCCTAATAATTGGAGAGGAGGCTGTCTCTGACTCTTTTGCCTGTCTTTGGTTGATTTCCCCACAGCTGGGCTGCCTTGTCTAGCTTCAGTGGAAGAGGATGTTCTTAGTCCTGATGTTACTTGATGCACCAGGGTGGGTTGGTACCCACGGGGGGCTTCCCCTTCTCTGAGGAGCAGGGGAGGGTATAATGGGGAGAGGGAGTGTGAGAGTGGGACTGGGAATAGAAGAGGGAGGGGGCTGTGATCAGAATATAAAGTGGGTGGATGAATTAATGAATGAATGGGGAAAATCTGGTTGAATTCAATTACAGAAAAGACAAAAGGGAGCCTAGAGTTAGATTCAGTGTATCCTACCCTGTCCAAACTCCCTGACGGCATACAACCACTAAGAACCAGAAATATAGGGTGCGTCATAAAAAAGATGACAGGCTGCAACAGTGAGCCATGTGCCAGGAGTTCCTTGCAGGGGAAGAAGCTTTGTAGTTTGTTCTAAGGGCACCAGGGTGACTCTAGGATCACCTAGAGTCTAAAACATCTAGCACGTTTTAGTTTCAAGCAAGGTAAGTCAGTTTCAAAGAAGCAGGACGGCAGAACAGCATGTAAGCAGGAGAGCAACAGCCAGGCTCTCAGGGACGCACCAGCCGTGCTCTCAAGAGCAAGGTCTTTCCATGATCACAGCCTGACCCCCTTTTGGCTTTTAGAAAAATCTCTGTGTCTCCAGTTTTATATTTCCAAACAGTCGTACTGGCACACTATTCTTTTAGAATGCCTGACAGTAAAAAGTCAGGTTCTATCAGAGTGACTATCAAGACCACAGAGCACATGGGCCCCTTGCTCTGCTCGTGGGATGTGGCATGGAGCAACTGCATTGGAAAGCACTTCAGTCATTTCTGACGAGCAGAAATAGACACCTACCCTTGGGCCCGGCACTTCCACTCTTTGGCTATTCCAAGGGAAAAATGAAAACGTATACACATAAAACTATTTCACGCAGATTCACAATTGCATTACTCGCAATAGCAAAAGTCTCCTGGAAATGGTCCAGCATCTGTCAGTCAGTGAGCAGGTAAACAAGCCGTGGGACATTCGTCCAAGCAGAGCTAATTGGCAACACAAACACTACAGACACATGCCACAACATGGAAGAGTTTCAAATCACACTCAGTGAAGGAAGCCAGCCAGCAGGAGTATGGATTGTACAACTGCGTTTATACAAAGTTTCGGAAAAGACAAATATGATCTGTAGAGACAGAAAGCAGATCAGTGCTTGTTTGGGCTCGGGAGAGGGAAGGTTGCAAAGAAGACACATGAAAGAACTTGACGGGAAATGGTTTTTTTCTTGCTTGTCAGAGTATATGCAGTTGTCAAAAGCCAGCCAACTGTGCATTTAAAATGTGTCAATCTTCTTGCATGTAAATTATCCTTTGGTAAAGTTAATGAGGAAAGAGAAGGTTGAACCTAGAGTCTGTAACTCAGCTCTAGTTCTAACTCTTCAGAGACTCATTTACTTTAAGTAACCAATTCTAAGCCATACCAGACATGAGGGCTTGTGAGAGTCTACAAAGTGGTCGCTACAAACATCCACAGACATAAAGCTGCACGTGCATCATAACTGTGAAAGTATTGACGAAAGGCGCAGGAGACATAGCCTAGATGGAGAGGCAGAACTGCACATGCAGACCTCATGCTGGATGGCGGGGAAGAAAAGCCATATGGAGCGCCTTCCAGAGGGAGCTAGGACAGCTCTGTCAACAGCTCAAAGACTGTCACTGGGAAAATGCAGAAAGGGTGGTGGTGCCATCTTGCTCACTGCCAAGTACTAGGTATGCAAAGATGAACCCAACGTAGTCCTCGTGAGATGAGTCTAACGAGATAGCTCAGAAAGATATACAGTGGACTCCAGGAAATGCTCATACCCTCAACAGGGGCTTCTGGAGGCCCTTCTAGGGACAAAAGAGCCCCAGATAGATGTGGAGAAGTGGGTCTGTTCCTAGGCTTAGTAGAGGCAGGTGTGGCTCTCTTAGATGCTCACTAAAAAGAGAGTCAGCTCGGGGTGGCTGGGTAGCAGTGACTCCTCCGGATCAGCCACTGATCAATCATGTGCATGGCAGGTCAGCTGAGTTATACTTTCTGATAGTCACTCAACCACCATGAAGTCCATTATGTGCCCTGCTCTATGTAAGGCTCCAGGTTCACTAAATGTGGCTGGTACCCTTTCCCAGAGATGCCATTTGTCAGCAGATCAAAGAATTCCCATGGTTCTCTCCCCTGCTCCTCAGCTGGCTTCAAGGACCCAGCTGACAAGGACTTCCTCCCCCCACCAGGGTATGTATCTCAGGAGTTCCAGCTCCACACTGGCATCTGACTGATTCATCCAAGTGGAAAACAAGGGGGAGCCCCTGAGGGCAGCAGCAAGGACGGTTTTCAAGGAATAGTAGAAATCCAAGGCTAAGAACAGTTAAAAGGCTGTCCAGGCTGCTGAGAAATCGTAATGGATTAATTAAAGTATCTACCTTGCAAGCATGGGAACCTATGTTTGGTTCACAGAACCCATGAAGGGCAGGTGTGATGATATACTCTTCTAACCCCAGTGTTGAGTTAGGAGGAAATTGGTGGATGGGGAGGAGGGTGTGCTTTCTGGCCAGCTAGCCTAGTCTACTTAGTGAACTTTATCCCAAAGACTCTGTCTCTCTGTCTCTGTGTCTCTGTCTCTCTGTCTCTCTGTCTCTGTGTCTCTGTCTCTGTCTCTCTGTCTTTTCTCTGTCTCTCTGTCTTGTCTCTGTCTCTATGTCTTTTCTCTGTCTCTGTCTCTGTCTCTGTCTGTCTCTCTCTCTCTTTCTCTCTCTCTCTCTCTCACACACACACACACACACATGCACACACAAAATCTAACCCTTTGGGGAGCATTCAGCTTGCTTTCAGGTTCTCTGGCTCTCAGCTCCTTCTCAGTGGCTTCACCATCAGCTCACATGATTGTGAGAGGTGAGTGAACATCTGAAAGACAGTTTGTATCCACAGCTCCTAATAGAATTAGACAGGCATAAGGATCCATGTTCAATGGCACAATATAGCCCCCAAATCATTGTGAATGGGGCCAGCTGACCTCTGGTTGAATTCTTCCAGGTAAGGAAGCAGATGGGTAAGAAAAAGGAAACTTTAAACACATGTGCAAGAGATGAAATTCTCACTGGCCAGATCACCCACGGCCAGCATTTTCCATTACTTCTAAGGACAGAAGGGTCCTGGGAGTAGAAATATAGGCATGTGCTACCTAGGTGTGGGACTCAGCTCCCTGTAAACCATCTTGTTGGTCATATCTAAGACACAGAACTGGGAGGATGCACAGGGCACACAGTTTTAGCCCAGGAAAGTGAGCTGCAGAGAAGGTACCCTTTGCTGCTCCTAGAGGGGTCGGAGGGGGCTTACTTTCAATTTTCCCCTTCTTCTATGGACAGGGCCAGAGTGTGGAAAATTCCCCTGGCAATCTGTGGTTGAAGGCAGGGCCCAGATGACACCACACCCCCTAGGGTGCTGGTGTTCTTTCCTGTGTCTCCACATGGCCCCAGGAAGAGACATGAATACCTGTCATTATACCACACTTAAGAGGCTGCCTCAAACACTAACTGCAGATTAAGGTACCATTAGGCTAGATTCAGGAACCCAAACTGTTGCTTCGCTTTGCAAGAAAGCTGAGATCTGTTTTGCTTCTCTTAGTCCGAAAATTACACCAACTTCAGTCTCATGGTCTCATCAAGATCTAAGATGACTAGGTATTTAGCCTCCTTGCATGAGTTGATAGATGTTTCTAGAGGATATTTAAGCACAGTCAGCCATAAATCACCTTCCATATTCCTGAATTAAAATAGAACTCTAAGGACAATTCTTCTCTTGGCTAGTCTAGCATGTGGCAAGAAGGGTTGTAGGAGGGACAAGCTTATCCCACTTCAGACTCCCTGAATACACTGTAACAGTTTAGTTTCTGTGTGCTTTAGGATACACTAGATGCATGGACAACCAAATGCTAAAGGGAATTAGCAACAAAAGCTGGAGCTGGGGCGGGGGTTGGGGGGGCAATGAGAGGTGTGGATGCATGGCTTCCTAGCAAGAACCCCTATGGCTGTGGGCAGACTGCAACCAGAATGGTGGCAGGGCACTTGCCTTATGCTCCCTTTAGTTTTCCCACACTTGAATGTGTACAGGAAAGTCTTAGGGGGTCTGTCAAGTGCAGATTTGGGTTTAGTAAACTTCAGAGGGGTTTAGCATGTCTATTGAGCTTACAGGTCTAGTGGGTGGCCATAGGACAAGAGTCAGAGAACCACTGGCCTTAGGGTACTGATGAACATCTGCCATGTTTGGAAGAGACCTACAAGGCAATGAGAGGTAGAAGTCTATACACTGAGGGTGGCTCTCACAAGTGCCTTGAATCCTGCCTTCTTTGTCTGCTCCACAGAGCTCATCACCCATCACCAGAGATGAGTAAATACTCTTCAAAGATGACACACATGGAATATAAGTTGGTCAGCCAGAAAGACTAGGAAGGTACCACCAGGCTTGAGCCAAAACTCATCTCCATGAGTTTTGACTCCAGGAGTCAGGACATCTGCTGCCCTGTTGGTGATATATTTTAGCACCAATCATCTTGACCTTTTCAGGTGGCAGTAAAACCCAGACAACGGGAGTGGCCTCTTATGACACCAGGTGCACTTAAAACACAGATCGACCTACAGAAAACACAAGTGATGGCCATCTAGAAAGACTAGTCAGCAGATGCCTTCCCACTCCCGACAGCCTCCTCAGATCAGACAGGAGTACCTGGCTGGCTCTGATGGTACCTGTGAGTTTTGTGGTTCACCCTATCTTCCAAACTACACCTACTTCTTCATGAGCCACAATGGTTTGCTGACGTCCTGAATTCAGGACATACTGTCTGCCTTGGGTAATTTTCAGATTATACTAGAATCTTTGGAGTGACTTGCCTCCCAGCACAGGGGCTCCAATATGAATCTTCCCATGCCAGCACACTAAGACATGGCTCGACCAATCTGAAGGGAGGCAGAGGACCTGTATTTCATGGGAAGAGAAACTCCATCTCTCTTCCTGTGTCTGAGCCCACGCATCTGTTTCTAGGATGTGAGTGGGTCTAATTGGCTCAGAGAAGATTCCATGGTGGCCTTTGGCTACCATTTTTACCTCAAATGAATCATATGTTGGCAATTGGACAGGCATTCTAAGTGTTCTATGAATCTGAAGTGCTGATTTTGGAACAGATTCAACTCCATTCAAGCCAACAGACATATATTAAATGCTCTAAGATGAAAAAGATAAAAAAGAAAACCTTCCTCCCTGAGAGTTTATGAATGAGTATGAACAGCCTTGCATAGCACACAGCATGCCATAGTCTTAGAGTTTAGTGACCACAGAAGGACAACAGCATCAGATGTCAAGAGCAGAATCCATGACCAGCTTCTCCTCCTTCTCTTCTCCATCCCTAGAACATTGCAATGTTCTCCTCCCAGGTCACTCAGCTTCTTCTCTTGTCCCTATAAGGCTCAGTGTCTTCCCTTACTGAATACCTCCCCCTCTAACAGCCCTATTTTAAATCTCAGATGCTCTCTCCTTAGAAGCACTTGCTCGCTCGCTCTACTCATAATGGTCACCACTCTTCTACCATATAGTTTTCTCATTTATTTACTGTACACACACACACACACACACACACACACACACACGAGTGGGGCTTTTGTCTACTCAGTGCACAGATCTGTCCCCAGGGCTAACTGGTGAAGTGGAGGAAAGAATTGCCCTCCCACCCCTTTCCCTTATCTTATGAATGGGGTTTTGAGTCTGCCTCCATCTCTTTCTTTTTATAATTTCTGGGGATGGAAGTAATTTCCAGGATCTTTGAGGCAGATCAAGTGTCTGACACCTCTATCTGATTAATTACATAAAACTTCAACCCAGATTCTGACATAGAAACTATTCTCTTGCACCACTGTTATGAATTAAGGGAAGGCTAATGGTTCATTCTTGCCTTCAACTAAATTAACTGAGTTAATTTAGTTAACTTAGATAACCTCGTTAATTTAGACAGCCTCTGATTCCATAATGGAGGTAATGTAGGACTTGTTCCAGTGGATAGGTGACAAATACCCTTTAAGATGTCAGTCATTATGTAAAATACTTTTGTCTTTGTTACTTTGTATAAAAATTGTGTTTAACCTATTTCCAACAGGAACACTCACATTTAATTAGCTGGTGAAGTGAGCATCAAACTTTCATCCTACATTAATTTTGCCTAAAGGTGCTATTTCAAATGAGCCAGGGCTAGATATGGCAGCTTGGCATCTGTCCGTGGTACCAATGGAACCCTACCCTAATCGCCACCCTAGCTCCATTTTCAGATCCTTGTGAAAAGCCCTGTGTTGAATCTTATTCTGGTTGAGAGGAGGAATTAAAGAATGAGTGGGAAAAGGAAAGGAGATGGAGCATCATTAGGAAGAAAGAGAAATAAGGAAAGGCAAGCAGAATTCCTGCCTTTGCTCGCCCTTTCCTTCCACCTTCAGAACACGTCCCACTCCATCTAGTCTAGAAGGATGCATGCTGAGTTGCTCTCTTTCTTTGCATTGTTTTCTCCCCATCCTGCTGTTCCACTGAGTTCTGGTTCTCCTGAAGAGCTGGGTCCCAAGGAAGTCTTCCAAGGCATAGATTATAGCTGACTGCTGACATTCCTGAAGCAATTCACTGAGAAAAACAGGAACAGAGACCAGCCAGGGCTTTCTGCTGCTCCCCTTCCAGACCTGCTTCTCTCCTCTGTGAAGGAGAAATGCTGAGGAAATTTTAGGTGTTTTTCCAACATGAGCTAGAACTTCTTTAAAAGCTTTTAAAGAGTGTGGGGGTGGGGGTGCTCGGCTAATGCACCCAAGAACGCCCTCCACACCCAGCCTGGCCCATAGCCAGCTGAATGGACCGGCTTGAGATTGTGTCTAAAGGAGAATGAACAGTAGATGGATACAGGGCAGAGAAAGACTGAAAGCCCTACCTGGAGACAAATGCAGAAGGAGGGCCAGGGACCAGTCTTGTTAAGGACCAGTCTTGTTAAGGACCAGTCTTACTGCTTCATTTAGGAGCAATTGCTTGTTTCTGCTTCTTCATGCACAGTTGCTCAGTATCGTCACCAATAGGGTCTTACCTGTCTTCTTGGCCACTTTGTCACAAGATAGGAATCAAGAGCCAAATACTCTTTGCTGGCTACAATTTGTTGAACTCAGAATATCAGGTCAACAGTTAGCAAGATAACTAAAGCTGCCATTTTGTTTTCAGAGTCTGATAAAAACGGTAAACCCCAAGAATAAAGCTGCAAATTGCAATTCAGGACCAGCAAGACAGCTGTATTGGCCAAGCACTTTCCAGGCAAGCATCAGGACCTGAGTTCAACCCCCAGCACCCACAGAAAAGAGCCAGGTATGGGGACCTGCATTCACAGACTTAAAGCCTCATTGCTGGAGAGACAGAAATACATTGCTGGGGCTTGTTAGCCAACCAACATGGCCTGATCAGTGAGCTCCAGATTCAGGGAGAGACTGTATCAAAGACTAAAGCAGGTGTTGCCAGAGAATGACAAAAAGGTTGCCACTTGGCCTTCACACACATAGACCCTCAGGTAATACATAGTGGCTTTCACACACATGTGCATATATGAATCCCACACATACATGAATATTCTCACACATCTGCATGTACACACAAATAAAATTTTAAAACTGCAAATAAATGTAAAAAAAACCTTTGAAGATCTACAATACATTCCCTTAGTGATAACATCCTCAAAGCCACAGAACAATGGTTCTCAACCTTCCTAATGCAGCCCTCTGGTATAGTTTCTCAGTGATGATGACCTCCCCAACCATGAAATTATTTTTGTTGGTACTTCATAACTGTAATGTTGCTGCTATTATGAATCATAATGTAAATCTGTGTTTTTCAATGGTCTTAGGTGACCCCTGTGAAAAGGTCATTACATCTCAAGGGGGTCTGGGCCCACAGGTTGAGAACCACTGCAACAGAATGTTCTAGGCAGCATCCCTAGGCAGAGGAACTAAAACTGAGCACCCATTCCTTCTTCCAGGCAGACATTTAAGCTTCCCCTTTCACTTTAGAACCCTTGGACAGACACCAAGCAAGGACTATCTCCTTGCATGCATGTAAATTTTCCATTACAGAATTGAATCAATTTTTGTCCTAAGTTCTAACATGCCAGTGACCAGTTGCTTCGACACAGCAACTGAGAATATAGTCAGCATGGGACAGCCTCAGGGTAGCAGAGAGCAGGGTTAAGCAAGCAGGAGGCAGTCTGCTGAGCCCCAGAGACAAACTGTCTCCCTCCAGGGCCCTTTGTGGTGCCCTGAGTGGGAAGCTAGCCAAGAGGCAGAAAGCACATTTGCTTAAACCCACTTTACAGAATGAACCTGTTTCTCTTCGCTGGCTACGAGGCCTTCCTAGTGTGGATGGGTGGGATGGTTTCATCAGCTTGCTTTGCCTAGTTCTGGATGATCAGGTTTTAGGAATGGTTAACTTGTTCCTGGCCCGGCCCCTGCAGCTGCAGCTGAGAAGTTGTGGGGGAACTGGGGCTTGGGAAGACGAAGCCTCAGCTGGGGGAAAGCACAGGAGGTTGGAGCTCCAGCCCCAAGTCTGCCCTGGCAGGAACTTGAAGGAGAAGGCACAATGGGAGGCAGCCCATCTCTTTGTACATATAATAACTTTTTGAGATTAAATATAATTACATCATTCTCCTCTCCCCTTTCCCCCTTCCAACCTCTCTTGTTGAGCTCTCACTCTCAAATTTATGGTCTTGTTTTCTTTAATTGTTGTTGCCTCTGTGTGTGTGTGAGTGTGTGTGTGTGTGTATAACATAAATGAACCTGCTCAGTCTATAAAGAGTCATCATGTACACATGATCCCAGGGATGACCATTTGGTACTGGATAATTAATTGGAAGTGGGGGGCACCAGACCATTTTACACACTAGCATGTCTATTCCTGTGATTATAGACATTGCCTTCTGACATAGAAACCTTTGACAAGTAAAGAACTATAGATAACATACACACCAAATACAGTGAAATTCTCAGGATTATATATGTGTAAAACAGTTTAATGGTGGTATAAATATAAATGCAAACCTACATGTGCTCAGAATCTCCAAAACCTGGAAGCTCATGACAGCTATAAATTTCAACACTAGGGAAACCAGTTGGACAAACTAATCCCCAGACAGAAGGCCAGAGTTGTAGCTCAACCCAGAGACTGGGGTTTATAGTCGTGGGGTATAAATGGCTGAGCCATTCAATGTCCTCAAACAAAACTGTTGTAGAAAATTTTAATCCCAATACTGGGTTTCTAATCCCCACCCCTTGATCATTCAATTCCTGAATAAAAGACACACACAACCTTTATATTTACAATAAGCCTTAAATAGCATAAGAACTAAGCAGATATCTACCCTCTATGCTATTAGAATCTACTTTCCTACCAATAACCCTTAGTTAGTACTTAACTATGTTTCATCTGGGTTTCCCTTAACACCAGTTGGCCAGCCCTCAAGATCTTGCTCTCTTGAACTCATCTAACCCATGCTGGTTTCTGCTTCTTCCTCCTTTCCTCCCTCTTCCCCTCATGGTTCACCTCCAACCCTCAAGCCTAGTAACCCTAAACCCCCACCTATGTCTCATCTACTCAGCTATTGGCTGTCAACATATTTATTCACCAATCATAAATAATTTGGGGGCACACAGTATCACTTGGGTCTACATGCAGACTCCAGGTCTCAGAGGCCTGCACTTAGTATTATAATACACAGCAAGACCAAATCTCAACAATTTACCTTTTTAGTCCAATAAAAAAAAGCCACCAATTGGTTAGGTGAGCCATAAAAAATGTGGCTCTGAGGGCTGGCCAACTGGAGTTAAGAACAGCCTAGATAGAACATAGTAAGTAATAATTTGGAGCCATCAATAAAAAAGTAGATTCTAGTAGCATAGAGGGTAGATACCCAGCTCTAGTGCTGATCAAGGCTTATTGTAAATATACAGGTTGTGTGTGTCTTTTATCTGGGAATGAATGGTCATTGGCTAGGTAGAAACCATGGGTCAGGAAAGCCAAGGTAGTATTGAGTGTTCTTAAAAGTGAGACTATTTACACAGCTCATTCTTAACCTCTGAAAATATAGCCCATGGCATTCACAATATCACACAGTGAAGATGCCCAGAATGGCCACTGGATAGAACACCATAGGAAAAGAGGACCATGGACAAGGGAGGCCACCGGGCAGGGGATGAGGGGAGAGCTTGGGTGCTGATCACTAAGCCTGAACTTCCCAACTTAAGGTGATAAAAGCATCTACTCTGGTCTTGTACATGTAGTTCAGCTATATTTAGAATCCCCTCTTTGCTATTCCAGCTTTAGGGAGGTGGAACCAGAGAGCTCGAGTGCTCTTCTAGAGAGAGCCAGAATCACTGAGAGTCCTTGACAGTTTGATAGTGGAAGGGGGCGGGGAACGCTGGTTGGGAGGATGGGCATCAAGAATGGGAGTCAGGAATAACTGAACAGTACTGATACTGCAGAGAGCCCGCCTTCAAGTTCACTGCCGCTCCCACCCACTCCCACTGTAAACCAGCCCCCCTCCCGCATGTTTCTAGGGTCACACTGCAGCACCCTGCCCACTCCCACTGCCACACCAGCCCCCAGCATGTTTCTAGGGTCCCATTGCCAGGCCACACCCACTCCCATTGTGATGTTTCATTGTGCATGTTTCTAGGCTGAGTGTGTATTTCAGATTGTCATTCTTACTCTTCTCTCTAATAACTTCTTTTTTCTTTAAAGGCTCCCTCTCTTTTTCTTAATTTAAGATAAATTATGCCCACTTGGTTGAGTAAAAAGAGTAACAGATTGAAAATTATAAAGTAGAATTTTGAATTCACTGAAGTTTTGAAAACTAAGGCAAAAATCACCACCCATAATGAAACCTTTAATTTTTTTTAAACGTAAACTGCAGGAATTTTTATAGTTAGCAAAAGTGGGTTACAGAGCAGACATTACTGGATCACTCTTCACTAAAGATACAACCTAACCCAAGTCTCTCAAAACACACTTGTTAAATGGCCTCAGAAAACTACCTGGATATGTATGGGGTTGTGGATATCATTCAATGCATTTATGTTTTTAACGCTTTAGTTGTAAAACTAGGTGGGAAAAAGGGAAGGAAAGAAAGAGGGAGAGAGGGTGGGAGAGAGAAGGGGAGAGGAGGAAGGAAAAGAAGAGGGAAGCAAGAAACCTAGCAAATTTAGGTTAGAAAAGCGAGACCAACGCCTGTGTACTGCCCCAGGACAATCTGCACTCAGCACAGAGAACTGAGGTGCTTGGTGAACGAACACTCATAGGGAAAGAGGAGACAAGCAGGACCAAAAGACAGGCCAACAAAGACATCAACACCGGAAGCTCTAACTCCCTTCCAGAACTGTCTGCTCCAGTGGAGTGGCCCCTGACCCTGGCCACTCACTAGAGCAAATCTTGGATTCTGCCCCCTGGAGCCTCCCAGAGTCCTCTGTTCCTTCAGAATGTGTGTCAGGCCCCAAGAAGTGAACACATGGAGCCAAAGCATCTTAGAGGTCCTTCTGGTTCACTTTCACTGCTGTCTTCATGGGTGTTCAGGAATGTGTGCTCTCATTTTCTGGGCTGGGACCTGAAACCTGCCACTGAGTGCTATGTCTTGGAATAGCACTTACTGTATAAGCACATGAGTTCAAATCCCCAGTTATTCATGTAAAACCTGGGCATGGCCACACATGCACGCACACACACACACACACACATGCACACACACACACACACACACATACACACACACCACATCTATAATACTAGGTGTATTTGAAGCACTGTGCCAGGCTATGAAAGGAGTATGAAGATGTCATGTTGATATCTCTTATTTGAATTTCAAGCATAATGCTCTTATCCATCAGGTCTCTCTCAAGCCCAGGCTAACTCTATTTCCTGATTATTCAAGTTCATGAGTCTTTGCCCAGCTATAAGGACCCACATACAGTGGAAGTTCTCCATTCATCTAGCCGCATCCATCCGCATCCCTAGGGACCACCTCATGTATACCCTACACTTCATTTTCCTTCCTCCACTTTCCTGGAGTACCAGCCCTCCTCCCCAACTAATGACCTGCGCCAAGGTCCAAGCTTAGTCGACACCTCCCACCACAGCAAACCTTTCTCCTCCCCAAAGTCTCACAGCCCATGAACTCATCTCACCTAGTTCACCATAGAACCACAACATGCTACAACAGTCCTGCTATGTGCCATTCTTTGTGTGAGTGTATTCCTATGTATGCAGGTGCCTCGGCTCTGGGGAATGGACTTCTCAGAAGCACTTTATGCCCCCAGGACCTTCTGTGTGCACTTCCTTCTTTCTCAATGTATGGTATGCACTTTTAGGATGAAACCCCCATCACATCCTGCCAGAACATTTCATGGTAAAGGAACTGATCAAGGAGACTTCTGGTTTAGCCCAACTCCTACCCCCACCCCAACACTGAGCTGACTCCATCATTTGGATCTTCACACTAAGGAACAGATCTTAGAAGGAAAAAAGGTCAAGAGATTGTTTGCCTTTGATGTATAATTCAATTTGCTTCCTGATTCCTAATTTTCCCCATGGCGTGCTTTGAAGTGGCTAATTGACATGAAATTACTGCCTTTGATCCTGAGCTGGGTGACTCACACTGGGTGAGAGTGCACTCGAACATAATGAGCCCCATGCATCCTACAGCCCCTTCCCCGAGACAGGGAGCCCGGAGACAAAGAACTTGGCACACACAGGTTGCAGGAATGTGGGAAGAGATCCATGTGGGGTGGCTGGCCCTAGCCTCCCACCTCACCCCCATAAGATGGCCTGCTAGCAGCAGATTTAGTAAGGACAGGAGAATCGGGTCTGGTGCAGCACTCCTGGCCTCTGAGACCAACGAAATTATTGTCAACTATAGCTGGAGATCACATACTGCCTGGTTGATGCTCCTTTCTCCCAGGGATGTGCAAAGTGATGTCTCTCAAGGCCTTTGACAGCCTGTGAGGTATTTCACCAATAGTCCCCAGGGGGACTGACTTGTAATCTTAAATGTGTCCTTAGGAGGCCAAGGGAGCCCAGTGTTCTCAGGACCTTATGTGATCACCAAGTAGCAAGACTACAATAGTCCAAGACTGAGGGGTTGAACTTAGGAAGAAGCAAATGAATAAGCATCCTTCTTAAACTGAACAACCACAGTATTAGTGAAATGCTGGTGCTGGGCTCAATTGCAAAAGTAATTGCCTAGCATGCATGAAGCCATGGGTTCTACCTTCATCATTTGATAAAGTAGGTATGGTGGTATACGCCTATAATCTCAGCACTAGGGAGGTGGGAGGGGGGCAGGAAGATCAGTGTTCGAAGGCATCCTAAGCCAGATAGCAAATCAAATTTTCTTCTAGTCTGGGCTACATGAGACTGTCTTAAAGGAAAAAAGTAGCAAGATATTTTACAAAGTAATCTCCAGACCAAAGTTTGGATCATATTTTCTCTGACATATTTAGTATTTAGTGAATAGCACACTCCAGCCTCCCTGCCTCCAGTGCCTTTAATTTTAGTGTTTTTTTAAATTACTTAATTTTTTTTATTAATCAGAATAACACGTTTATTTAGGATAGTTTCCTACATGTATATCACTCGCTGTGCTCATGCCCCACCCCCACCCCTTAAAGCTTTTACCCAGCATTCCCTAGGATACAGTTATTTTCTTACTTTATACTTATTTAAACTATAAAACTAATACTTTCCCCTGGAAAAAACATGCAGTAGCTTACATTTTTTAAAAAAAAATCAAAATCCCAGAGTTATATTTCTCAGAATGGGGAAGCCTCCTGTGATCACCTCCTGCGATCACCTCCTGTGATCAGAGTGTGAAGCCCCCTCTCCACTCGCTCAGAAAGGAGAATGGTCTCGCAAACACTAGGAACACGGACAAAGGCTTCTGCACCTAGGGCTGCACAGAATACTCCACAAAGGTGTCTGACTGCACTTCCCTTTGATGGCAGGACCTTCTCTCGAGAATCCTCACCCTGTGTCCCTCCACTCTGCTCTGAACTCTAGGCTGCCTGGCCTACCTGGGCACAAAATCCTCTTTAGCGATCATGAGAGGTATAGGCCCTCAGTTTCCTACGGTTGGGGTCTATTTGAGAACCTCTGGATGACTGAGAATGCCAGTCACCTAAGTAGCCAGGTCCCTGGAGGACACCATCCCTGGGTGCAGCTCAGCCTTGGACAGACTACTAAACTGAGAAAGGCCACTGGACACATAAGCTTACATGCCTCAGGGCAGCAGCTACAGCAAAATCTGGGCTAAGCCTCTATGGGACAATTTTTGTTGGTCCTAATGAGGTATATTTCACATAGCACAACATTTATACTTTAAACTATATAATTATTTAGTTTTGGTATATTCAGATAGCTAGGCTGAGAGCAACTCCCAAGACCCTGAGGCTGAGCTTCCTCATGAGAGCTTGTAAAATTGTCTGTAGGAAACACCAACCTGTACATGTTGGCCAAAGTGCTTCTCGGGGAAATCCCATACATTTTAGACAAAAGCAGGCACTGGAGAGAAGCAGAGTTTCCAGTCAGGCCTCCGTGTTGGTCAGCTTCTCCCACCTTTCCAACATCATTATCAAGTCAAAGGCTTTTTACCTCTCGCCTACAGTCAGCTGCCTTCCAGGAACCCTGGGTGCTAAGATGGCTGGGAAGGCATCTGACCCACCACCCAGGCACAGATGTTCTGTTACTGCCCACAAAATCATGAACCTGGCTACTTAGGGGACTGGCATTCTCAGTCATCCAGAGGTTCTCAAATAGACCCCAACCGTAGGAAACTGAGGGCCTATACCTCTCATGATCGCTAAAGAGGATTTTGTGCCCAGGTAGGCCAGGCAGCCTGGAGTTCAGAGCAGAGTGGAGGGACACAGGGTGAGGATTCTCGAGAGAAGGTCCTGCCATCAAAGGGAAGTGCAGTCAGACACCTTTGTGGAGTATTCTGTGCTTCTATTATCTTGTTTATGTAAAAGGCCCCAGGAGGGAAATAAAATTGTTTTCTGGATGCCATGTCCAAATAAAATAAAACTTCCCATGAGCTGCAAAGAAAGCGTTGCTTAATTTAGACAGTGAGTGACTGTGAGAGAGAGAGTGGATGCGACCACCTTTAAACAGGGTCACTTTCCCACTGAGAAGTGTTCTTTTCTGCCTTTGGCCTGATGGGTCTAATTGTCTGCACCAAAACCTTAAGAAGAATGTTCCAAAAGTCAGCTCTGGACAAAAAGAGTCCTTACACGGGAAGGCTGAATGGATTGTTGTGCAAAACCTAACTGCACAGAGAATCTTTGTTCTCAGCCAGTCAGGGCCTTGGGAGAAGCTCAGGAGCCACTGGGGAAGAACGGTGCTTGTTAGACAACTCCTTGCAGTGGATACAGTGAGGACACAGAACAGAGTGGGTGTGTTTCACTCACAACCACTTGGAACCCTTGGGGAAAGCAGGGTAACCACAGGAAATCTCCAGGAAACACAGTTTCAAATGAGATGCAAGCAAGCTAAGCGTAAGGGAGAACTAGGGGTCTTGGGAAGAAGGAAGAGGGCACCTGACCATAATCAGCTCAGGATACTTAAAATGGCACCCAAAGAGCATACGCTTGTGTTTCTGTGCTTACAGGTTCAGGAGAGCCCCAGGAGCAACTCTTCTTCCCAGGTCACCCTCTTGGGAAGTGTCCTCCTCTGTTCCTTTATGTCATGCAGACGTGCTTAGCAAATGTTAACTCCCAGGCACTGTAGGACCTGAACCTCACCACATGCTCCTGGGCATTGTAAGCCAGGATTGAACGCCCTTTAGTATCTGTACTCAAGAGATAAAACAGGCCACCCACAAAGATCTCATCATCTTCCCTCGTCACCAGAGGGTATCATCTATGAAAGAACCAGACTTAGCACTCGGGACACACCAAGATAAGTTCTTAGCACAAAGGAGACTTATTTGCCCCAAAGGGGGGAAAAGGGGCAAGGGATAAGAGACAAAGACAAGAGATAGGAAGGGAGAGAGGGAAAAGGAACAAGGGGGAGGGGGAAGGGATATTTGTCCCAAAGGGACAGAGGACTGCCTCTAGATAGAGGAGGTAGATATGGCCTGAGGGCAAATGAGTTTACTGAGGGAAAAAGGGAAATCCTTGTTAGGATGAGTTGGTTTGTTTGGACTGGACATGTTAGGTGAGCCAAAAGGGGGACGGGGGTGGGAGTTGATTGCTGGACTTCAACATTTCCATAGCTAGACCTTAGTGGTCAGCCTTAGATGGAGAAGTGGCCAAATAAGGGACTTGACCTTGGTGGCTAGCTTCAGGAATGTAATCTAAGAGATTTTAGCAAGGGTGTGAAGAAGGATAAAAGACAAAGCATATAGATACCATGTTTGCCGTGCTTGGGCCTGCTTCAGTCCTTCAGTCGATCCAGGGCCCAAGTCGCCAGCGGCATGCCATCTACCCACCATCATCTGAAGACTGCCAGGTACCTGACCTGTTACTTCATCTCCAACCCTGTGACCTTGGTCTCCTCATTGTTTATACTAAGGGCATCAGTATCCAGGTACCTGGCATACAAGAACACAGCAGGAATCAGGCCAAGCTCTGACCAACTCAGTTTTGTATCTTCAGAGATGCAGTGGCTGGCCTTTGACATATCAGGAAACATCCAAAGTCACTGAGTGGACCTATAATCTAAGCATATCACCAAGAGCCATGCTCCTTAAGACTCTGAGAATAACAGTCTCCAATAAGCCTTGTAATCCAAATTTGAGTGAACCTGGGACTTGAAGTACATTCTGCCATTGTCACCCAACTTACTCCATGACAAATCTGTGTGTTAGAAACCACTCCACAAACCTCTTAGCAGAACACCAACCGTAGTCCTTTCCCACCTGCAGGACTTCCTTTCCTTATCCCTTTGATCAAATACTTGACAAAAAGCAACAGAGGAGGAAAGGTTTGTTTTGAGTTACAGTCTGAGAGCACAGTCCTCCCTCACAGGAAAGAAAACTCAGCAGCAGTAGGTTAAGGAATGGACCAGGAAATGGAGGGAGGGGCAAGCTAGTGCTCAGCTGGCTTCCTTTTGACTCAGTGAGAGGCCCAGCTCTTGCTTCAGTTGGTCATCTCTGGAAATGTCCTCAAAGACACACTCAAGGGTATTATCACTAACACCTTAAAGTCGTCTTAGTTCAACTGAATTCATAGTTAAGGGTAATTACCATGTCACTTTGGTGCAAATCTCATTCCTTCCCAGAGCACCTGAAGAAATGGAGGCCAAGGGGCTCAGGGGATGCCAATTGGGATGGGAGATAGTCAGTGAACATCATCTGTATAGCAGCCACCTTATTAGCCTTGAGAAAAAGTGTCATCCTGCTGGGTGACAGCAGAGAAGCTCAATCAGAGTTTGCGAACCTCCCAGAATGATCCGTCTCTTTCTGTACACTGTGGTCATCACCTGACCTTCAACAACCAGCAGAGGACAAGGCATAGCTGGCCAGCCACCACCCCTCCTCTGGTACCTACCTTCCCCCGCCAACAGGAATCCCTGCCAGTTCTCCTTGTGAACCAGTTCCCTAAGCTTTTCAGCCCCTGGACAAAGAACAGGAATGAGTTTTCCAAGGCTCCTTCCCACACATATGCATTCCATAATTACACAGATCAGGACACGGGGGAAATATGCATGAAAATGGCTTGATTTGTGGAAATAATCACGCTTATTCTGGCTTAGCCACAGAGCACTGCAGCGTTCCCCGCAAACCCAATGCCACCCCCTTAACCCTCTAACAACTTCCCCCAGGGCTTGCTGAAGCCCACAACTCAGGAACAACTTGAATGCCCCCAAATCCTGGTCAGAGCCCCAACTGGCTTTATATAGAAAATCCAACCAAAGACAATGAGGTCTTGAGATCCCTGTCAAAGCTGACAAGTTCTTTAGGAGCTGGTCTCAGCTGCCTCTTGGTTGCAAGATGCTTGAGAACATAGGGCTGGGTCTGTGAACCATTGTGAAGCAGGCTTGGGCTTGTGTCCTAAGCATGCCATCTTGGGACTTCCGCTAGCTCAGGAGAAGCTGGAGAATCCCTGAAGGAAGCTTAAGCAGCCTGCTCTGTGAAGGAGCAAGCCTCAGACAACATTCCCTAGACCCTGGCTCTGCCTCCAATCACAGCCCCCAGGGCAACACAGCTGTTCATCCCTCCCCTCGGCATGCTGCTGGAGGCTGGGAACTAGGTCCAGAGATCTCTAAATGTGGTTTGCACAGGACCTTCTATCTGCATCTCTATCTATAAAACCTAGCCCTGGGCTGGGAACAGGAATGATTCCTTAAGTTTCACAAGGAAAGAAATAAAAGCAGTCTTCATCCAGCCCCGAGACGGTCAGTATACCTTAACTGTGCAGTTCTATACCCAGTGCTCAATGAGGGGGTCAGGCTGAGGATGGCATGGGAGCTATGTGTAGCACAGATAGAAAACCTGACCATCAGTCTCCTCAAGCTTCGGAGTAGTCACATTACAGAGAACGGCCTAGTAGAGCAATTCTGGTGTCCTAAGGCACAAACAGGCTGGGGCTCAGGCCATTCAGCGCCTTCCTAGGCCTTACTGAGATGTCACACTTAACCTAAGCGTCCGTGTGGCTTCTAGCTGGCCACCTGTTTGTCTCCCTTAACTTCCGGGAAGTCACAAGCCTCTGGCTGATTCCAGTCTGCAGACCTGCTGCACAGAGAGCTCACTGTTTATGGTAAGCCAGTGATGCTGAATTCTTAGCCAGCCCTCACATGAGAGGTGCCATGCCCTCCCAGAAGTGGCGCACAGGACGACAGTCCTGTTGTGGCAGGGCCTGGGACGGCACTAATAGAAAATCGTGGGAGATGCCAAAAGGCTGTGGTTAGGTTAAACTCTGCCATTAAGCTCCAAGAGGTCTCTCTATATGCCTAAAGCTCAGATTCCTATAAGGCACAAGGTGACATATATAACATAGGCTCTGTAGTAGCCAGATCTCTCGGGTCATCTCTTCCTACCTGCCAGGCAGAGCCCAGAATGCTCACTCCCAGCGCCACTGCCAGACTCCCAGCTGTGCATTCCTGTGTTGCAGTCCTATCTTATCATCCTGTTCTGTCCCTACCACCTCCACCTTCCTCCGTGTCCCCAGCTGACATCCTGGACCATCTGGGCCCTTATCACTGCTCCCTGAGCGTTATTCTTAGTACAACATTCTTCCCTTAACAGCCACGGCCTCCTCCCTCACTCCCTATCTGGCCATCCTTTCATTTAACCCAGGTTAGGAAAAGGTATCCACCATCCATGAAGCTTCAGCAGTGTGGAGGCATCACTGAGGCAGCCAAGACTGACAACCTACGAGGAGCCCTGGGAGGAAGAACCCAGCTGCTAGAGAAGCAGTGGTCAGAGTCCCACGTTCTGGGGTGCTCCTAATACCTCTGCCTCATCTACATCAGGATGCCTCTTACCAGAACCCGGGGGTTCCTGTTATAGCACAGGGCTTGGGGGAAATATTGAGAGCCTACCTGTGTGCACACCTATAACACACCTACCCCTGCCATAGACTGCAAACCACCCTGGGTCCCTGGGCATTGCAACTGTTTTAACAAGTTTTCCCACTTCCCTGGTCTGCTGTATGGGAACTCTGCCACAGGAATGCTTCTAGTAAAGAATCTTATCAGAGTTAGATGTTAACTAAGAGCAGCAAGGCTCTGAGCACAGGGAGGGGAGGACTCCTTCATGACACCAAGGCCAAGGCCAGGGAGATGGCTCAGAAAGGAAAGGCATTTGCTGAAAGCCTGGTAACCTGAGTTCCATACCAGAAAGTCACAAAGAGATGGAAGGAGAGAAACACACAAACATACACACACACACACACACACACACACACACACACACACACATGCGCACACGCACACACCCCTACCTCCAAGCCACAAGCTAAGGGGTGGGATTTGCATCCAGGCTCAGCATCTTTACCTTTAACTTCCTCACATAGCCATCCACATTCCTGGGCTCCCTTTAGAAGTGCTGCTGAGTCAGGGTGAACCAGCCCTGTATCTCTTCCCCTAGAAGGGAAGGCAGGAGAGGCATCACTTGCTAGAGATCTGCTAAGCAGTCACAGGTGGCAATGACAGCTCTTTGACCTGAAGAGGTGTTTCCTGCTGGAAGACAGGGTCCACGGAAAAGGATGGTTCTTGCTTTGTGTGTTGAAAGCACCCTGCATGTGCTTTCTAACAAGCCCGGAAGCAAAAGCTGCAGCAGAGGCTGCTGTTCTGAGGAATCATTGAGATAGGACTGCAAGAGCAAAAGAGAATGCCTGAGCATCACAAAGCACAAACAAAAGGTGAGGAGCTCAGTTCTTCTTTGCCCAGGGTCATGCCCCTGCCACCACCACTACTACCACCTGCCCAAGGAATGCAGTGTCATATCTATGTACTTCAAAGATCTAGAGGCCTGCTGGTCAGCAGGTGTGGGAAACCATCCCAGGCATCCAACTCCAGACAAGAACCCATCCAATATTTGAAGGCAACTCTGCCCATTTTTGGTGAGCCACACTGTTCAGTAGGCGCCTGAGATTTTTCCCTCTGCCTGGGATAATGATGGCAGAGGGACCTACCCGCTCATCAAGGCGGTGGGCTGCTCTCTGGGGAAGTATTAATTATCTCAGGTTCTTTTCTTCAGCAATGTCAAATTACATGGGGTTTGAGTGTGCTGAGGGTTAGGAGGACATAAGAGAAATGGGCAACGTTTATGGTTTAGAACCGAGATTAGATCCAATCACAGAAATAGCCTAAGAGGTAAGTGAACATGTGTGTTTATGACAAGAAGAGAAATCTAATGTCAATGAGACTTCTGTCTGAGACCAGAGAAGGAAAAACACTACCTGTGCCCCACCAAGTCCAGGCAAGGTCTCCAGTTTCCCAGCACATGGCAATTCAGAACTCAGTATCAGTCCTGAGGTGTTGCCTATTGAGAAAAAAAAATTGTGGCTTTTGGTGTGTAGATATATGATGAACCTAGAAGTATCAGGAGGCTGTCTGCCAAACCTTTTATTACATATGTCCCCTAGGAGATAGTATCAGGGCCAGTGCCATAAGCTAGAAGGCCTAAGGTGGTCCTGTACCTTCTGTGTCAACTCCTGGCTCTCACCTGACCCTCTAAAGAGACAAGGCTAGGCCAGAGCATTGGTCCCGTCATTTCAGGCCTTAGGCCACTTCTAGTCACAGGAGTCATAGCCTCTTTAGAAGTTAACAATATCCATGAACGCTGGCCTCCATGAGAGACCGAGACAGAAAGGTGGCTGCTCCTGTGTGCATTTGGGAGTCTTTTTTTTTTTTTTCATGGAATCCTTCCTTCC
>NW_022196895.1:21079191-21092738 GCF_008632895.1 Mastomys coucha | reverse complement strand
TTTTTGAGACAGTCTTTCACTGAATCTGCACTTCCGTGGCCAGGGCTCTAGCTCACTTCCAGCATTATGATTACAGTCGTGCATGACCCCAGCCAGGTTTCTAGGTGGATGCTTGTGATCCAAACTTGGGTCCTTGTGCACTGGGCGAGGCACCCTGCTGACTGAGCCATCTGAGGGGGGGGGGCATCCTCCTCGTTCTTGGATTAAGTCAAGCTCCTGCTGCCACTGTTCATGGTGGCTTTAGTTCTCCCCCTTTCTCCTCCTCCCTTTGCACCTCTGCCATGCCCAGAGACCCATCCAGGCTTCTCCCCTACTCTGTGACCCTGGCACTCTCCTGCTTTCTCCACTGAGCACAGACCCTTCCCACTCTGCAACTTATCACACTGGCAGTCACCAGAGGAAAAGAAGCACAATGTCTCCAGAGTGTTTGTTGATGGAATTTATATCTCTCTGACCCAAATTTCCCCTGCTGGACCTGCCTAAAATTCTGGAAGAGCTGAATGGCCCCTGGCCTTCTGAGTGCTGGGGTCTAGGGAACACTGCAGCATCTTCCAGCACAGCGCACGAGAAGCTTCCAGAAGTACTCAGAGGTCAGAGGGCCCCACTGCACATCTCAAATAGCAGTTAGCACTCTCTAGGAGACGTTGAAGGCTGAACAGACCTTAGGAAGCACCCTATCGACCGTTATTAACGTTATTAATGGAAGGAATGTTTACTGCTCGCCCTGGCTTGGCCTCTGCTAATCCTTCCCACAGACACCTTTTATCAGAAAGGCTCACAGTTCTTTTCTTCAACACGTCAATATTGACACAATCACCCCAAATCTTAAGTACAGTGGCATGTTTTCCAAGAGAATTATCAACCCAACCACGCACAGGCACAGACCAAGTGGAGTGTCAGTTATTGGAAGCATGAAGCTTTCCTGGGTAAATAAAATTTAAACAAGTTGCTTTCTTGGGTCTGCACAAACCAGGCAGTGTATCAGAGATAGAACATTCTCATCAACATTGTGAATTTCCTTTCAGCTTAAGAACCCATTTGCTGAGTGAATTTCATGTCTCTGAGCATTTTATTAGTAAATAGACACCCCCAAAGAAAAAGAAATACTATTTTAAGATCAAAGATTTGGATTGTTAATCTATCCATATATGAAGCACTTACAAGGAACTGCTGGATTTTATTTCCACCAACTTCAAGGTGAAAGTAAAAACTCCTAAGCTTATTAACTAACTATCAGCTAGCTCTGACAACATTTATATTTTCAGCAAACAAACTGGACTTTGGCCCACATGCTCGGCACAGCCTATGAGGTTCTCAGAAAGGAACGCTTGCATATTCAAATCTTCTCCCACTCCAACACCTCTTCTAGACAAGGAACGATAAAGCCAGGCTATCCTGGAGCTCTTTATGTAGCCAAGAGTGACCGTAAACTCTTAATCCTCCTACTTTTCTGCCTGCATTGGGATGGCAGGCATCTGCCATCATGCCTGCTTTATGCAGTGCTGAGAGATGACCCAGGGCTTCAGACAGGTCAGGCAAGCACACTACCAACTGAGCCGCATCCCCAGTGCCTTAAATGTTCACTTTTGACTGTATGGAGACCACTGACATGCAAGGCAACACTTCACTCACTTGGATTTTACTGAGCATCTAACTCTCAAAATCTCTGAAAATGAAAGTCCCCATGAACAAAATCATCGGAATGGTTCTTTTTAATCCATAAGTCACAAATATCAAAATTATACTGGGCAGCAAGAGACCAATGGTCACTTCTTGCTGTCTTTAAACTACTGGGAACCTACTCGTTAGGGAATCTGATCCAAATTATGCATCATCATGTAATATGTCAGCAGGGAACTATAAAAAGGTGAGAGAGCTCATTAATTGCCTGCACCCAGGTGTAATTTACCAGAGCCTTGGAGAGCTCTGTCCTGGTTCCTTCAGAGCACAGGCCAGGAAGCAGAGCACCTGAACATGTGAGCCAGGGCATAGGAGGAGCAGAAATAGCCAAGGCTAGAGGCAATAGAGAGAGTATAGGAGACACTTTAATGAAAACAGCTTTTGCATAGGGTGGCGCGGTAGTGCACACTTCTGATCCCAGCACTTAGGAGGCAGATCTCTGAGTTCTAAGCCAGTCAGAGCCACACAGTGAAACCCTAAGTTTAAAACAAACAAAAATCTTTGCACAAAATCCCACACATACACACACACACACACACACACACACACACACACACACACACAATTCAAAAACCACTTCTTTCACTTTCACAACCTTATAGTTGATATAAGTTCTGGAAAAGATATTCAGGATCCTCCTGTCCAATTCAATTTTACTGAAAACAAAGAGCAAAAGCAAACAAGCCTGAAAACATGGCAGGCTTAGAAGGGATGAGTTGAAGATCACCATGGCCATGACAGATCCTGCCCAGACACCTGTATTCATCTCACCTAACAGCCCACAGTGCCAGTCTTGAGGTTTGGATTTGACCAATTAGAAAGGGATGCTTGGATAACTAACTTGTTCAAAGTTACACAATGATCAACGGGAGACTCTTGGCTACAATTACAGATGTGGGACACCACACACTTCCATCACCTGGCACCCTGAATACACGTTCCAATAAACTACCACACACATAGAAGTTAGAAACTTCTAGAATTCACTACCTGCGTGGTGTGGCGTGCCTCACAGCTTGCTGATACTTACAGCCTGACCTTTAGAAACAACATTATTATTGTTGTTGTTATTAATTATTGCTGGTGTTATTGTTGTTGTTATTCTTTTCTCTTTCTTTCTTTCTTTCTTTCTTTCTTTTTTTTTTTTTTTTTTTTTTTTTTTTTTTGAGACAAGATCTCACTATGTACACTATGCAGCACTGACTGGTCTGGAACTCACTGTGCTGGCCCTGAACTGACAAAGATCCTCCTACCTCTGCCTCCTGAGTGCTAGGATTAAAGATGAGTGCCACTATGCCTAGCTGGGCCTTACCTGATTACAGTAATGCGTGGTGGCACCTGTTGTCTGTGTGCACTCCCCAACACTTACGCACACACACACACACACACACCTAGGCAGCTTACTTGCAACAGCAGCCTGTCCAGAGAAGCAACTGACCCAACTCTAAGCTCTGGAAGGGAGCAGAATTTTAAAAATAATTTTCTCTTGAAGTACTCTTTGCAGAATCTGTTCCTAGCATCACAGGCAGGCAGTATGCAGTCACCTGTCACTTAAAGACAAGATACTTCTGGCTAACTGCTCATTATAATTGCATCATTAGAGAAGTCTGTTGTGTGAACACAGCAGGTGCTTATGCAACCCTTAATGGTATAGGACAGTCATTGGGTGTGGCCTCCTGATGCAACCAAGCGTTATAGGAAACAGACGAAGCTTCCTGAAGCATAACACAGAATTGTTTATTACATTAAACTTTGCCTTTATAACTAAAAGTGTACTCTAAGCAGATGTGGTGGCACAGGCCTTGCATTCCCAGGTAAATGAGGAGGCAGAGGTAAGAAGATTCCAAATTCTAGGCCAGAAAAGGGGCTGGGGAGATGGCTCAGAGGTTAAAGTACTTGCTGAGCAAGTCAGAAGGCCAGCGGAGGTCAGATCTCCAGAGACCCCCTTAAATGTTGGGTGGGCATGGCAGGCCCTCAGAGGCAGAGACAGGGCAAGCTAGCTAGAAAGACTAGCCATATTGTCCAGCTCTGGTGTGATTGACATCCTTATACAGTGCTTGGTCTCACAATCATCTCTTCCTCTAATGAGACATCCTACATGGGCTAACTATTCCATCTGCTTGCTACTGTATAGCCATGTGGATGAAAGCTTCCTCTTGGTGGTGGAGGTATCTTCTGTCTTAGGCCAGATCCTATTTTCAGAGGAAGCAGATGAAGTGAGTATAAAAATATACTTGGCCGGAAAGAGAGTGAATGAAAACTCTGAGAAACAAACTCTCAGGATGCTGAAGCTTCAAGGTAGCAAGGAGGTTAGGTTCCCAGCTGCCTTAGGGGCGCTGCTGTGGAAGCCATCACTGGGCAAAGCTCTGTTCTAGGAGAGAGGACACGAGGTCAGGAAAATTCCCAAGCATTAGACGACTCAGGCAGGACAGCTATGACAAGGCACGCAGCTCAAAAGCAGATCGAGTACCATGGAAAAGCTGATCTTCCTTCTAGATGGAAAGTATTCAAATATATCAGAAAAACATTTAAAAGGCACAGTGGCAGGAAAGATTCGTGGAGCTTCATTTGGCCAAGTTCTCAGCAGAGCCATTCGGCGATTTCAGGGGGAACTATGAATTCTCTGCACACACAAACAAAAACACACTTAGAATGTGTTATTCTGAAACCCTTGAGCCTGCCCCAGAGCAGATCATTGGGTTGATAGGACAGGCAACGCAGCAGTGTTCTGTAGAAGCAAGTGCTGTCTTCAATCTACAAGCGATGTTGTCCCAGTTCTGATTTCGCCTCACTTCAACAGCATGCCAGGCCGTGCCACACGCACATCAAGACCAGGGAGTCTGTGCTACCAAAAAGTCATATGTAATACTGCTCACATCGATTTTATTTTACCTGAGCTGTAAAGTTTTGAAAGAGTCATCCCTCAGAAATGCAACCAGAGGAACCTCCAGACTCCCCTCTTCAACGTTACGGCTCAACCTCAATGTGCTCTCACCCCCACCCATCTTTCTCACTCCACAACTCACTCTTGTTAGTTTGTTTTCCTTGAGATTCTAGATACTACCGTAGGGAACTTCAGTGAGCCAAGATAGCATAACATATAACTTCAATCCAGTCGCATGATTCTGATCTAGAGGGCACTGAATTTAAGTATATAGGAAGGGAGGGGCCAGAAAATGGATGGAGCCACCTGGTTCCTCTTTCTCTGCATGAATTATCGGGTGTTCCTATTGCACCTGGAAACTCTACAACTTGCCAGTCTGTATAGCTCAAGGGTTCTCTAGATCATCTGAGTGTTATTAATGTATTAAATAGTGCACGCATTATGAGGCTACGATTTACCTGTGTCCATCTCTGCTCACAGCACAGAACATATAGTGAAGCAGAAACAGAGGTCCTTCCTATATGATTTCTGAGGATGTGGTTCTGAGCTAAGTTAGCTTTTCTAAGCTCTCGGATCTCTCCCAGAAAAATGGAGGAAGAGTGGGTGCTGGCTCAGAGAGGAGAAATTCAAGTCCAGACACATGACTCTCTATCCCCTCCAGCTCTGCAGTGGCTTCTCTGCTCTCATCCTCTCAACACTTGTGGTTTTTTTTTTTTTTTTTGATCTGGCATTAATAGAAAATTATAAAATCTACCTCCTTGCTTTCTGAACACCCTGGCTTTTTATTGCTGGATTCAAACACCCTTTCATGTTTGGATTCAAGCCAAAATTCTTACAAAAACTAGATATTCTTTACCAAAGCTTGTGTTTACTACACAGCTTTGAACCACATCTGAAGATGCTCTCCCAAGCCAACAACCTACCAAAGCTGATATCTGCAACTGCCAATGAGGGACACAGGACACACAGGACAACCCATTATGAGAGGTTTCCAATCTCCTTGAGTCATCTGCACCACTTTGTCTCATGTGGTGTCAGATCTAAAAAAAAAAAAAAAAAAAAAAAAAAAAAAAAAAAAAAAAAAAAAACAACAACAACAACAACAACAACAACAAAAACCCACACAATTCTAACACCAAGTTTTTCCTCAGTGGCATTTGAAAAAACCAACTGAAGTACCCTGTGAACAAAAAGCCTGTCTCTTTCTGTGTAATAGCTATGCTTTTGGGGACAGTGACAAGAAGAACAGGAAGGTTGAGACAGACGGAATGGAGGACAGAGATAAGATTGAGCTCCAGTAGGTAGGGAAGTGGGAAAAGAGATGGACAGGTCAGAGTGTTCCGTGAGCAGAGACCTTTAGGAGGTAACCTGGTGGGAGAGACAAGATGGCTATTCATATTAGACACACTGAATATCAAGGGACAAGTCACTCATGACAGATGGAAGATGTTAGACCTGATTCTGTGATTCTGTTCCATGTGGCTGGGGAAGAGATGGGGGGTAAGCAGGGCTTTCTTATGACAGTCAGTGCAACCCTCAGAACTCAGTTCAGGAAGGCAATGGGGTGGGACTCTCTTTGACCCCACCATTAACTGTCACTCATGAAGAACCCATAGGCTAGAAACCCTGTCCTCACCCTTCCAGAAAGAACCTTTATAATCTGCTCGAAATTTACATGCTGGCTGATTTCTATAACCCTATTCTTTTTATTCTTATCCATGACACACAGGAGCTCATGTTGTTCCTCTCTCTCTCTCTCTCTCTCTCTCTCTCTCTCTCTCTCTCTCTCTCTCTCTCTCTCTCTCTCTCACACACACACACACACACACACACACACACACACACACACTAACCTTTTCATTTCTAAATGCTTTTCTGTGTACGTGTGTGCACCTATGCATGGTATGTACACACATGTATGTAAACGTTCATGTGGAGACCAGAGGTTGAGACTGAGTACATTTTCTGATCACTGTCTCCCTTACCTTCGAGGCAGGGTCTCTCCATGCACCTGGAGCTTATCAGTTGAGCCTGGAAGCTTAAGAGATCTGTTTATTCCCATGCTCTGTCCACCCAGTTCTGAGGTTACAGATGTGTCCACCATGCCTGGCCTTTCGCAATATTTCAATCCAACCTCAGATCTTAGTATTTACAGAATAGGCCTTTACAGACGGAGCCATCTCCTTGTCCACCCTGTCCTAAATACTTTCTATTGCACTGCACCCAATGATGCTTTCCCCCTTGATCTCTCAAGGAGAGAAGAGAAACCATCAGCAGGCACAGCCTGGAACCCTGATCTGATACAGCACAACTCCGTTCCCAATCTTCTGCATTTGCTGCAATCGGCTGTCAGAAATTGATTGGTCACAGACCATCCAAGGTCATGCAGAGAGGGAAAATCTTGCATAGCTAAGGGTTTTACTTGAGGCTCATGGTTAATTATAATTGTACTAGGAGCCAGAGCCAGGCTCACCTGCCACTGTTCACTGCTCAGGATAAAAGCAGTCCAACAGGAACCAAGGCTCCACTAACTCCACAGGGGGCCTAGGAAAACACTGGAAAAGTACAGGTGGCAGATATAAGTGTGCAGACATAGGCAAGGTGCACTCTGGGGGTGCAGTTGGTCTTTCTTGACTATGTTTACACACAGAGATTCTGCAGGAGGGTGCAGGGTCCTGCGTACATCGGCCTGGTGGCTCTAGTCAGTCAGGTGGCACCTGATGGGGGAAGGGCAGGAGAACCAAACTCCAAATGGAAAAGAGTACGTTTGCTACTCTCCTGAAGGTCACAGCCCCATCTGTTCAACCCGCTGTTCCACGTGGGAGCTGCAGACAGAACCGAGGTGTATCCAGTGAAGCCTTAAGTGTGTGCTATGGTAACTGTTGCTCATCCCAGAGCCTGAGACTGCAGGCCATGGATTGGGATTTCTTCTTGTTGTTGTTGTTATTGTTTTGCTCTGCTTTGCTTTGCTTTCTGGGGGGCAGGATCTTACTATGTAGCCCAGGCTGGAACATGTAATCTTCCTGCTTCTGTTTCTTGAGTGCTGGAATTTCAAGTACGTGCCGCCATGCCTGGTTGGTTTTTAATTATTTCTCTTACATTCTTTTCTCTTTCTAAAACTAGACATATTTACTAGACTGTGATACTGAAAGAGTTGGTTTTTTTTTTAAAAATGGAAGCTTAGGGACTAAGAAGATGACTCAGTAGATAGGATATTTGCTACGCAGACCCTCAGGATATATGTGAAAAGCTAGGTGTTGTGTAACCTATAATCTCAGCACTGGGAGGCAGGAGCAAGGAGAGCCCCAGAACTGGCTGGCCAGGCAAGCCAGACAATATTCCAAGTTTATGAGAGACTCCCCCCCCAAAATGTCATATTTCCTTTTTTATTTATTACATTTCAAATGTTACCCCTTTCCAATTTCCCCTCCACAAACCCCCTATGCCCTACCCCCTACCTCTATGAGAGTGGTCCTCCACCAGCTCACCCACTCCTACCTCAGCACCCTAGCATTCCCCATCATCAAGCCTCCACAGGACCAAGGGACTCCCCTCCCAGAGATGCCTGATAAGGCCATCCTCTGCTACATATGCAGCTGGAGCCATGGGTCCCCCATGTGTACTCTTTGGTTGGTGGTTTAGTCCCTGGGTGCTTTGCAGGGGTCTGCTTCGTTGATATTGTTGTTCTTCCTATGAGGTTGCAAACCCCTTCAGATCCTGCAGTCCTTCCCCTAACATATTGTCTTAAGAAGTCTGATGGAAAGTGAAAGAGAAGACATTCAACATCACTCTCTGGCCTCTACATACATGTGCACATGCATCCACACAAATGTATGGGAATGCACATGTACCATGGACACACACAAAATCAGTGGAGGTTTATCCAGTACATTAGAGCCATGTGAATGGAAAACAAATCTCTCTTAGTAAAATACTATTAAGAAGTATTTCCTACTAAAAGAATTGTGATAGGCCGGGTGGTGGTGGTGGTGGCGGCAGCGGCGGCAGCGGCGGCGGCGGCAGCGCACGCCTTTAATCCCAGCACTTGGGAGGCAGAAGCAGGCGGATTTCTGAGTTTGAGGCCAGCCTGGTCTACAGAGTGAGTTCCAGGACAGTCAGAGCTATACAGAGAAACTCTGTCCCGGAAAGAAAAAAAAAAAAAAAAAAAAAAAAAAGAATTGTGATAGTTATTTTTACTATTCCACAGATAAGATCAAAACAAAAGAAAAAAAAATCAACGAAAAACACTGAAAATGCTTCCCATTCATGCCTCTCCTTCCATCCCAGAATATTTTCCTAACAATTTTTTTTTCTTCAACACCAAGTAGTGCATGCTGGTACTGGTCCTAAGCCTGGGAAACAATTAGGCTAACCAGTAAGTATCCCAGGTGGCAGGAAGACAGAGTGCACAGGGTGAGGCACTTGGCCTTGAGCTGAATAGGGCAGAATGACTGACTACATGCACCCAGATTTCAGCAACGTTCCCAACACCCTGGTCTGCTGTCATTTCCTCTCCTGCTTTGTTTCATATTGTGAGCTTATGCTTGCTGCTTGTTCGGTCTATAAAAAGTGAGCATCGTATCAGCAAGTGGAAGAGCCAGCAGAGATAAACAACCCTGTGTACTGAGACCTAAATAGAAGCAAACTGGAGTAAGTTAGTTCCCAGTGTGCCTGTCTGAGGATAGCAGTGCTGGCTGAAAGTTTCCAGCCCCCCGGGGGCTAGATCATCCTCTTCCAAATACAAATTTAATTTGAAGTGATGGAATTGCTGGCACACCTAAACAAATTGAGAAGATATTTTTAAGGCACTGTCAAAGTTCAAGTGCAAACAGGTACCCAAAAATATGAGACAAAGAAAAGCATTCGCATGCAAAATAAGGCGGTTATGAATTCTAAGAAAGCAAATCCTACAAGAAGGAAAGTAATCACAGTTGGGCAGAACACTGACAGAACCCCAACAGTGAAAACACCCCGTGTATTTCAGAACAGTAGCCACTGTAAGGAGATGACCTAGGGAGGGCAATGTGTGCCTATGGCCTGTGTGGTGTATGTTTGTGTGTATGGATCTGAATGCATCTTGGTGTCTGTCACTGTTGAGCATCTGTATGAGCATATGTGTGTAGTAGAAGTATAGAACTCCAGGCATAATGTGCCTATTGTACTTTTAAGTTCTCAGTACTTGTGATTATGCACAAGAGATTGAGCCCTCTCACAGGAAAGGGCATTCTAAACAGGACAGTAATAGCACAAGCTCTTAAAAAAAAAGATCAGTAAATGGGATCTCTTCCATTGCAGAGACTTGATGTGCCAGGGTTGGGGGAGGGATACCCAGGGAGGGCCCCACCCTCTCAGAGGAGAAGGAGGATGGCGAAATGGATGCTGTGAGGGAGGGACCAGAAGGGGAGGCAGCAATTGAGAAGTAAATACATAAATGAATGAATGAATGAATGAATGAATGAATGAATAAATAAATAAATAAATAGGACCTCATGAAATTAAGAGGTTTCTGTATAGAAAAGGATGCCACCATTCAGGGAAAAGTGCAGATTACAGAATGGGAAATGATCTGAGCACAAAGATAACAATATAGTTTTAAAGTAGGGTACACACCTAAGCAAGGAGTTCTCAAAATATGAAACACAAAAGGCTTAGAAACAAATAAACGTTCAACATTTTTAGCTAACAGGAAAATGTACATTCGTGCTACTTAGAAGTTTCATCTTACATGTGTGACAATGACCAAGATCAATAAGTGAATGACAGATGTGATGATGTGAGAAGAATAACCCATGCTGGTGGGAGTACAGCCACTGTGGGAAGCCAGGAATCCCTCTACCTCTAGCTAGACCAGCCTTAAGTATACAACCTAAAGACTCTACATAAGATATTTGCTCATCCATGTTCATTGCTTCTCTATTCATAATATTCAGAAACTGGAAATAGCCTATATGTCTATCAACTAATGAACAGATAGTTAAAGCATTGTACATTTATACAATGGAATATCAGTCAACTATTTAAAAATCAAATTATGAAAATTTAAGGGAAGTGGGTGGAGCTAGAAACAGTCATCCTAAGTGAGGTAACCCAAACCTCAAAAGATAAATATCCTATTTTTTTCATATATGTATGTGGATGTTAGCTTTCAAATTTTGATAGGTATGCTACAATACAAGTAACTACAGAGATTAGGTACATAGTAAGGAACCAGGGAAGATCTCCCAAGGAAGGAGAAATAGGACATATTGTTATACAGAAGTAACAGGTAAGTTAGAATAAGAGAATTCAGTAGGGATGGGGATGGGAGAGAAGGTTAAAGGATTAAATATGAGGAGAGACAATTAGCACTAAAGATCATTTGAAAATTATATGAAATTTATTATTGTAGGAGATTCCTAAAATAAATACACATATGAGTCTAAATGGAGACACTATATAATAGGGGAGACACTGTCTCAATTAGATATTTTATGCCACCAAGTAAAACTTCTGGTGCCAGGGATGGGATGTTGAGTCATTGGCCAATAGAACCCCTCATAATCACAAGCAATTGCCAACACTATTGGTTTTCCTTTACAACCAGATGGTAAGGCCCTATTACTGAAAACAATACTTATGTCATCAAACATGAAAACGCCAAGCCGGTGCCCAAGTAGAAACTTCGTAGCTGTGTTTGCTGTGCTGAAAAATACTCTACACACTACCAGAGGAGTAAGGTAATAATATCACCTAGCTACAAAATCTGTGACCTTCACTCGCAACCTGCCTGTGAAATATACTTGTGTGTGTGTGTATGTGTGTGTGTGTGTGTGTGTAGCTGTGTGTAGGTACCAATGTTATAGGAGTAACCAACTACTTTTTTCTCTTATTGGATTTAAGACCTACTCTATAAGATGAACCCTATACCTGGCACTGCTAAAGTGGCTAAGAACCTGAGATTAGATAGATCATGGGCCTAATGAAAAACCTAATATTATTATTCTGATAAGGAAACACAGTGATAAAATGACTAATAAGGACATTCTGCTATATCCATAGATCAGTGCCTTGCTCAAGACCACATCAGAAAAATATTCTTTTGAAGGAGACAAAAATTAAAGCCCTCCAACTAGGTAATGTGCAGAGAATGAGAGATTTTAGAGCACTCAGTCCTTAATGGAGTGTCTTCATCAAAGCCCTCCCCTCAGAATTCAGGGATCTGTGAGGAACAGGATGTAGAAAACTTGCATGAGCCAGATGAAGAACTCCAAGGAAGTAGTCTTACAGATACAACAGGCTGATGCACATAGGCATCAGAGAGACTGTGGCAGCACAGGCAAGACCTTCACAAGTTCAAGCCAGAGTCTCAGAATGGAGAGAGATCATACAGGGTCCTAACCCTAACCAAATGGGTATCAATTGATACCCATTGTCAAAGGGAAAACTATTTCTTTCTAGTGGAGTGTCACTGGGCATATCGTCAATCACATGTCAGAACAGGCTCCATTCATAGGAGTAGTTGGCCAACACAAAACAAACTGCATAAGTAGGAGTGTGTGTGTGTGTGTGTGTGTTTGTGTGTGTGTGTGTGTGTGTGTGTTATGTGTGTATTGGCATTTTGATTGTTTTGATGAAGGGTTGTCTTGCCTTTTTCTTTATTTTTTGAACAAGAGAAAGAAAAAAACATTGGGTAGTGAAGGAGTAGGGAGATTCTGAGAAGAGTTGAGGGAGAGGGGAGAGCATGATCAAAATGTATTATATGAACAAGCCTTCTAAATAAAAAAAAAAGATTGATCCCATTAACATTCTGTCATGGAGAAGGGGCAGGCTCATGAGGCCCACTCCTCTCTGAGGATAAGCAGTCAGCCACTAATGAGGAAGGGGCATTTCCTGCAGTGGTATAACCACTCACCAAGCACACATACAAGTGAAATTGTTCATTTGCTCTGTCATTGGGGTTCCATCTTCAGTAAATATATGTTGTCTCCCCAGGAAAAGGTCATATAACAGGTGGGATATGTGATTTAAGGAACAAGATTCTTTTATTCAAGAAAATTAAAACATCTAAAATAAATGCTCAAATACATGCTAATATATTAGCTAATTTTCTTGTTACTGGAACCAAATAACCAATAAAAAGCAAGTTGCGTTTTGTGTGGGGTGACAGAACCAAAGAGGATAGAGGCTCCACAGGAAGACCAAGGATCTTGGGTCCATGGGGGCTCTCAGAGACTGGACCGCCAACCACAGAGCAAGCATCAGCTGGACCTAGGCCATATGCAGCAGATGTGCAACTTTGTCTTCATATGAGTCCCCAAAAAACTGGAATGGGGCTGTCCTTGAATCTGTTGCCTGCCTGTGGATCCCATTCCCCTCACTGGGCTGCCTTGTCTGGCCTCAGTGAGAGAGGATGTGCCTAGTCCTGTAGGGACTTGATGCGCTGAGGTTGGGTGATACCCAGGGAGAGCCTCCCCCTTCTTACATGAGAAAGGAGAGAGGGGATGGGTGAGGATCTCTCTAAGACGGGGACCTGGAAGAGGGCAGATATTGGGATGTAAAGTCAATGAATAAATTAATTAATAGAGAAAAATAGCAACTTGAAGTAGGAAGTGTTTATTTGAGCTCATAGTCCAAAGGAATGCAGTCCATCTAGGTGGGGAAGGCATGTTAGTGGATAGAGATGTGCTGTGCCAACCAGGAAGCAGGGAAAGGAGGACTCCCTCCTTTTCTACATTTTACTCAGTCTGGAAGCCCAGTCCATAGAGGGTGCCAGCCATGCTCAGGATGGATCTCCCCGCTTCAGTTAAGACTGTAGAAATGCTCTGCAGGTAGTCCCACAACACCCAGAGGAAGCTCCACTCTCAGGCACTCTGACACAACTGGAATTAGAGGTGAGCAGGAACCAACATCTGTCCCAACACTGGGGGTAACTGAGACCAGCGGGACCAGGCACACAGGAACTCTACCAGCCCAGTGACTCCAGTTCCTTCCGGTCTGTCTGGGT
>NW_022196895.1:21053305-21076259 GCF_008632895.1 Mastomys coucha | reverse complement strand
TTGTTGTTTTATATCAAACAACTTTTATAATACTCATTTTTATTGTTATAATATTTTACAAATTTTAATATGACAAAAATACCCTATCAATATGTACTATATTTGTGAATATGTACATCCAAAAAAATCAATAAACTTTCAAAATAAAAATAAAAAAAAGACTGTAGAAATGCCCTCACAGACACACCTAACAATGCATCAGCTCAGTGATCCCAAATCCTCTCAGACCAACACAGGCAGTGTGACAAATCCTTTACAACGGTGAAGACAACCCATGAGAACGAGCTTTGAAAGAGGCTAATTTGGGGAGCAAGAATTGGGCGTGGATGGTGTGTCAAGGTCTGTTGATTTTACATTGACTTAGGCAGTGTTTAGCAAAAATAAATCAAATTCAGAAACGAGACTCTGAATAAACAAAATAGCTGAATGGCCCCCAAATACTCTATCAGCAAAACTATGAGTTGAAATTATTTCCAAATGTTTAGACTCAGATAAATTTTACTATACAACTTAAAGCTAGTCCTTTAAACCAAGCTCTTTACTATTATCAAATATCGCGTGTCTTCTGATTAGCAAGACTTGGTCATGTCCCTTCCTCTTTCATCCCAGGACAAACCCCTCTGGATACTAAGAGAGAAGGCAGATGGCAGCGGTAGAATTATGGTCCTACCCACTGGAAGGATGCTCACATTCTCACTTCCCCAGACTTTCATGGAAGTCTCATTTTTCCCTACTTGAGAAACAAGAGAATCAAGTCTGTATATTTCCTAGGGGCTGCCTGTTCCAAAGTTTTCTAACTTAACAGAACCTGCCCCATCTGTAAATGGGGGGAGTTATTTCATTCCTAGAACATATAATGTCATAAAAGCATCTGGCCCTGCCAACATGAACACTTCCTGCAAGCTCCCATTACCTCTGAATGGTGAAGAAAGACTAGGAGGAAAGGCAGTGTGTGATCGGGGAAAAGATATCAGACACACCCTTCAGAAGATGACCTCCTTAAAAACCCAAACTGTAACTTAATTATGTAACTCAGAACTAAGGAAGCTGAGGCAGGAGGATTATTAAAAGTCTGAGACCTGTCTGTGCTATGTAATGAGTTTCAGACCAGCCTAGTCTACAGAATGAATCCTTGTTTCAAAAATACCAAAAGATGGGAAGGAGGGCTCCAAGAGGAGGAGGATGGGAGGAAGGCTATGATGCAATTTTTTAGAAGGTCTGCAATCACTTAAAATGAAATGAAATATAACAAATTTTCAAGATAAAATTGTCCCATCAAATTACCAGGAATTTGCCTTGATTTTTTTTCCAATATAATCATACAGAATGAAAAACACTATGCAAAACATAAATAAATATATTAAAGGAGCTGGAGAAATTGCTCAGCAGTTTAGAGCAGTTGCTGTTCTTGTAGAGGACTGGAGTTTGGGCCCCAGCACCCACATCAGGCAGCTCACAACTGCTGCCAGTCTCTCTAGCTCTCGTTCCAGAGGGACCTGACATCCTCTCCTGCCTCTACAAGCATGCACACGCATGCACATGCATGCACACATAAATAAAACTAAATGCTTTTAGAAAAAAAGAAGCACATCAGCCATAAGAAATCCAAAGAAGAACACAAAGTCATCACTTTTTTTTTTTTAAATCTCAGCAGAGGCTAGGGATGGAACCCATGGTGGAGTAGCTGCCTAACCCACACAAGTCGCGGGCACTAATCTTCACTAGGGAAGAAAAATCTTAGCAGTGAAAACCCCCACAAAAAGCTGAGGAAGAACAACACCAGTCTTGCACTGATAGGCCAATTATCTTACATCCTTTTTTTAAAAAGCTCCAAAGCCTATTTCCAACTCCATGAGTGGGCATACTTTAAAGACATGTGAGCCACAGTACTGCCAACACATGGCAAGGGATGGTGATGGTAGATAGATAAAGAAGGGATACAGGGAGGGACATTCTAAAAGCACAGGGAATGTCCAGTATCTGAGAGTACTGGAGGTTCCAGCCTCTGGCAATGACATCTCAACAGTGGAAAAGAATGGCTTTCTCACTGTGACTCACAAAGGAAGCACTCTGTAACCAATATTCTCTTCCATGGCTTGGATCCCTGACTCTCATGAACTAAAGTCAGAGTTCCCAACCTTGCTTGGCCTTTTTCATTTTGTTCTTTAGAAGTACTGCTATTTAAACATCCGACATGTCATTATAACTTGAGGAAGGTCCTTCCTAGCTCTACTAATCAAGTCAAATGACTTCACAGTCCTACCGACAGCTCTATCTTGTCCCTCAGGAAAGGCATGGCATCTACAGTGTGATAGGGCCATGTGGCACTTGACAGGAATGCCTGTAATTAGGAGCGATTGAGGTAATTGCACAGTATGGCTGCTCCCGAGATGCCTCCGCTGTAACATGTGCTTTCCCAATATATCCTCTCCAGAATGAGCTTAAAATGAGGATGTAGGAGCCCCCTGCCAAACATGAGGCTGAGAGGAACCCTGCCAGCAAGGGCTCAGCTCGCTAGCGCAGCTATGGAGGTGCCAGGAGCTTAAAGCAAGGCAGGTCTGGACCCAGTTCAAGTCTCCCATCTCTACCAGCTGGGAATCCCCAACTTCAGTCTGATCACACAGAACCCTGAGGTTCTACATTTTCTGTTACTTGCAAAAAAAAAAAAAAAAAAAAAAGTAACAATGGCCATTTCCTTCCCTGTTCTGGATGGGAGACATGAGCTTCCTGAACATGTCCACCGCATTGTCTGTATTTTCCCAGAGTCTGACACAATGCCTGGGCCACAGAGGTTCTAGCTCCAGGCTGACAGGTGGGACAGGGAGACGTCTCAGTCAGCATCCACACAGCAAGCCCAGCAGCCTTCTCAGCACACACACGACTTAGTCTCCACATAGCACGTACACAATATCCATCCCGGCATCCACACAGTCCAGGCTATCTGCTTACCTAGTCTACTTCTCTGACCTTCTGCAGGCCAGAATATTGTAAAGACAGAAAGGCAAGGCCTCATACCTGGAAATGAAGGTCTGTGCAAGAGAATGGCTTCAGCTTCCTAACTATGGAAATGATTATGCACTTACAATAGGGAATAATGTGGAAAGGAAAAAGAAGTTCAGCAGGTTCTGTGACGATGTACATGGCTCATCTGCCAATTTTCAATGGTCACAGGCCCAGGGGATAATTTTAGCAAGTAATCATTCAGACACCATCTAAAGACCAAGAGGAAAAAACTAGACGTGTGCCCAGCACCCAGCCTCGGAGGAAAGCCCCCCAACGCATGGTCATGCTTGGCCACATGAGAAAATGTATCTACTGAGCCATTTAAAAATGGCAGGAATGTGAACTATGCTGTAAATGAGATAAGGCCAGCAGAGCTTGCAACAACACACCATGGTTTCTCCCATCAGGTGCTTAGGTTCCTCAACAATAACCCAAAAGCTCAGCCCCGACCACTCCACCCTCAGGACAATGTTCAGAATGGCCAAGCAGCACTGTTGAACGGTGGCCCTTGGGGTGATGGTGGTGAGAGGTGGTACGGATTGTGACCTGTGGGAGGGCCATCGTGACCCAGTGGAATCCAATCTAATGGATGCAGACTCAGAGTCGGTGGGTCGGAGCACACAGTTGGAGTGTACCTTACCACCTCTCTCACCCTGATACAGCAGGGCTTTTCCAGGAAGGACGGCCCAGGGGAGCTCAGTCAAGCAGCCCACCTTCGTGAGGAATGAAGACTCTTGCCAGGCCCTTGAGGAAAGGCCTCATAGACTGTCCCCCACCTCCTCCTATTAAGCCATGTGACAACGTGGCCCATGTCAGCAGAGATGGCTAACCACACAGGAGTATGATTTAAATGCCAGTGGTATGTGTATCTGTGTGAATTTGCATGTGTGCATACATGTAGAGGTCAGGGGATGACTTTGGCTGTGATTTTTAAGGCATGCCACCCACTGTCTTTCGAGATAGGCCTCTCATTGGTTTGGAACTTGCCAATCAGACTAGGCTAGCTAGCCAAAGAGCCCCAGGGATCTGCCTAGTGCCTCCTTCCAGGTTCTGAGAGTGCAAGCATGCACTCCCACACCCAGCCTATTTTTTCATGTAGGTTCTGAGGACTAAAAGAGGCCCTTGGGTTTACAAGGTAGGTACTTTGCTGGCTGAGCTATCTCCACAATCCCCTCACTACTTTTATTGTTGCTGTTTTCAGAAATAATACTGCTATGTAGACCAGACTGGCTTTGAACTCACAGTGATCTGTCTGCCTCTACATCTGAGCTCTCAGATTAAAGGCTTAGGCCACCGCACTGGGCTTATCAGTATGCTTTGATTAGTGGCTTATTTCTTAGCAATTTAAAACATGAGTTCCAGATGCTGTCTGCTTCCCCCAGGAGCCTTTATCACCTTGGCCCAGTGAGACCTACTATATCTTAACGAGGTTCTTAGGAGAGTCACAGGAATGAATTCCAGGTGTCAACTTGACTGTTTGAGGATAAAACTGTCTTAGTTAGGGTTTTAGCTGTGAACAGACACTACCACCAAGGCAACTCTTACAAGAGCAATATTTAGTTGGACTGGCTTACAGGTTCAGAGGTTCAGTCCATTATCATCAATGTGGGAGCATGGCAGCATCCAGGCAGGTATGGTACAGGAGGAGCTGAGAGTTCTACATCATCATCTAAAGGCTGCTAGCAAAATTATGGCTTCCAGGCAGCTAGGATGAGGGTCATAGAGCCTACACCCATAGTGACACATCTACTTCAACAGGGCCACACCTTCTATAATAGTGCCACTCCCTAGGCCAAGCACATACAAACCAACACAAACTCCATCTCGAAAGTGTCATTCACTCATTACTCAGTCTTGCCTCCCTCTCCATCCCAAGCACATGTGAAGGTCCTACCTGTGTCTCTATTTATAGTTATTAGGGAAGAAGCCAGGAAACACAGGTGCAGCTGCCCTTTTCCAGCGCCAGGGGGTAGAAGCTATCTAGCAGGAAAACTTAGCACCTTTTGAGAAAAGAACCTGAGGGCCTAAGGTTGTGATGGGCCCAGGAAAGTCTTTGTAAGAGCTGCTCATCCATCATAATGAAGGAGCAGGCCTGAGACAGTCTACAGGATTGATCTCATTTAGGTCTTCTAACCATTGCCTTCATTGGATATGAGGGTTTAGGTTGGATTTGTCACAGGTAACCCAGAGCCTAGCCACATGGCTTATTGACATCTGCCTATGCTCCATTTGACTCTGAGTTCCAGGATGACAGAAAAGTTCAAAAGGTGAGCCCCAGAGACCACTCAGACCAGGAAGCCATTGAGAGATCAGTTTAAGGCCAGATCTGATTTTTTTTTCTTTTTTTAATTTTCATGAAAAACCCAATGCCAAGTCGATAATCCTGTGGATGAAAACTCAATGGCATGTTAGCAATCCTATGGCAAATGTAATCAAAGAACAATGACATGTACATACAAAAAAAAATCATAATAAAGCCCATTTCACTAACATACCCAAAATAAACAAGTAAATGGCAGAGCCTGAGCCAGAGGACCCACCCAAGAGCTAAGATGAACCCCAATGTCATAGGGCTCCAGAGGAGAGAAAGAGGGCACCTGAGGCAGCACTGGATGTTACCAGGACAACTGGGCAGCTTGTACTGAGACAGAGCTCCAGAACGGCATAAACCAGCATCCACCTTGAAGGTCAGGTAACCACCAACGGACTTACCAGTGAGAGACACCCTGGTTATACAGGGGCTGCTAGAGCATTAGAGCAGGGGCTGACACAGGAAAGCTGCAGGGACAGGACTTGGGCCTGAACAAAACAGACACTCAAGCCCCAGCTAGTGAAGTGGACAGAGAGCCTGGACCTATAGCATGCAGAAGAGGCAGAAAGGAGGCCCAGGCAACTGAAAAGGGACAAGTACACAGCAGAGGGAACTGTCAGAGGAGCGAGAGAGGGGGGCACTGTCAGAGGAGCCACGGGGGGGGGGGGGTACTGTCAGAGGAGCCAGAGAGGGGACCAGGCTGTTTAATGACTAAAGTAAAGAGTAAAGCTTTCTGCTTTTGGCCACAACCTTCGGTGTCCTACAAACATGTTCCATGGCTGATGGAGTCAGTGAGGAGAAGCGGAGACCTGAGAGGCTATGGGGTCTTCAAAGAGGCTACAGAACAATACATGTAGAGAACTACCACACCAGAGGGCTTAGCACACCTAAGATAAATAATGTTGGAGGGCAATGGTCTTGATGGTTCAATTTTCTCTGTAGAACAACTATAGGAAGTGTGTGTGTGTGTGTGTGTGTGTGTGTACATGTGTGGGTGCATGAATACATGCAGGTGTGCATGCCCACATACATGTGTACATATGGATATAAGAAAGCCAGAGGACAAGGTATCCTTTTTCAGAAACCTCCTTGCTCACTGGCCAGTAACCCACTGAGTAGGCTAAACTTGCCAGCTACCCAGATCCAATGTTCAACCTGTCTCTGTCTCACCAGCATTGTGATTACAAGAATGGCCCACCTTACCCAAATCTCTTTACATAGGCTCTGGGAATCAGTCTCAAAACTCTTCATGCTTACAAGGTGAGCCATCTCCTCGGTCCCAACTAGAGGCCTTCGCAGAACTATCTGGAATGACCCAGGGGTGCCCTCTGCCAGTGGCCACTAGAAAAGTCAGGGTGGGGACAACATGGGTTAGAGGTGTCACCAAAAATAAGTGTTCCTAAGAAGACACTCTAAGGGCAGCTCAGTGCATGACAAACTGTTCAGGACATTTCAAGTCCATTGTGGCCAGCCATTATGTAAATTATGAAAAATATGAGCAACTTGTAAAGGAAACCTACCAAGGATGCACGAACCTGTGCCCAATGCTTTACCACCAGACTCAAGGGACACAATTCAATGTTAATAACAGGGAAATGAAAAGAGAAAGGATTCAAGCACATGGTGTTTAATAAAGTTATTTAATACACGTTCCTGTGTTTTGTTGTAGCATAAACAGAAAGTTGCAAGTAAAATAAGAGTCCCCAAAGAAAATGGACCATGCATGCTCTAAAGGCAGCATCTGACAAGACTTGCTTCTAAGTGGGAGAATTTGCTTGTTAATTTACCTACCTATGCTTAGACACTCAAGCTAAGCCCAGAGATGAATACATACTCAACTGATTTCTTTACTGTAATTTGGTAGCACCAAGAACCCAGTCTCACTAAGATGCATTAATGAAAATGGGGAAGAGATTTTATTCTAATGCTGGCATTAATTTTTAACTCTCATCTAAAATGAGTGCACATGTACGTTCAAAATGCACATTCAACCCTTCAACACCAGATTCACACTCAATCCAGGGTAGTTTAACGAAGTTTAGACTCCCTTTCGATGAAATAAGCAGTTACTAGCACCACATACCGTCTTTTGTTTATGTTTTACATTTTAAGAGAAGCAGTATTCTACTTCCCAGGCTGGCCTCAAACCAATGATCCTCCTGCTTCTGTCCTCTAAGCACACTAATACATATGGCTCAGAAATTAAGTACAGATATGTATGCTGGAAAATAAAATTCAAAATGCTTAGCCAAATTCACAAGCCGTTCTCTTGCTATACTACACTGGTATCTACTCCACAAGCACCTGCAGTTAAAACATTGGCTAGATCATGTGGCAACCTCAACTCATCAATGTCGACAAAGTCTTACTCTGTAGCCCAGGCTACCCTCAAGCTCTCAAACTGACAGCAAACCCCTTGTGTCCAACCCCTTTGTACTGGGATTACAGGTAATTCATAGCAATCCTTCTACTCTGCCTTCTGCATGCCAGTTCACAGGTGATTGCCACTGTGCCCAGCTTTTCTCTTTAATCTTATCTGTCATTTAAGATCATGGCTTATACCACATTCCTTCATTATGTGGAGGAGCATACAGAATGGTCAAAATCATCCTGACAAAGGGCTTGAATCTCAACACACGCTGAGCCTACAGTTACACTTGGATACTCTCTCAGTGTAGAATGATCACAAATGTTCCCCTGGGCTTACTCTCATTCTCCTCTCATTCTCACTTTCTGCATTTATCTCACAAGCAAATAGCTGGCCAGTCCTCAACTCAGCACTACTCTCTAAATCACATTTGGAATAGTTAATGCAATACATAGCTTTCAATCAATAACTCACATACATAATTTACACTTTGAATAGCTAATCTAATAAAATCCCAATGTATTAAAACATTGAGCATGTCTGCTAACCTTTCTAGGAGTAGTACTAAAAGCTTGTCCCCATCTTATGCTCAAGGACACTCATACTGAAGTACTAAACTGAGATTTTAAAAAGGCATTTGAGTTCCATAAAAGACAGTTACTTAGTAATCCTGCTAAGACTTAAATAAATCAATTACTTAAAGTAATTCTGTGAGACTTAAATAAATCAATGTTTAGAGGGGTGCAATAGGCAGAGTCCTCAAGGCCCCCAAGATTTCTTTCCTGCTGCACACAGCACAGTCTACTCCCCTGAGCACCAAGGCCTGTGACTATCATAGGTAAATGTGGAGATGTAACTAAGGCTCTTCATCAGTGGATGTAATAATCAAGAGAGGTTAGCCTAGGTGGGACTGTCCTAACCAGACCCTTAGGAGGAGGAGTGAAAGTACCAGCTGGTAGCAGTGCGGAGGTGACCCCAAAGGAGTCCTGGCCCATTAAACAGTGGGCCTATATGGAGTAGCAGGGAGCCTGGAAAAGCAGAGAGTTCTGGTCTAATAACTTCAAGAAACTGAACTCTGGCCAACAATCAGGGAATCTGGGGGAGAAATCTGAGTCTCAGATGACAACACAAGCCAATCAAGTCTTTTCTTTCAGACTGGTGATGACCTGGGCAGAAGACCAGCTACACAGTAACAAGACTCCTGACCTATGAAGACTACAGAGAAACAAATGCAAGGATGTGTATCTTAAGCCACTCTTTGTGGCCCTTTACTAAACAGTAATTGGAAACAAATAAAAGGGACCCTGGAGGCTTAAGATATGGCTCAGCAGTTAAGAGCACATATTGCTCTTCCAGAGGACCTGAGTTCAGTTCCATCACCCATATCAGGAGGCTCACAACCACCTATAATAATATCTCCATCCTTTGCAGTCACCTGTACTGGCATACAGATTCACACACACACACACACACACACACACACACACACAATTAAAAATAATAAAAATAACTTTTACAGTAAGCTAGATACAAGCTACTTTTACTTACAAATAACTTCAACAAGTTTATCCTAAAACTGTGCAAGCACACAGAGATGGAGCATGGAAGGCAAGCAGACTTGAGACTGAGTACAAGTTGTTGGGGGTGATGGGTACTGTAGTAACTTTAGGGAAAGTGCAGACCTAATTTCACCCTTACCTGACAGAAATCACCTCATTTTTCTACACTGCAGTTTCCTTTTCTGGAAAATGGAGAAAGTACAGACTCCATTAAGTTTCTAGGAAGGCTTGCAAGAAAGTACGTGGATTTGGTCTAACGCTTGTATTATGTTAACTGGGTTCCCAATTGCATGAGAATCCACATGTAAGACACTGAGGGTCTCTGCCCCACAGTTGACTTTGGTAAATAAAGTTGCCGGTAGCCAATGGCTGGGCAGGGAGACAGAGGCAGGAATTTAAGAAGATTCATTGCAAGGAGCCAGGAAAAGAGAGAGAGAGAGAGAGAGAGAGAGAGAGAGAGAGAGAGAGAGAGAGAGAGAGAGAGAAGAAGAAGAAGAAGAAGAAGAAGAAGAAGAAGAAGAAGAAGAAGAAGAAGAAGAAGAAGAAGAAGAAGAAGAGGAGGGGGAGGAGGAGGAGGAGGCAGAGGAGGAGGAGGAAGGACTAACTGCCAGGCCTGAGAGCCACAGAAGAGAGAGCATAGAAATCATGTAAGAGCTGGGGAAGAGCAGCCCCAGCAGCCCTGTCCTTCCAACTGGGTCTAGGGCAACAATGATGGAATATAGATTTTAGTAATAAATAACTCAGGAATATTGGAGGGAGGAGCTAGCCACCCACATGGAGGATTAGGAGTAGCCTGGCAATTGAGCTATTTAAGGCATATTAAAATATAGTGAGCAGGGGGAGTGGGGAGGGAACAGGATTTTTTTCTTTTTGTTTTTGTGGTGTTTTTTGGTTTTTTTTTTAAAGATTTATTTTTTATTTTATGTGTATGAGTACACTGTAGCTGTACAGAAAGCCATGAGCTATCATGTCTGTGGCTGCTGGGAATTGAACTCAGGACCTTCGGCCGGCCCCGCTCACTCTGGCCTACTCCCTCCAGTGTAATTCACTATAGCACTGTAGCTGTCTTCAGACACACTAGAAGAGGACGTCCGATTTCATTATGGGTGGTTGTGAGCCACCATGTGGTTGCTGGGATCCGAACTCAGGACCTTTGGAAGAGCAGTCAGTGCTCTTACCCACTGAGCCATCTTGCCAGCCCGTTGTTTTTGTTTTTTTATATTTTACTTTATTTTTTTCTTTTTTTCGGGGAGTGGGGGGAATGGGAAAGGAGATATCATATGACTTGTAAATAAAGAAAATAATAAGAAAAAAAGAAAAACAATATAAGGTTGTGTGTGTGTGTGTGTGTGTGTGTGTGTGTGTGTGTGTGTGTGTGTTTCATTCAGGAACCCAGAACATTGGGGCAGGTAGGGAGGAACAAACACCACTGCAGCCTGGTTGATTTGAGTAGAAGTTAATTGGCAACTGCAACAGTAACTGACCGAAACAAGGCCCAGGGGAAAAGGGTGGAAATCCCACTGTGCCTCACCCATTCACAATCAGAGCCTCCCTAGGCTTTAAGAACTGCTATAAGCAGAGTATCCCTGGGTACTCTGAGACCACCTACTATACAAGACTGCCACAGGGACCTCTACTGTTGAACTGAATTGGCTTTGTCCTTATCCCTTTAACATCAGAATTCTAAGAATAACTATCCTAGTAGGATTCTCTCCCAGCACCAGGGAGGTTCAACACAACCCGATAGACAAGCACACATTACAGCTTCCCCAAGACATCACTCGCAGGGAAGGGTGGTCTCTCAAAAAAGAAGGGACAGACCGATAAAACCTGCAGGGAGCTACCCTCTCCTCAGAGATGGGAAAGCCTCAAGATGGACCTTAGACAGGACATGGATGCAGAAGAAGAACCAGTCACTACCACGCTTACCAAGTGATAGCAGATCAGGAGGGCATAGTCCTTCTACATATGAGGAGGATGTGCTACTAGAAAACAGGTTTCCTAATTGCCAGGATATCTCTGTTCTTCTAAAACTCCCATGAAATACTCTGTAAGAAGTACTCAACCCTGACCCACTTCAGCTCCTTCCTCCCATCCATCCTCCAACACAGAATTCTTCCTTCGACTTTGTTCGTCTGTCTTCCAAGTCTTTCTTCCGAGTCTCTTACATTAACAGCTCTAATTCAGCTGTTTGATTTTTCCCCACATTTGCCTTTTGTTTTCACGGTATTTTCTTTGTATTTCTATATTTTAAGTCCCTTCTTTGGGCTGCGGTAGTCTTAATCACAGATTTTGCTTCCCTTCTCTGTCCAGCAGCATTATCTACTAACCCCACTGTTGCCCACCAGTGAGCTGACCCTCAGAAAGAAGCATTAAGACAATCTAACAGTTGATAAAAGCATTCTAATGGTTGAAAGGAGTGAGAAAGAAAAAGGAAAGTCTGTAAACTTAAAAGGCACAGAATCCTAAACTCCAAAGAATAACCATCACTCTGCCTGCAAAATACTGTCCACACATACAACAAAGAACACTGAATAAGAGACAGCCCTTATGTATGAGTCACAAGCTGGTGCCACTTACTGTCCTTTGCAATTGACAGTGACCTATGAACTCAAACCCACTCCTAGCCTGCCCTCTTGCCTTCCTCCCTTCTGCAGCAAGACCCCAGAGTGGTACAGAACAAGACAGACATGCAGGGTTTTTCTGAGATCACCACCTCCTGGGCTGCCTTTGGAAAAATCATTCTAGAAAAGTGCTGGCCCTCTCCCTCCCTCTATGTAAGATGCAGATGCCTAAAAGTTCCCTGTCTCGCTTGAAGGTTTAAGGAAAAAAGTCACTAATATAAATCTCACATTGACGACTTTGTCTTCAACCTACAGTTTCAGAAACAGAGACATCTCAACAACTTCTAACAAGACAAGTGTTAATGTTCTAACTAAGGCTGAGAGCTCAACTGTAATGTGCCTGCCCTGCAAGGGTGGGTCCAGGGTGTGATGCCATGTAACTCATAGAACTCATGATTAAAAAACAAAAAACAAACTGTGGTGACAGCCATGTGTTATCTCAGTTCACACTGGGGAGGGGAGACAGACCCCGGGAGCTCACAAGTGAGCCAACCAAGTCTACATGATGAACATCAAGCTAGGGAGAGACCTTGTCCCAAGAGGAAAACTTTAGGTGTCATCTGGCACACACATGTACACACACACACACAGAAAGAAAGAGAGAGGTGGGGGGGAGGGGAAGAGAGGGAGGGAAGAGAGAGAGGAGAGAGAGAGAGCGAAATAAAGCCTTAAACCTAAGCTTCCATTGGGCACTATAGATTCTTTGTCTAATGGATTTTAAATTACAGATTTCAATAAAACATGGGGCAAAATTAAAAAGCAATCAAGGCCTTTTTCAGAAGGTCCTGATGGGGCCTTGGCCTCTGCTGCTCCTGCTCCAGCTGTAATAACTGCTCTGTAAAACACAGGCCCCAGAGAGGCGGAGCTTGTGGAGTCAGACAAAGCTGTGATTACTGAAAAGCTGAAACACTCAAAAAGAATCACCAAAGGGAAGAAAGGAAGTTTTTGTTTTTAATTCTTATTTCTACCCTGGACAATGATGGCTACATGCAAAACGCTTAATTTGCAGTCAAGCACAAGAAACGTTCTAGGGCATAATATCCTAAGCATAGCAAATTCCCTTTACAATCTCTCTTGTTACAGAATATTTCCAGGAATGAGGGTGTGTGTGTGTGTGTGTGTGTGTGTGTGTGTGCATTTCTCATAACAATTACACACAACAGAACTCCCTCTTTGCAAAACCATTGCGGTTTCTCTTACTTCTCTGTAAACTTCCCTGAGCTTTCCCACTTAAAGGACCGTTTCCTTTTATAGTATTACATAACCCCAATTATAATGATGAGCCCATCTCCAAACCATATGTTAGCAGCTCTAAAATTACAACAAAGCATGGATTGTCCACTCCTGCAGAATTTAAGATTGGGAAGAAATTTCAGAGGCCACTAAATATGGCTGTTCAGCCATTGAAGACACATTCCAAGCTTGCCAAACATGAATCTAAACTGACTGCCAGCAGCCTTCACTCACAGAGTGGCCCACAGTATCCCTAGTGCTTCCTCAGGACAAGCATAGCTACTAGGGACAATGTCACAGACCCTTCTGGGGTCCTATGGCCACTCCCTACTCTCCTGCATCCTATTAGGACATTCTTATGCTCAGGGACCCTATAGCCATTTCAGACTCTCCTGCAACTGATCGACATCCCCCTGGTGCCCAGGTCCTCTGTACAGCACGGCCATGGACACTCAGTGTTAACAAGGTGCAAAGCTGGCCGGACCACCTCACTCTAAAAAGCCATATGATCTGTCAGTGTGGTCAGCTAAGACAGGGGTCTTTTTACAGAAATGCTGTGTTTCTGGGTCATGTTTTTATATTCCTCTCTTAATAATTCCAACCAGAGAGGCAGGGCATGTTTTGCATTGTCTCACTTTTCTGGTCAATCTCCTAGATTCTCCATTTTGCTCCATAACATAGTAGATATTCTGTCAGCTTCGTTCATTGGTATTGTCCTGAGTGCACTCCAGATGAGGACAATGGCAGACAGACAGACAGAAAGATAGACAGATATATCTGTGACTACATTCTCACAGAAAGTTTGGAGCCAAGAATTGAGGCAGGAGCCATTATGCAATTTGTCAAGACAAAGTATGAACATGAAGGCCCTATCAGTCTTCATTATGACTAGTAGATAGATGAGCTTCCTTGGGACAGGCTGGAAGACAGTGTTAGGAAATGTTTAGGAAAGTATGTTCTCAGCCTTGAGAATCATCTGGTAGGAGAGTAGAGAGTAACCTAAGATCAAATTCACTGACGCTATGAAGCACGATACATGTCTGGCTCCTACTTGGTTTTGCTCGTCAACTTGACACAAGCTAGAATTATTTGGGAAGAGGAGCCTCGACTGATAAAATACTTCCATCAAATGGTCTTCAGGCATGTCCGTAGGGCACTCTTTTGATTAATGTTTAATGCGGAAAGGCTCAGACTAATGGGAGAGGTGTCACCCTTAGGCAGGTGGTCCTGGGTAATAGAAAGAGAAAACTGAGCAAGCCATTGGGAACAAATCAGTTAGCAGCCCTCCCCCATGGCTTGTGTTTCAGTGCCTGCTTGAGTTTCTACCCTGTGATGTGGAAGTGTAGACCAAATAAACATTTTTGTTCCCAAGTAGCTTTTGGTCATGGTGTTCATCACAGCAAAAGAAGACAAACTAATACAGTGCCTCTGCAATTATAGAGCCATAGCTAGAGATGGAGGACAACGTGGAAGAACAGAGCAGATGAGCTGGGAATCCTTCACACAGGTCAAAAGGTCACCTAGCATCTGGAAAGGCAGGAGAAACAAATGCCTACAATTCTAACATTTTCAGTTGTGATCCAGGTAGGCAAAACAACAACAACAACAAAAACATCATCAACTTGCCTCTTTTGAAATCTATTGATCTATTGTATATTCTAATTCCTAAGAATTATTTTGATAAGTGATAAGCTGGTGATTATATTTATTATAGATAAACAATTCATGCAGGGCCCGGTTCCTATTGAGTGAGTTCCTAAGCATGCACCACAGTTTTATGAGACCATTCTAAGATGCTGTATCAACCCACTGAATCACTTCACTTCTCTCTGCGGTCAAAACTGTGCTGAGATATTTTCCGTGTTCACAGGCTCCACCCAAACTTCGGGGTAGCCATCTCTAACCTCTTTTTTCCATGCCAACTCAACCCAGTCTGAGCACCAATGAGCTCCCAAAATTATAACCCCAGGTTTAAAATGCAAACACAACCAATTCTTTTGTCATAAACTAGGTGGCAATTATTATCAAGAGACAATGCCATTAATTAAGATATAACTTTCATAGAAGAGTGACAATTTGGTCATAGGACTTCAGGAGCCAGAAAAACAGGAAGACTGATTAGTGAGGGTTATGTGTGACCTCCCCCCCCAAAAAAAACAAAAATCAATGGCCAAAGCATGAGCGACCCAGGCCCAGGACAACAGAAGTCTTAAGGACTGTACTTCTTGCCTACTACTCTTGCTTTCTTGGTTTTGCCTCTTATTAAAACACTGAAGATGTTCTATTCTAACCAATTTCAAAAATGCTTAAACTGATTCTTCACTGGTATGATATATAGCCTACAACTCAGCTGTTAACACCATTAGGATTTAATTTCATTAGATTTGTCAAAATCTAATTGACAATAGCAACTATTTTCCTCTTTAAAAATGTATTGTGGTCTGATGTCCATGAGAATGTGCATATGTGTCATGCGTGGGTTAGAGAACAACTTTTGGGAATTAGAGTTGTCCTTCCACCATGGGTTCCGAGGATTAAGCTCACATCATCAGGTTTGCACAGCAAGCTCCTTTATCTACTAAGCCATCCTGCTAGAGCTAACTTGTTTGTGCCTTGCAATCTGGCAATCTTTGCTCCTCAAGGAGGCTGCTGAGGCATTAGACAGAAGTCCCCTTTCTAGCCAGCCTCCAGGATGAGCCAACTCATCCAGAAGCCTGCTTGCTCACCCCTGGACAGCACAGACTGCTGCACAGGGTGGACCTACCTTGTATGCTACCAGGACCCATAGATCCCTCAGACTACAAAGAAACATTGCTAACATGGTGTGGATACTTTCAAGTGGGCACATCAAATATGCTACCTGCATCACTACTTGGCATTCCAAGAGGTTCCCATTGATCCACCATGAATCCCAGGTATGAATGAGCAGTACTTGGGAGGGGACTTCAGCAGAAGCTATCAAAATTCTGTGTGCAGCCCATTGGGCATGGCAACCCCACCTCCTAGAACCTACTCTATAGATAAAGGTACACACAGGAAAGATGGTATTGCATGTGTACCTTTAGGTTAGCAGGGGATTGGTTTTAGGATTACCACTCATGGCAAATCTCAGAATGCTTGGACGGACACTAGGGAGATGGCTCAGCTGGTAAGCAAGCACGAGGACCTGGTTTTAAGCCTGGAAATATTGTAAAAAGGCAGACATGATGGTATAATGTATGCTTGTAATCACAGCTTGTAACATAGGATAAATGCTTGCATTCCTTGTGGTAAACTGACAGTTTATATGCATAAAACCTACACACCCTCTCATGCACTTTAAATCATCTCCCCTTGACTTTTTAAAGGGTTTTTTATTATTATTTCATGTATATCTTAATATGTTTTGTCTACATGCATGTCTGTGCACTATGTGCATGCTTGATATCTTCAGAGGCCTGAAGAAAACATCAGATCCCCTGTAACTGGAGTTACAGACACTTGTGAGATACTATGTAGATGCTGAGAATCAAACCCAGGTCCTCGGGAAGAACAGTCGGTTCTCTTAACTGCTGATCCATCTGTCCAGGACCTTCTAGATGGCTTTTAATACCTAATACAATGTAAGTAATTACTATACTGCATTAAGGAATGATGGCAAGAGAAAAGTCTGCATATGCCCAAGAGATACGTATTTTCTACCTATAGATAACTGGGTCTAGGGATATGTAATCAATGGGCTAGGAGGGTCAAATATACACACCACGACCTCACTGCAGTCTTGTTTGCCATGCCAAGAAAAGATAACAAATCATGTAGGTATTTTTCAATAAGGCCTGGAGTAAAGAAAGATTCCTATGTAGGTACAGTGGAATATCATATAGCGCTAAGGAACAAACAAGGAACTCACTGTTCACTAGAATAGAAGGAGCATCAGGAGATGTTAAATGACAGTGCACATTATGTTTATCTTTCTATTTCTAGTAAAGTTTATCTTTCTATTTTTTTATTTATTTTTATTGCATGTATGAGAAAGATGTGCAACTGTGATGCATAGATGTTTGTGAGGGGGATGCTGGTGTGCATATGCTCCTGCACACCTGTGAGGCCGGAGGACATCAGTACCTACCTTTCCAACTTGGTTAAGTGTTGTAAAGGCAGACTAGCTGGCGCACAAGCTTCCAGAGATTCCCCAGTCTCTCCTGTTCCCATCTCCCTGTATGGATGTGCCTGGGATTACCAAAGAATGACGTATCACATTCAGGTTTTGTGTGGGTTCTGGGGGCCCCAGCACAAGTCCCCAGGCTTGCCTAGTAAGCACTTTAGCTCACTGAGCCATCGCCCTTTCTATCTTTTTATCTTTTGTTGATTTTTTTTCCCTACCCTCCCAGACCTCCCAAGGAGCTGTCATGTGTATAACCATTGCAGTTTTTATCTTGAAGGGGAAACCACATAAGCATAAAAACCTGCACTCAAATCTCAGAACCCATGTCGTAGCACATGCTTGTAATCCAGAGCAGAGAAGTGGAGACGGGGATCTACTCTCCTCTCAGCCAAGCCTAGGGTGATCAAAAAGTTCCAGATCCCTTGAACTGGATACCTCTGAAGAACAACAAATGAGCCTAAGTTAACACACAGGGGTGGAAGATGCTAACTAATTCAACAATTAATTAATGAATTAATTAATACAATACTTTTATTTTTGGACAAATATCCAGGAATCTTTGTTAACTTATTTCCAAATTAAAGTAACTTAGAATAGCTTCAACCATAGTCACTGGGAATAGCTGAAGGGCCTAAGGACCAATTTAGCAAGACTTCTAACACTATGTGTCCTGGTGGCTACTACTCCATGTTGACTGGGCATCTGGTTGAGTCACGGCCATTTTTAACCTCACCATTTGTCTCTTGGGCAGAAAAAAAAAAAGGTGGTGGTGAAAGAGACCATGATAAACATGGAGGACACAGTCACACTGACGTGGACAGCTGGTAGGAAGGACCAGCGAACAGTCTCCTGTTGCTATTTTCACTGCTGAGACCTATGACCTCCACTTAATGCCATGCACTGTCCCCAGATGGGCACACCCCAGTGCTCATGGGGAATAGATGAAGAATTAGGAACCAGCTTAGCCAATGATAGAGAGTCAGGAAGCTCCTGTCTCACCTTTTTCCATAGGCTTGCTGCCTCTCGGAGTCAACATGGTTTTATAAAAACCCTATGGTATGGGAATAAGGCATACTTAATACCTAATTTGCAGCTGGTGTTGTCTAAGGGCTTATTATAATAGCAGCTGTCCTGAGCTGAGAAGAGCTGACCACAAGCTGAGGTGACAGACAGGCTCCCAGGGTAACCTGGGATTCCACAAGGCCACCCTCCTGAGGCAGCACAAACACACTCACACACACACACACATACTAACACTCACACACTAACACTAACACTCTCGCACACACACACACACACACACACACACACTAACACACACACACTAACACAAACACTCACACACACTAATACTCACACACACACTAACACTCAGACACTAATACACACACATATACACTAACACTCACACACTAACACTAACACTCAGACACGCACACAAACACTCACACACTAAGACTAACACATACACATACTAACACACACTAACACTAACACTCACACACACTAATACACACACACTAACACTCATACACTAATACACACACATATACACTAACACTCACACACTAACACTAACACTCAGACATGCATACAAACACACACTAAGACTAACACACACACACATACTAACACTCACACACTAAAACTAATACTCATACACTAATACTCACACACACTAATACATACATACATACACTCACACACACACTAACACTCACACACTAACACTAACACTCATACACTAATACACACACTCACACACATACACACTAATTCTCACACACACACTAACACTCACACACACACTAACACTCACACTAACACTCACACATAAACATTAACACTCCCACACACACTAACACTCACACACACACTAACACTAACACACACTAATACACACACACATACTAACACACACACACACACACAGGCAACTCATTGTGCATGCATAGACTCTAGCTTCACACAGAAAGCCTTTAACCACAAGCAGGGTGTGCTGTCAGTGGAAAGCAAAAAGTGCCATTCCTGATTGGCTCTCATCCTAGAGTTCATTTCTTAAATGCTCATGGCTCCTTCATGATTCTGAGGCTATATATTTCAGGCTACCTGACACCAGCTATATCTAATGATAGTCCCAGACCACCTTCTCCTATTGTGGCTCATTTACATACAAGTGCACACACCGTTGGCTGATTTGACCCTGGCCTGTGCCTGGCACTGTCCTGGAGAGCTAAGAGTATGGATACATCACAAGAATTCACTGATACAAAGAATGCCCCTCAGAACCTCACAGTCAGAAAGAAATTCAACTTCCCAAGACGTTGAAGGTAGGAAGAGACAGAAGGATTCAGCATAAGGAACTCAGCATGGGGGTCCACTGAGGCTCCTGGAGTCTCCAAAACAGGACAGATCTTTTTGTGGGCTATTTTTAGGTCTTCCACTCAGAAGACTCATCCCCATGGCTCAATAGCTGCTCTTTGTTTTGTGTTTTTAAAGATTTATTTTACGTATGAGTGTTTTGCATACATGTACGTATGTATGCTCCTTCTGTGGAGTACCCACAGAAGTCAGAAGAAAGCAAAGGATCCCCTGGAACAAGAGTTAAAAAAAGTTGAGAGCAACCAAGTGAGAGCTGAGCCCAGGTCCTCCGGAAGGGCATCCACTGCTCTTAACCACTGCGCCATGTCTTCAGGCCCTGCCATCTTGATAGGGAAAGAATAACAAAGGAACACACACTTCTCCAACCTCCCCGTTGCACTCTAACCTGTGTGGCCACAGTAGATGACACTGGTGAAAGGAAACTCACTCTGGAGTCAAAGGAGGCACAACTTAGGATGGAGAGTTCAGAGAGCCTGCATAGCCTCTGGTGCCGTATCGGCAGGGATGCAGGCTTGCTTTCTGCATCTGCTCTTCCCTAAGACTTAAAAACTGTAAGTTAACAAGTCTACAGGGCTCCTGTTGTGCATCAGCATTCTTTCCTTCCATGGTTTATGTTGATTCGTGGAAACATGTGTGCAGCATCTGCCCTTTTATTCAGACAGAACACCAAAGCTCGGGTGACTGAGCTGTGGCATTTGGTGCTCAAACCTAACAGCTAATTTGGGAGCTCCTTCTCTGGGCGGGGCACCCTAGAGGTGGGTCACTCAGCTGCCCTGACTGTCAGCTGTCCAGGAGGCCTCCACGTGAACCCGAAGGGGGCAGTCAGTCACAGAGCAGGGCCAAGGAGTTAAGGACGATTCCTAGTTCCTTAGGGCTGCACAGCTGGAAAGAGACAGACAGACTCCCAAGCACCCACTGACAACGGAGAAGACAGCAAGTTGTAATTATTTTTAATTCCTTTACTGCATCCAATGTTATTTCACAACTTTTCCCTTGAATCTGATGCTGGCTAAGAATTTAACATGTTTATAGCCAAGCTTGTAAAGTAAATCAGCCTGAGTTTCAGCATAGTAAGTCATTTTTCAGGGACCCACACTTTTTTTTTTTTTTTGCATTTTCAAAACTGTGTGCACACATGTAATGCATGCATTCATGAATGTGTATCAATAGTTCACATTCAGAGGTTCAGAGGACAACTTGCAGGTGTCAGTTTTTCCCTTCTACCATGGAGTTCTTGGGACTCAGGTCATCAAACTAGGTAATAAGTGCCTTTACCTTCTGAGTACCTTCTTGCCACCATGATCCTCACACCCCCACCTCACCTTATGCTCACCTAGAACTCCCTCAACCATCATTTGAGTCCTGTTCACTAACATGGAACCCCCAACACCTAGCCAGAGAACCCGGGGCTCTAATAAAGGGTCTGTGCCCTGTGGTTAAAAACAATATAAGCAGTAAAAATAACCCCCAAGCCACATTCCTTCTACACACATGTTGACTATGACAAATGTCACCTCCCTGCCACCTCCATTTCACAGCGCTACTTCTTGGCTTTCAGCAGTCCAATTCTTGACAGGTGACAAACCACTGTCACCAATCAACATGTGTGCTTCCTACACAGCTGAGGCACAGGAACCATTTTGTTCCAACTTTCCACTGCCAGCATATTCCCCTGGAATGAGAGGAGCAACCTAACACCAGGCTCTATGGAACTCCTAGACCATAGGAGGTTGTGAGGCCCACTTCCTCTCCATGACTATTGGTGCCTGGGCCTAGCCAGACACAGGTGTGTTGGTCTTGGTCAATTAAAGTTACATCATCTCCAAATGTCAAACAAGAAAGTCAATCAAGAGCTGCAGAGTTGGCTCAGTAATTAAGACCACTGGCTGCTCTTGCAGAGGACCTGGGTTTGATTTCCAATACCACATGATAGCTCACAAACATCTGTAGTTCTAGTTCCTGGGATCTGACATCCTCTTCTGGCTTCCAAAGGCACAGGCATGTCACATGGAACACAGAGATACATGAGAACAGACCACCACCACCTCCCCTGGCATATGTATTTTCTAAAATGCTAACCAACTCTCAAGGGCAAAACATTACATATTGGGGCTAGGAAAATGACTTAGTAAAATGCTTAGCAAATAAGTTGAAGACTTGAGTTTGGATCTCCAGAACCCACATTAAAAAGGTAGACATGCCTAACCACATGTATCTGTAATCTTAGTGCTGGGAAAACAGACATAGGAGGATCCCTGGAGCTTGCTGGCCAGACAGTGTAGCAGAATTGAGGAAGAGATGCCTTGTTCCAAAAAAACAAGGTAAAGTACAACAGAGGAAGATGTTGACTTCTGGTCTACATATGCATATGCATGAGCGCAGTTACTAACTGTGCATTTAAATGGCTGCACACTACAATCAGCATAACTGCACTCTATGCATTCTCATCCCTGAGACCAATCTTCTTCCTTGGAAGTAATGTTTTTTTCAACCTAAGTTTCTTGAACTAGTGATGACTATTTTTCTAAGGAAAAAAAAAATGGCTTACATAAAAAATAATTAAAGACTGTTAACAGTAGCGAGTAACTTGTCATCCTAGGAAATTTAGATGGTCAAAAGGCTGTTCTCCAAGAAGAAATGAAGGCCAACATTGCAGTGTTCTCCAAGGTAGCTTCTGTGCTAAGTAGCTTTGCTGCTTCCCAGATACCTGGGGAAAATATCCCAGCTCAGTCTTCCATATCTGGGGGGGCTGGAGAGGCAGTTCCGTGGTTAAGAGCACTTCCTGCTCTTGTAGAAGGCTCAAGTTTGCCTAGCATCCACACTGGGCAGCTGGCCACTGCCTGTAACTCCAGCTATGCCTCTTCTGGTCATTGCATGCACACACACGCACACACACACACAAACACACGCGAGCACACACACATACAGGAAGAGAAGTGGGGAGGGAGGGAGGGAGGGAGACAGCTAACACATGGGTGCAAATACAGATGCATAAATACAAAAAAAATTGTAAGGAAGCTTCTTATTTGCTACCTTCCTCAGACTCTGTAGATAGAAGTGTAAAAGAATTGCATTTCCCTGATGACTAAGGATGTTGAACATTTCTTTAGGTGCTTCTCAGTCATTCAGTGTTCATCAATTGAGAATTCTTTGTTTAGCTCTGTACCCCATTTTTTAATAGGGTTATTTGGTTCTTTGGAGTCTAACTTCTTGAGTTCTTTGTATACATTGGATATTGGCCCTCTATCAGATATAAAGATCTTTGGTAAAGATATTTTCCCAATTTGTTGGTTGCCGTTTTGTCCTATTGACAGTGTCTTTTGCCTTACA
>NW_022196895.1:21007892-21052604 GCF_008632895.1 Mastomys coucha | reverse complement strand
ATTAACTATGGAGCAGAGACTGAAGGAAAGACAAGCCAGCCTAAATATAGCTATCTCCTGAGAGGCTGTGACAGTATCTTATTTACATGTAAATAAGGAAAATATCTAATAAAAAAAATAAAATAAAGAAGTGTAAAAGAATAAGAGAGAGGGGTAAGTGTGTGATTGTCAGAGGTTTCTAGAGTCTGGAGTCACATTCACCCTCCAGTACTACTCAGCCCAGGTGGGTGGGAAATAGGGACAGAATGAAAAGTGGGGCTTCCCTCAGCTCTAGTTGCTTCCCTCCCAGGCAACAAACAGAGCAAGACAAGCCTGAAGAGGCAACAGGAATATGAAACCTCTACAGCAACGGTTTTCAACCTGCAGTCACGACCTCTTTAGGGCATGCAAATCAGATATCCTGCTTATCGGATATTTACATTATGATTCATAACAGTAGCAAAATTACAGTTATGAAGTAGCAACAAAATAATTTTATGGGTGTGGGTCACCACACTATGAAGAACTATGTTAAAGGTCGCTCCAGTAGGAAGGTTGAGAATCACTGCTCTACAGGCTGAGAGAAGGGCATCCAAGTGAAGGGCTGGCTCAGGATGAAGGAGGGACATGACCACCATCCAGAGGACACACAAAGGTCTGAACTGCAATGAGTGGGCAGGCTGGAAGCTGAGCTGAAACGCTAAAACAACCTTTTTGGTGCATTGTTGTTGGCCTGGGGTCCCGACACTGTTGAGGCAGTGGCTGCACATTAGTTAGTTAAAAGGAGGCAATGCATAATCGTGAGCCATTTTATTATAGGAAAGAGAGGGTGGTCATGACCATGGAGTGAGAGAGAGAGGGAGAGAGAGAGGCAGAGAGAGAGACAGAGAGAGACAGAGAGACAGAGAGAGACAGAGAGACAGAGAGAGACAGAGAGACAGAGAGAGACAGAGAGACAGAGAGAGACAGAGACAGAGAGACAGAGACAGAGAGACAGAGAGACAGAGAGAGACAGAGAGACAGAGACAGAGAGACAGAGAGACAGAGAGAGACAGAGAGACAGAGAGACAGAGAGACAGAGAGAGACAGAGAGAGACAGAGAGAGACAGAGAGAGACAGAGACAGAGAGACAGAGACAGAGAGACAGAGAGAAAAGAGAGGAGAGGAGAGGAAGAAAGAGGGAAAGAAAAGAAGAAGAGAGAGGAGAGCAAGAAAAAGAGGAGGGAGAGAAGAAGAAAGGAAGCAAGAGAGGACAAAGAGAAAGAGAGGAGGGGGCAAACTGCCCCTATATATTGTGAGGTGTGGCTATCTGTCTGTGGGGCAGGGCATGCCTGGCTGTGGTCAAAGGACTGGGGGTAGGGTCCAGCTAGAATGCTGGGAGCTTGGAGCATTGTCTATGTGACAGAGCACACATCTCCTGCGGGGCTGAGAGGTTGTGACTCAAACAGAAGCCAGGGTCCAAACACCTTCCGTCCTTTGCAGGCAGAAACTATCTCCCACTGGGGCTCTGGAGCTCCAGATCTATTACTCGACTGGGCCCAGGTCGCCTGAACAGACCACTGCCCTACACATTGTCTTCAGCACTGGGGATTGAAGCCAGGGCTTCGGGCATGCAAAGCCAGAGCTCTAGCCATGACCTGCATTCCCAGCCTTCGTTTTATCTTGAGGCAAGATCTCACTAAATTCTCCCAGGCCAGCCAGGAACTCACTTTGTAGTCCAGGAAGGCATTGGGTTTATGATCCTTCTGCCCTGGCTTTCTAAGTATTGCAATTGTTTTTAACAACTGACACTCCCAGTCCTATTTGAACTTGAGGAAGATCATTCTGGAACATGACAGAACAAAGGCTGTCATTTAAATCCCAGCAGGAAAGGGGGCACAGGAGGGATCAGGGCAGACCTACCCAGAGACACCTTTGTTACCTAGTCCTGAAAGAAAGTCACTTGGTATCAAAACAAAACTGTGTGAGACATTAAGAAATCTGGGTCAAGTGTGGTGGTTCACACCTTTAATGCCAGCACTAAAGAAGGTTGAAGCAGGCAAATCTATGCAAGTCCAAGGCCAGTTTGGTCCAGACCCATCAAGGACTACATAGTAAGAATCTCCCTTCCCCAATGTAAATAAAATATAAAATCTAGGGCTGGCAAGATGACTCAGTGGATAAAGCTACTTGCCACCAAGCATCCTGATCTGAATTTGATCTTCAGAATCCACATAGTGGAAGGATAGAATTGACTCCGATAAGTTGTTCTCTGAGCACAACACATACATACACACACACACACACACACACACACACACACACATACACACACAATGTGTTGAACTTTTAAATTTAGAACCAAAGATGCACAGGTGCTCGGCCTCTCTTTTAGGATTTGAGAAAACATCTCAGCCATTTTACTCCTGCTTGAGACAGCTTACAGTATTACTTGGGTCTATACTAAATATAGATTTATTGCAGCTTAGCAAACTTTAAAACCATCAACCAATGAAATATTGATTGCCGGGATAAAATAGTCCAAATGAAACAAAGCTGCAAAGAGGCTGTGCGTCCCCCATGACAAACCAAATCATACCCTTTGGACTTGACGGATGCCCACATCCGTCCCTGCACAGTGGCAAGCTTTCCCAAAGCTGCTGTTAACTGCTCTGGGCCTTCTCTTATGTCAGAGTGGAGTCTCAGCCTCCATCCTGACTTCTTGCTGTGGACACTGCAGTCCTCACTGGATTCTGCCACTGTCCTGTGAACTAAGAGAGGAAGCGGCAAACCTGAGTAGCAGCTGCACATGGAAGTGAGCAGGCGTCCAGGAGCCCTTCTGAGGGAGCAATAGGAGCCCAGAGCCTGCCAGACTCTACCTTTCTTCTCCCCTTGCCCAAGCCCTTCCACAGCCTCTCCCTTTCCTGTGAGAAGAGAAACTCCCTGCAGAAGTCTCACTCCCCCACCTCACTACAGCTTCTCTTGGTCAGAGCACTCAGGCTTAAAGAAAAACTCCCACCTTTCCCTAAGAGTTCCTGCTGCTCTCTCCTTCTGGCCAGGTCCTTGGCTACTTGACTATAAAAATAGCCTAGAAAAAAAAAAAACATTTTCCATACCCTTGATATAAGGATAGTCTAGAAGCTGGGTAGGATCCATAGCTGTCCCCTGATCCTGTATGACTGCCACCAGCCAAGTGTCCTCCTGGTTGTCAGTGTTCCCTCTGTGGACCATTTCTTCACATATACCCACAACTACCTGGTATGTCACAATGGTTAGAGATGCAGAAGTGTTCTTCCCAGGCTTGGAAGCCTCTTTCTAACAATAATCCCAGGCAGCGGGGAGGCACCTATGCCTGTCCTCATCTCCATCATCAAAAGAGAACAGCAAGAGCCACCAATGCATCCTCCACGGTCCAGCATAGGACTGGCACTTACGGTTGTGTTGACATGAGCTGACCATTGGCTTCAGATGTGGCAGTGGCTCCTCTGGCACTGCGGGTATAGTCCACTCTGATACCGCTGCCATTGTTGGCTCTGAATTTCACTCTGCTAAATACTATACTGAGTAGAAAGGAACACTGTGACCCACCCTCACCTTTTGCCTGCTCTGTATGCATCTTAGGACTAAGTACATAGAAATGCACATTTTCACATCTGAAAGTTTTGATTTCTCAGACTCTTCCATAGAGGGACTTCTGTGTCAGTGTTCACCGTTGTCCTTACACAGGGGTGGTCTATTCACTTGAGCTGCCCTACAGAATCGTCAAGGTGACCAGATACCCATGCAGCTTCTCCTGCGCTTAGCTCTCAATGAGTCCTCCGGGCCTTCCTTCCAACCCCAACATGGCTCGCCAAACAACTCCCTAATGTGCAAACCGAGAAAAACATTCACCTGGGCAACTACAAAACCTCAAGCATTCCTTGAAGACTCTTTGCTAAGGCTGACTTCAAATAACTTTGAGAATGGCATTGTAAAGTGATATAGACAAGCAGAGGGAGGGTGGGCTAGCATCCACAATAGTTACAGGATGGGGGAGCACGGTACAATGTCTACATTGCTGCATTGACGCTCAATGGTTGTAGAGTACCTGGGAAAGTGTGAAGGGTTTAGAAGTAATTTTTGCAATGGCTGCACAGGGTTGTGAGTGCCGCTATGATTAAACTGGCAAACTTGATGACACTATAATTTTACCCACAACAAAGAGATATTTTTACCCAGTTCCATGCAAGGCACTATGCATTGTATAGAATCAGGGCAAGTATAAGGATTTTGATAGCTGATTTAGACAAGCCTAGTTCAGTGACAAATGGCACACATCTGTGTGGTTGCTAGGCATCATGAGTGTTGAAGTGCTTGATAAACAGGGACTGGTATGCAGCAGACAACCTTGACTACAAAACTGAATGTCCAATCACAAAGAAAACAACTCAGGTCATGCCAGGCACTCTGATTACTCTTGATTGTAATGAGTAAGGCTGTGCCCATTGGTGGACCTGCCTGTGCCCTCTGAGCCACACAGCTCATTCAATGTTTCTAGCATCCAAGGCCAGAGAGGTCACACTATAGATGATCTCATTTAAGGATTCATTAAAGAGATCCCAGTCCCATAAAGGGCTTGAGTCCATTTTCTGGACATGGGGCTAAATATAAAGCTCCTAGCTATAGGGTTGGTGTGACATCATTGCCATCTCAATACCAAGGCTATCTCCTGCTGAGTACGGCCTAACAATGTTCAACATGTGTTGAAAACCTTAAGGAACATTCTCTCCAGTTGACAAACTTCTAGCACATATTGTAAGAAAGTGAGGTGCCTAACAAGTTAAAGGTGTGCCATCTTTTGACTGCTGCAGCACTTCACCAAATGAAGCTCCACAGGTAGCCGTGGTAGGCAGTGTCCTTAGCAAAGCCATGGGGACACTCTTGCCAGTACACACTACCAAAGAGAAGAAGAAATTCTTTTTTTTTATTATTAGATACTTTCTTTATTTACATGTAAATTTCTCCCTTCCCAGTTTCCCCTCCAAAAAACAAACAAACAAACAAAAGCAACAAAAACAAACCCCTGTTACCTCCCCCCTCCCCATGCCTGCCACCCCACCCTCTCCCACTTATTGGCCCTGGCATTCCCCTACACTGGGGCACAGAACCTTCACAGGGCCGAGGTCCTCTCCTATTGATGATCAAATTTGCAATCTTCTACTATACACATGCTGTCAGAACAATCAGACCCCTCCATGTGCAGTCCTTGGTTGGTGATTGAGACCCGGGGAGCTCTGAGGGTACCAGTTAGTTCATATTGTTGTTCGTCCTAAGGGGCTCTCTTAATCCTAAGGGATCTCTTTAGTGCAAACCCCTCAGCTCCATTGGTCCTTTCTCTAACTCCTTTACTGGGGACCCTGTACTCAGTTCAATGGATGGCTGTGAGCCTCTACATCTGTATTAGTCAGGTACTGTCAGAGCCTCTCAGGAGATAGCTATATTTAGGCTGGCTTGCCCTTCATTCAGTCTCTAAGAAGAAATTCTTGCCCACTTATTTTTAAATGGTGGCTTTTTTTTTCTTTTCAATATTAGTCTTATTCAACTGCAAATTTCTTTTAACCAAGACATAATTCTGGATTGAAGGAATTCCTTAGTTGGTAAAGTGCTTGCTGCGCAAGCTTGTGAGCCCAAGATCAGATCTCAGGCATGGCAACACTGGCCTGTAATCCCAGACTGGGAAAGTGCAGACATGGTGATCTGTGGGGCCTGCCAACCAGCCAAGCTAGCTGAGCCAGTGAGCTCCAGGTCAATACAAGTTCCTGCCTCAAAGTATAACATGGAAAGCAACTGAAGACGACACCCATTATTCATCTCTGGCCACTACGCTAATGTATGAGCACACAGTTTTTTATGTATACACATTTAAACATACAAACTAAATGTGTTTGGTTGGGTTTTTTGTTTTGTTTGTTTGTTTGTTTTGTTTTTTCAGGACAGGGTTTCTCTGTGAAGCCCTAGCTGTCCTGGAATTCAGTCTGTAGACCAGGCTGGCCTCATACTCACAAAGATCAGCCTGCCTCTGTCCCCCAAGTGCTGGGATTAAAGGTGTGTGCCACCCCCCGCCTGGTCACAAACTTGTTTTTCAATTTCACAAAATTGTTTTTCAATATATGAGACTTTAGAAAAAGTATTTTGGGTTGTTTAAAATGTCCCAAAGAGCAAATTCATCTTGTTTTACCCTGAGTCTCCCACATCAGCAAGCACATCCAGGCAACTGTTCCCAGAACCACGCCCAAGCCCAGAGGGACGCAACGTGACCACATAAGCCTGCTGCCCCAGGTACTCAGGTAGGTAGCCCTTCACTGTCACTGTCAACTACCCGACTTCATGAGCATTTCGGTTCTATGCTTCTCTGGGTTAGAACAGGACTGCTTTTCCTTCGTGAATTAGTCATATTTCTATCAATTCTAGCATCTTAGTTAGGTTTCTACTGCTGGGATGAACGATATGGCAAAAGCAACTTGGAGGGCAAAGGGGTTTGTTTCAGTTGGCTCTGCATGCCTTGCTCAGGCTGTTTTTTTATACAGCTCAGGACAACCAGCCCAGGGGTGGCACCATTGACAATAGGCTGGGCTCTCCCACATCAGCCCTTGTCCAAGATGATACCACCACAGATTCGCCTTCAGGGCAATCTAGATGGAGGCGTTTTCTCAACTGAAGTTCCTCTTCCCAAATGACTCGAGCTTATATGAAGTTAACAAACACTAATCAGGACATTTAGTTTAGCTTTAAGTACCAGAATTGAAATACTTGAAATATTTCTTTTCTTTTTTCAAGACAGGGTTTTTCCTGTCTTGTATAGCTCTAGTTGTCCTGGAACTCACTCTGTAGACCAGGCTGGCCTCGAACTCAGAAATCCTCCTGCCTCTGCCTCCCAAGTGCTGGGATTAAAGGCATGCACCACCACCGCCCGGCTGAAATATTTATTTTCTTAATGAGGCTCTATCTCCAGTTTCTTCTCACACACATGTAAACACACCGTCTGGCAGAGTCCGGCTTCTGTACAGGTGTCTCAATGTCCTTCTCAAAGAACTAAATATGGTGTTAGATTTGAACAGCTCTTCTGTTCGCCAGCTTGTCCCTAAAAGTGTAGTCTTGAGTACTATACACACACACACACACACACACACACACACACACACACACACACACACACATGCACACACACATATATACGCACACACATACACGCGCACACACATACATACACATATACACACACATACACACACACACATACACATACACACACACACACCCTGATGCCTCCACAGGCCTAGGGAATATGGAAGAACAGAACAGTCCAGGTTATAATTAGCAAACACTTTAGACAAGGAGTTTCGATTCTCCTCACCACTTCAGCGATCCATTTGTTACCCTGCAGATGGCCCAGGGGGAAAAGTCTATTTTAGGAGCATCTGGGTAGGACGTGAGAGAAGAGGCCACAGGAGCAACCACTGCCTGAATGGAGCAGGGGTTGAACAAAGGGGAAAAGGGCCAGTCTCTCCATGGCCAAATGGTGATCCTGCTTTAAAGATCAGAGCTAAGAGTGCCAAATGGCATGGAAATAAGCTAGGGTGCTCGCCTTGGAGGAACAGGACTGGAATCCATTGTCCTCAGTCTGTGGAGGTCAAGAGCTGCAGTGTTCCCATGAGCTACATAGTTAGAGAAGGAATGGGAGCAAGCACTCTGTGCTCTGCTGCAAATGTCTGAAATAAGGACACTTGACACTAACAGAAGGCAAGGCGGAGTAGGCCGATAAACACAGCGATACAGAAAATAAGACACTAGCACTGGAAGCTAGGAACAAGGGCAGCCAGACACCAGACTTCTGTGGTCTTTGGGGATGAAGAACTCCCTGATTAAATATTCAGAGAGTATATGGGTCTCAAATGCACACAGAACCACAAGGTCATCGATTCCTCCTTCAGGGCCATATGACAACCATTGGGGAATTATACCAAAGAAATCTACCAAAGCACTTACAAGTTCAAATATGAAACTTCCAACATGTTTATTAAGTCATGGGACATGTACGAAGACAGGCTTTTCGGCCTGTGGTGCTAAACGGCTACATAAACATGGGCAAAAACATTCAATTGCACCTCTGCCTCACACCACTGCAAAAGCAGCACACACTGACTCAAAGTGGGTTGCAGTAAAAGCTAACAGGCTAAATCTTCAAAGGACATGACAAGAGTAAAGTCTCATGGTGATAAACTAGGTGACTTCTTAGATATGACACATGAACTGCAAAGAAAATAAATACATTAGACATAATCAAAATTAACTATTTCCTGCTTTAAAGGGCATCAATAACAGAAACAGGGAACCCACAGAATGGCAGGAACTGTTAGTGACTCACATAAGGGATGTGACGAGAAGAGGACCCTTGCACCTCAACAACAGATAGCAGCAGGATCCCTTTCACTGACTGTGTTATAGGGACCATCCATGCTGCAGTATCGATCAGTGATTCCTTCCTTTCGGTGGCTGCTAGTCCTTGGCATGCAGACTTCGTATGTATTCATATGCCTGTGTGTTCATCCCATGATTGTTAGACTCTATAGTAGCCGTTTTATGAACTATGCCATACTGTTTCCCATGATGTTATATGATTCTCTTTATAAGGAAGTAGATACACAAGACACCAATCTGTAGAGACAAAGTAGGTGAGTGGGTTGGGAGGCCTGGAAAATGCAGTGGATTGGTAATGAATGATTTTTCTATTAATAGAGAAAAAAAAACAGTTCTAATATTGCCGTGTTAGTTTCACAGTTCTATGGCCATCCTAAAAACAACCCCGTGAAACACTTTCAAGCAACTGAGCTGCGTCGTGTGTGGTGGCTCACACAGTTTGGGCTATTTGTTGAGGCAGAGGGGAAAAGCCTTCAATGGGTATCCATTCAGCTTAGAGGGTCGAAGGAAAGAGCCAAGGTTGGACGTGTTGTGATCTGGCCAGGGATAGACAGTGTCTAATGTCTATCATGAGGAAGTTATGGGTTTACATAGTCCCAGGAGCCAAGCTCAGGCTTAATAGTGGATTATTTCCATAAAGTGTGGGGGCACCATGATTCTAACATGAAAGGGCAGAACCGATGAACTGTAAATAAGAAATATGTGGGGGATGGCTGTGGAAAATAGTCACAATGGCAACAGTCAAGGTGATGGAACAATTATTGTCCCTCAGAGAGACCATGAGTTGTTAAAGCTCCCATGATTTCAAAGGAAAGTAGAGGTAGCTCCTGAAAAAGGCAGATGGGAGGTGAACAGAGAGAAGGAACAGGGCTGACAGATATGGCTTTACCGCAGATCCAGTAAGCCAGACAGATGCTGTAATCCCACTACATACCAAAGCTCTCTGTGAAGTACTGCATACACACATAACCTCACCCTGCACAGAAGCCTGTGCACCTAGCCAGTGTCACCAGTGGATGGCAAGTGGGAGAGTGGGTGGACAGATGAGTGATGTGATAAGCCAGATAAGAACCCACCTGTGGTCTGATTATGCCGCCCTCGTCCCAGTGTGGCATGCCACTAACACCGGTCTTTTGCCAACAGCCTTTCTTCTCCCTAAGGTAGTTTACACACTGTACTGAACATGAACTGTGGTCACAGTATGCCACCCCGTTCTTTCCAAAATTCCCCAGTAGCACTGAAAACCTAAAAGTGGACAGTTCCCGTGTGCAGCTGATCAGGTGGATTCATTCATTCCCCCCGATTCCCCAGCTACAATGTTCAGAGTTTTTAAGATGAAGAAGGCTGGTAAAACAAATGTGTCCCGTCAGTCTCACCTGTTGAGGGATTTGAACCCTTTCCACACTTGTTCCAGCTCTATCCCACCACAGAGGGTCCCCACACAAACCCATCACCTCCCGCACATGCAGGACGGAGACTGTGCTTTAGGCAGATAGAAAGTGTTCTGAAAGGGAAAGCCTTACAATAACATAAAATACAACTTAAAAACATGAGAATTAGATGAGGGAAGGCGTGAGGTCCATCAACGGCAGGCCGTGCTTCAGCTGGTACATCCATGGGCAGCTGAGTAGCTACTTAATCCTAGGCAGGGGTAACAGGAGTCAGTACCAGGATGCAATCACACCTGAAAGAACATCATTTGCTTCCTAATCAGATAAGGCTACAGCATGAACTCAGGGCAGAGTCAAGCCTATCCAGGTCTGCACTCCTGGAATAAATGCGCCATCTGATCATTATCCAAAACCTACTACTAGGTGCATCTCACTGCAGGGGCAAACTGCTGAGCAGTCAGCTCGGCCCATGGAGCCCACAGCCAACCTATACAATCGTGTTTCCAGTAGAAAAAGAGTCTCGCTTCATTTAACCAACAATGAGTGGAGGAAAGGAAAATAATTATTATGTAATTCCCAGCAGACATGAGCCTTACAGCCACCAGGGAGACTCAGGGACAGGAGGCACATCTGTTCCACATTTTGACATGTTCACAGCCACATAAAAACGTCCTCACTGCTAGCTCCTCATAGACCTTAAGAACCATAGACTCTGTTCATCCCAAGTCTCCAAATATTCACCCTTAACTTAATTTCCTATTTCTGTTTTGATGGTCCTGCTTTCTCCTGCTTCACACTTTCCAGACTCCTACACTGAGACCATCTGTCACAGATGCACGTTGTATAGACAAAGTACACAAACCGTTAGTGTGTAATTGCACCCTGCAAACATTTCACAACCATCAGTTTGCCTTCCAGCATGGAGCCAAGAGGGCAGATGGGACAAGGAGAAAGAACATCTCCATAGCTTTCAGACACTTATTCACCAGATATATAGCACACAGACATACTTCCCACACGCAGGAGGCTGCTGTAGAAGGATTTCAAATTCAAGGCCAGCCTAAGCTACATAGTAAATGATCTGAAGTTGTTAGGAGGCAAAATACAGAGGCTCACAGCTATAATTTTAGAAGGAACTTGAATTCAAGTTTGGCCTGGGCTATGTAGTAAGCTCCAGGTCGGTTTAAGAGAATGAGAATCTGTCTGAGAGAGAGAGAGAGAGAGAGAGAGAGAGAGAGAGAGAGAGAGAGAGAGAAGAGGAAAGGGAGGGGAAAGGGAGGGATGGAGGGAGAGGAAGAGGGACAGACAGACAGACAGACAAAGACAGTGGCACATATCTTTTATGCCAGCACTGGTTAGGCAAGTAGATCTCTGAGTTCAAGGCAAGCCTGTTCTACATAGTTGAGTTCCACTCACCCAAGGATGAATAGTAGAACTCCATTTGAAAGAAAAAGTCAAAAACAAGACCATAAAACTGTACATATATTTGTATAGGTACACATAGATCTTTGAAATGTACTAGCACATATATAAATTTGTGTGTTTATATATGAATATGTGCCTTTGTGAAAATTACAAAAACCAATCCTTATGAATTATCTAAACAAATTATCTTAGAATGTATCTAAACAAAGCAATATATTCCGGATTTTTTTCCCTCTGTTCCACAGCCCTGTGCTGAGATCACTGCTGGGGCCACATCACAGAGGCACAAACGGAGAAACAGAAAAGTCGGGGAAACAGCCTCTAAGCCATGGAGCCAGAAACATCTGAACTTCTAAACCCCTAAATCTCTCTCTCTTTTTGCTTAATGGAAGTTGATGCTTCATAAATATGAGGTAAGCAGTAACGATTTCCTATAAGGAACGAAAAGAAAAAAGAGAAACAGATATGCTATTATTTATCACTACTTTTAAATCAAAGTATAGATATGTAAGTAACTTAACACTTCTAACCCATTCTAGCTGGAGGCCTACAAAGCTTCTGGGGGAGAGATACGGCCATTTGTAGTCACACCATAAGCATGACAGGATCGGTGTTAATTACATTGTGACAAGAGGAACAATCCTGTAAGCACACAACAACCCCAGCTCCTTGGTCGTTTTACCCTTGGCATCCTGCTAGTTATTAAACTGGATGCACGTGCACCTCAGTAGCTGAGGACTCCAGCTTTGGCTTTAGCATTAGCAAGGAGCTTGTAAGAAATGTTGGATGTCAGAACCTCTAAATCTGCAACCTTAGGCAGTGAGGTTGAATGGGGACAGCTAAAAGGTGCCACGTAGGAAAGTCCAGAACCTGGTATGTTGGCTGTAGGCACCCATTATTATACCACAGCATAAACCTGCATCCTTCACATGACACATGTGTCAGCATGTGTCATGGCCTCACATTCCCTGTCTGGTTTAATTATGTGCATAGATGCGGCAGGCAGATGGCAGGGATGGATGAACCATAGTCACTTCACTCGGGCTGCTCAACTTCTCCCTCTGTATAAAAGGGACAATGAAAAATCCCTTTGTCACACAGCAGACCTGCTCCTTAAAGGAAATGCTGAGCAGGGGGAGCGCAAGCATGGCCCACTAGCTGACAGATGAGGAAGAGGAGATTGGGAAGACTACCTGAGGCCACACAGCAGCTGACCCTACCGCGTCCATCTCGGGAGGGGAGGGCTAGCAACACCCTAAGTGGATAATACTGCAGTGTATGGCTGACTTGGAGCTGGCCGTCCAGAAGCTTCTGTAGAAAGGCGGTCCCCCTGAGGAGGACAAAGTAGGAGGCAGTGCAGTCAGAGACACAGGCCATGGTCTATCCCTGCCCAACCTTTCAAGATGGACGAGGATGGGTCCATGTCTATCCTTGTTAAGATACGCAATCTCAACCCTGGGGTACTCAGCTGCTGTCTATGTGTGAAGGGGACAAAAAGATCATCCTTCCAATGGTATTAAGTACTTACTGCAGAGGACACAGAGCCCTAGACAAGCTGAGGGAAACAAGTGGGTGTGACTCTCATGTTGTTCCTCCCTGGATGCTGGGCTAAGAACACTCTACTACCCAATCACCACTTCCAACTTCAAGCAATTCTGGTTCCAATGCCCCTGTGGGCACTTAGGAATGTGCTAGCTCAGCAGCAGTTCTTGGTACCAATCATCCCACGAAACCCACCTAGAAAAGCCTGCGGGAACACTAGGACCCAAGCTCAGGCTCTGGGTGACACTGCACCACTGAGAGTTGCCAGCAAAGCTTTAGAACCATTTACAAAGTGAATTATTATAATTACCCCTCTGATCTTTCTGCTAACCTTTTCTTACAAGTTTTCATTTTGTGCAGTTTTGTGACCACTATCTCTCTATGCTGTGACATATCTTTGACCACAAAGACCAACAGGGAGATCTCTGAATGATCTTCTCCTCCGTAAGATCATGAAGAAGGAGAGAAGCTCATGGGGCTGGTGGCCTTTATGGCAGGCTGGGGAGAAGTGTATGTCTGAATGGTTTGCCCTTTTCAACAGTAGAGGGGATGCTGAAGCTGCTAGAGGAGGAAGCCAGCCATCTCCTGCTCTGGCTTTCATCATGCCAGTCAACCGGCCATAATGATGGAGCCTTCTAATTGCAGATGAGAAGCACCATTGACTGCCTGCAACCTCAATGCTCACTGTGGCCTGGACTGTTTATGCATACATACCTCTCTGGGCTAGTCTCCATATATGAAAATGTATGAGAAACACAAGCTATATAAAATCATTTCTAACATATTAATAAAACATGAGAGGCATGATTATAAAACGTTTTTGCACTGGCATATTAGGAGTTTTACATGTGTGTGTGTATATATATGAACATGAAGATATCCCAGGCAAGAAAAGGGAACTGTGCAAGGCTACAAAGCTAGCAAGTATCAAAGTAGGAGCAGTGGAGCCCCCTTTTCTATGACCTCTGGCCTTCTTTTCTGACACCCACAGCCTCTCAGTTGATGTGGCCCGGTATGCCATTTCCAGTTCTTCTCTCCCTTCATGTCTAAATAGAAAATAGCTTAGTGTGGAAGAGAGTGTCATGTTTTTTCTAGATTTTAAGACCTTAGTCAAAAATATGTTCCAGGGTTCAGAGTGTCTGCGTTAGAGCCGCAGCGAGTTTCCATTTGCTGCACAAAACCAAACGCTTACACAGAACAGCATCTTTTGTTTCACATCTGCAGAAAGCAGTGTTTGCCTGTGCTGAGCTGTGGCCAGCAGTGACGCACACTTGCAACTCCAGCTGGCGAGGCCATAGGAATACTCTCCTTGCTTAGGCTTTGCTAAGCCGTGACAATGAAGTGAAAAGCTGCCAGGACACTGGTTGGGAAGGGGCTGTAGGGTTACAGGGCACAAAATCCTAGACTCCTGCGAAATACTCAGTGAACACCTTCCAAGACCAGAACTGGTGCAAGCCAGCTCCAGAGCAGGCAGGACAGCCCAGGGCAAGTGGAGGAGTTCTGGGGTGTCTCCTGGATTGCTCCTGCCCTTTTCTCCCAGGATGCTACCATGAAGTATGCTCTGTCCCTGGTGGCCTTTCCCCAGATTGGTTTAGAATGCCAGCAGAGAGGAGGGCATTGTTTAAGGTGACTTGGCACAGTACCCAGTGTTAAGTAGAGACTAATGGCTCCTTCATGAAATCCCTCAGTCCCTTCCTGCCTCTAAACTCATCTCTTAGTCTATTGGTCAGTGGCCTGTACCTGATGTCTACCAAGATGAAGACGTTCGAACCCTGATTGAATACCTGGGGTAATTTAAAATATTTTAAATCTTTAAAATATAATATTGTCTTAGGAATAAAATTTTTAAAATAATAATTTACAGAGGGCACATACAGAGTGGGTGAGATGACTCCGTTGGTAAAGCACTTAATGCTTGATACAAGAATGAGGTCAGAGGTCAGAGCCCTAGCACCCATAAATGCCAGATGAGCATGGTTGGCCATCTAGACTCCTAGCACTTAGCAGGTGGAGACAGGGAAGCTCTGGAGAGAACTGGCGCCCTCTTCCTTCCCAGTCTTGGAGAACATCCACACACTGGTACTTCCTCCGGGTGATTAAAAGGACTCTATGGCCCAGAAGGTGCAGAGCTGAATCCCTGCTTGGACTCTGAAGCAAGAGCCTGACCTATAATCAGCTGCTTCATGCCTCCAAACCCAATAGGACCCCTAATAGCATCTGTGTGCCATCTTGCTTTGTTCTTGAATAGGAGCTGGAGACTGTTCCTGGTGATGGCTACAGAAAAAAACACAACATTTCATATTTCTATGGAGTTTTGAGACCAGGCATGCCTCCAAAGGCTGAGAAATCACACACACACACACACACACACACACACACACACACACACACAAAGTGAAGCCAGAGAAATGGTTCCATGGATAAAAACACTTGGTACATGAGCCTGATAACAGGGGTTCAGTCCCTGAAACCCACATAAAAGGAGAAAGAGACCCAAGTCCCCAGAGTTGCCTCCCTTCCTCTGTATGAGCAACATGGCTAGGGTGAGTTGAATATTAAGCGTGCCTCACAGTCTCGGGCATTTGAATACGTGGTTAGCAGTTGGTGGCACTTTTAGGGTGGTTTTGGAGGTGTGGCCTTGCTGCAGGAAGTTTATCACTGGGGGAAGGTTTTCAGGTTTCAAAGCCACACACTATTCCTAGCTTGCTATCCCTGTTTTGTGCTTGTAATTAGAGATATAAGCCTTCAGTTCTTGACTTCCAGGACCAGCCACCAAGTCTGCCAACAACTGCCATGTAGTTCCCCTCATTTTGGACCTTAACTTTCCAGAACCATAAGCCCAAACAGACCCTTCCTTCTGTATGTTGTCCTGGCCGTGGAGCTTCATCACAGCAATGAGAAAGTAACTAACACAGTATTCGTGCAGGCACACACATAATAACAATAGCAATAAATAATAAAAAGGAGAAAGTAATAATATGAGCAAAGAGGCTAGAAGTGCCCAGAGGAGAGGGCTGACCCAGCTAGCAAAGGGCACACTTGAGACCCTGTGGAAGCCATGCAGGTAGAGATACTGTGTCCTCAGCCATGAAGCTAAGAGGGAACTCCAGGCATGGTAGAGTCTAGGGACTGGCTATGACAAGAACCCACGTGTCTTCTGGGACACTGAGACACTTGATTATGGTTCTTTCATTGAACAAGCAGCCTGAGGAAGCTCCTGGGTACTTCAACAGAAGTTGCACACAACAGCATGTGTATAGACACATGACATCATTAATCTGTATCAGAAAACCCAAGTATGTGTCCAAATATACCCAAGAGGGATTCCCACAGTCCCCAAGGAAGGACAAGCTGTGAAGAGCCAGGCTAGAACCACAACCAAAATGGTTGGTTCTTGATAGCCTGCAGAGTTTGCCCTCCTCACATAATGAATGGGACATTTAAATTGGGCCAGGCTGGGAACCTGGGACCCCAGGAAGAAGCACACTGACTTGTACTTTCCATTGTCCATCCATGTTGTCTAGACACTGAAATTAAGAAAGGTGAAGATTATTTTCATAGTAACAGAGTACCGTTCTGGGAGGTATGGTGCCTCCTCTTGCTTGATTTCAAACACCCGACATCACTGCACACCCTGGAGACAGGCAGTTCTGAACACATAAGTGTGGGACCACAAAATCCCATGCTCAGAGCTCATCTCAACCACAGGCAGACCAAAAGGGAGAGGCCCAATCTTCCCATGTGCCCACAGAAACTTTCTCCAGGTTTCATCCACCCCTGCCCTGTACCTGCTCCTCCTCACACAATCCAATGCATTCAAACAATTCCTTAAAATGGGGCACAGAGACCATAGGCCCACATCATTCCCTGAATAGTAGAAAATTATCAAGTGAGAGAGAACACACAGCATATACCAACTGAGAAACCCAGGGTCACTAGCCTCAAGTACTGCCCAAGTACTCCAAGTATGCATCAAGTTGCATGTTGTGGGTGTCATCGTACTGGGTTGCTTCTGCATGCCTGACCATTGTAGCATAAAGCTACCAAGACCACACACTAACTCCACTCCCCACAGACTTCCATTGAACTGCAATCCAAACTCTCATCTGCCCACCAAAGAGTAGTTATTAGATGATTGCAGTTACTTCTCTGTCACTGTGATGGAATACCTGGGGAAAAGCAACTTACAGGAGAAAGGGCTTATTTTGCTTACAGTCCATCACAGCAGGAGCACAAAGAAGCTGTTCACACCACACCCACAGTCATGAAAGAGAAAGTTATGATTGCTCATACTTAGCTCTCTTTCTCCACTAACACAGTCCAGGATACAAGCCTAAGGAATGATGCCACTCATGGTGAGCACATCTGCTCACTTCAATCCAATCAAGATAATGCCTATAAGCAAATCTGTCTCTCAGGTAATGCTAAATTTCATCAAGTTGGGAGTTGAGATTCACCACTGCCGGCACGCGCGGGCACACACACACACACACATACACACACACACACACACACACACACACACACACACACACACACACGATGTAGCAGTTCCACTCCTGAGTGTATAGCCAAACGAACTGAAACTAGGTTAAATGTGTATGTGCCTACATTCACAGCAGCACCATTAATGAGACCTACTGACTGACAGAGAAATGTCTAAAACTGCACAAGGATATTATTATTTGGCCCTTAAAAGGTAGGGAATTCTGACTCTGCTGCTACATGGGGGGGAACCTAGAGGGCATTATGCCAAATGAAATAATAGAGCCATGAGAAGGCAAATGCTATATGACTCTAGCTATATGTCTGAAATATCTAGATTAGTCAAGTTGTAAAGCTACATATCAGAGTGAGGGTCTTCATGAGCTGCCGACGGGGAGGAGGGAGAACTCCTTAATGGACATGGAGGTTTGGATCTGCAATACGCACTCTGGATATGGGAGGCAGATGGCTAGACAGCATTAATGTGTTTAATGTCATTCAACTTAGTCCTAAAATAGGTGGTAAATTTTACTTTGTATGCATTTTGCCACATTTTAAAAGGTAGATAAAGCAAGAAAGGACAAATAACTTGGAAGCATGCAAGACTGCATTAGGCATGTTTCAGAATCCTGACACAAGACAAGAAAGCTGGAGAGCAGAGGAGACGGCCAAAGAGGAAAAGCCAAGGGCAAGAGCTCTTGCTTGAAAGGTAGGTTGGCTCCTTGAAAAGGCACAGCCCACCTCTGCCTAAGGTCTCTGCATGCTTCTGAGCAATGGGCTTCATCTCTCCTCCATGGGAGACTTGAACAAACAGCCCCCTGAGGGATGGCTGGACACTGGTTATACCACACCTCTATTTAGAAGAGAATCTGGTCATTCAAAGCTTGGCATCTCTCCCAAGTAAGTATTTTTATTTCTAGCCCTTCAGAAAACAGCGAATCATTTTAAAGTAAATCATAAGGCAGCATTTTTTTAAATTTATTTATTTTATTTATATGAGTACACTGTGTTCAGACACACCAGAAGAGAACATTGGGTCCCTTTAAGGATGGTTGTGAGCTATCATGGGGTTGCTGGTAATTGAACTCAGGACCTCTGAAAGAGCAATCAGTACTTTTAACCCAAGAGCCATCTCTCCAGCCTGAGGTGACAGTCTTAAAGGAAACAAAAGATTCTCCTCCTCATTTCCAAGCATGTTATAAGAAAACCATTTATGCTGCCCTGACTTCCAGTAAGCTTTGCTTCTGCATTTCCAGGGCATGCAGCTCAACGTCAGGAAGGCTAGCTTCAGAGAAAGAGTAAAGCCAAGCACCCTAAGAAGTACAGAGGGGCTTGGTAATGCCAGATGTCCACACCCAGAACTTAAAAACTGCAACTTCACTATCCATCCATCCCATAGAAGGTATCCTAGATCCCTCTATTTTAGGACAAGGTAAGGATTCAAGAGTGTCATGACAGAAATCCAAATAAAAATCACATTGACATTTTCCTTCATACCCCTTAGAACTGTTACCAAAGACAGCCAAGTGTTGGTGAAGGTGTATAAAATTGGGGGGGGGGAATCAAATAATAACTGTAGAACAATATTGGCACCTCCAAAAACTATAAATAGAGTTAGTAATAATGTCCACAGAAGTTCCATGTACATATCCAAAATAATTCAAAGCATATTGTTCAAAAACACACTGACGCTTATAGCAGCATTCATTAGTCACCATGACCACAGCATGACAGCAACCCCAATGTCAGTGACTGATAAATAACAAAGACAACCTAGGTCTAACTACTTACAGGGAGTTACTCAGCCTTTAAAGCCAAAGACACTCCATTATTCACAACATGAATGGAAATGGCAGGTGTTATAAGGGCAAATGGGAGCACCGTGGGCAAAGCGCTTGCCTTGCAGGTGTGAAGCCCTAGGCTTGGTCCTCACACTGTAATGGGGGGCACAGTACTGGATGGTCCGCCCCCCCGTCTAAGGCATCCAAGCTGCTCAAGTACATGGAGATGGACAGTGGGATGGTGGCAGGCCTGTGGGGAGGGGAGGCAGGGCCCTGGTACAGTGAAAACGGAGCTTCGGCTCTACAAAACGGAAAGGTTCCGATGCCCGGCCACACATGGTGTGGACACTCAGTAAACCACGCATTTACAGTGGCCCGTTCTATTTTTACAGAGCTTTTTGAGATATATTCTATTCACATGTAAATGTATATATGTATGCATGTAGGTACACATGCCTATGCCTGCACACAGAGACCAGAAAAGGGCCTGGATCCCTCAGAGCTGTAGTTATAGGTATTTATGGGACATCTGGCTGGTTACATTAGGTGCTGAGTTTTGAACTCTTATTCCTCATGGTTGTATACCACACACTTTGGCTCATTGAGCCATAGCTGCAGCTCCTATATATGTACATCTTAACCACAAAAGTTCATCATGCCTAGGCCTATCTGCCACATATGTAACAATGTCCCAGGAAGCTATGCTTTCTCCTAGCCCCATCACCAGAGAACACCCCTAGATGCTCATATTTCACGCAAGACTGTGATGAATAGAAATTCTACCTTGGATCCAGGTTCTGCAAATTCTTGAACTCTAGTTCATCAGGGAGTGGCAAGGCTTCCCTGAAGACATCCCTGCTCCAGAGTGAAGAGGAAAAGGGGCCCCGCACTGCCCCAGTTCCTCAATATTCTATGTATCTAAAGGCTAAGGGGTGACTGCTAACTCTCTCGACAAGGCCCAGAAGCTAGTGAAAACCTTCAAATCCACACTGGTGCCGAGGACCACTCAAAGGTGAGTGCTTGTGATGCAAGCATGAGGCACTGAGTTTCAGCCTGAGGACGCAAGACAAAAAATGCAGTAGTGCATGCTTGTAATCTCATCACTCCAGAGGCAGAGACAAGAGGAACCTTGGGGCTCACTGGTCAGAGAACATAGCTGCTGAATCAGTGAGCTCTGGGCCAATGAGACCCTCTACCTCAGGGCAGGTAGATGGACTGCTTAAGAAGACACCTAAGACTGTCCTGTCCTCTGGTGTTCACATACATGTGTATGTGTATATATATATATATATATATATATGCATGCACCTGTGCACATATTAACAGGCACATATTAACATTATGTGTGTGTACTCATATATGTACACACACATACACAAATACACAATCCAAACAGGAATACTCTCCGTGGTTCTGAGTTACTATCAACCTTGCAAAGACTATCAAGAATACCTGCTAGAAACAAGAGTGCTCGGCCTCCCCACCACCACCTCAGCCTTCAGGAGGTTGGAGGCCCCAAGGCACCTGCAGAGTTCAGTCCTGCCACTGGGATGTTTTTGTCTGTAGAACAGCAAGTTTAATCAGAAAAATATGTCAAGATTAAAATCATACTCAAAGTAGCCTTTTAACTTCCTGCATCTTTGTTGGTTTTCTGTGTGTCTAAGCACACAGTAGAAGAGCATTTGTCTCAAGGCCTTCACTATCTGCTTGCTCTCCCGCATCTCCTAGAACCAAGGCTGCAAGTTCACTTTGGGTAGACGACTTGTCTTTCAATGACTGCATTCCTGCAACCTGTAGCTCCATGACAAACATACCAATCAGGTGGAGGCCCGAGTGCTGTGAGGAAACTCCCAGAAACTCTCTGACAAAGATAGGACAGGCTTATCTTTAGTCTTCACTTGCTGAGTTCAAGCAACTATCCTGAACTCTGAAAGAGTGTGCTAAAAGTGAGAGGTAGTAAGAGAGGAAAAAAAAAAAAAGCGCATCCCTGGTGCCCTGGTGCCCTAGCCCTGGAGCAAAGTTACAGATCAGTTTATATCACAGGAAAGGGAACCCCTGCCTCAAATTCTTGGGGGAGGAGGCACTGTATCTAAAGGGAAATAGAATTCTAAGTAATGACTGCTATATTCTTTTGAAGACCACCAAGAAGAGGAGAATACTACAGAGATAAAAGCAGCAAAACCAAGATAGTTTTGTAATCTCTCCAAAGTCCTACCTGGGGCTGGAGGGATGGCTCAGTACCATCCAGGTGTGAGTTCGAAGTCCCGGAACCCCTTAAAAGCTAGGCTCAATAGCACATATCAGCAATCCCAGAGTTCTTGTGACAAGATAACAAATAGGGAAAGGAGAATATCCAGGAGCTTGCTGCCCAGAGAGCCTGGCCTAAGTAGTATCAAAATAGAAATCATGCCTCAAACAAGGTGGAAATGAGTGCCAACACCCACAAAGCTTTCTTCTGACCTCCACATGTGAACATTTGTGAACACACACACATACGCGCATACACATGTGCGCACAAATGCGTACGCGAGCACATGAACCTAAAATGAATAAAACCCGTTTTAAAAAAAAAAAAAAAACCCAGCAAGCTGCTAAGTCTGGCTACTGGACCTCTTGGCTGCTTCTTACAACCATCTCATGTGAGTCTAAAATAGTTCTTAAATTGCCAAAATCCACTTTCAACCAAGCAACAAGACAGCAAAACAAACTCTCTGTAAAGAACATCTAAAAGAAAATAACAAACGTGAAAATACAGTGGGTGAGAAGCCATTCCACAAACACTAAAATTTAAGTGGGTGAGGACAAACCACCAATAGCCATAAGATATGCACAGAATTATCATCTGCTCAGAGAAATTGAAGGGAAGCAACGAGACAGCTAGTCAACCTGAGAACAGTAGGACCCAAAATAGGCCAGCTTGGGAACCACAGCTGAAACTGAGAGGGGCACTAACCAACCGCCAACCAGCCATCCCCAGGCTCAGGGATCAGACTGAAGGCTCCGGACAGTCTCACCTCCCTGTGGCTTATGTTTGGAACAGAAGAAACTGAGCTGAGAAAGGTGAGAACAATACAAAAGAAATGAGAGGCAGAAATCTGAGAAAGCTGTCAGGGAGGTGTGAGCGTGTGTGCCTGTGTGAGTGTGGAGGTGGAGGGTGAGGAGGCCAAGGACTCAACCTCTTCTAGAGCCATCTACCTTGCTTTTATTGTTATTGTTTGAAACGGGGTCTCCCACTGGCCTGGAATTCACCATGTAGACTAGGCTGGCTGGCTGGGGAGCCCAGGGTTCCACCCATCTCTACTTCCCCAGTGCCAGAATTACAAATAATGCCAACTCATCAGGCACTTCTAGGTGGTTCTAAGGACTGAACTTGGGTCCTCATGCTTGTATACAAGCACTTTTCTGACAGCTTTCTCCAATCCTGGGTAGCATCTCTTTATTATCTTGTTCAAAGTCGTTGGTTTAAAACAAGATAGAGTATTCTTTCAGCTTTCCAATCACTAATGAACCCACCGCTCTCCCTACATTGAGATTTGTGTAAAGACAGGAGAATCTACAAAGTACTAGATACCAGCAAGTTAAAAAAAATAATAACAAACAACAACAACAAAACAAAAAAAAACATCCCTTTTGGAGCCTGCCCAAGAGGGAACTGGGCGGGGGGGGGGGGGGGGGGGGGGGGTCATCAAGAACCAAAGACCAGTTTGCAAAAATAGAGGCTAGCCAGCTGTATTTGAACCTTGTGCAGGAGTAATGTTCCAGATTCTTCAATAGACACACTAAGAGTTTTATTGTTGTTTATTATTATTATTATTTATTTTAAGGAAGGAGGCCTGATGAACTGAGACTTATTTTTAAAGGGTCTGTTTTGTTTTGTTTTGTTTTGAATTTCTGGGCTAGCGAGATGGATGGGTGCATGAGGGTACTTGCTGTATGCCTGAGTTTGAAATGCAAGATCCACACAATGGAAGAAGAGAATCAAGCTATCCTCTGGGACACACACACATACAGACACCAAGACACTTGTGTGTACATGTACAGGAAAGTGATAGGTAGGTAGATAGGTAGATAGATAGATAGATAGATAGATAGATAGATAGATAGATAGATAGATGATAGATAGATAGATAGATAGATAGATAGATAGATAGATAGATAGATAGATAGATAGATAGATAGAGGAAATTTTTCCCTTTAGAAATGGTACACATCCTTTGCACAGAGTTTCTAGCTGGCATTCTGATCTTCCAGACTGTCCCCCTCCAGCAAGCTCTGTCCCTTCCCTACCAGGATCTGCCTGGATGCACCCCCATCATAAGCATCGCCTGTTCTCTCCTCTCAAGAGCCTCCAATTTCATCTTACCCAGCAACATGCCTTATCCATATGCTAAATTCAACATGCCCAAAACTGAACTCAGAAAGTCCCTGATGTTAGCTGTCTGACCAGACCCCCAACTTCTCAAAGATTTATAGTTAGTCCTACCATACTGGTGGGAAACCCTGAGGTTCCCTCTGCTTGGCTTTCTTCCTGTGCCAGCATAAATACTCTACAGCAAACTATGTTGGCTGCCTTCAGGCATCCACTCTAAGATTATGGAGCCTCTGAATCATCAATCCACTACCATTTGATGGATTTGAGAGGAAATGACTTGAGGAATTCACTGTGTCATCACGGGGAACACCCTATGATTGTCTGTGCATGTGCACATAGCTGCCTCTCCCACATAGACTGACTCCAGAATCCAGGGCCAGGGATGGGGACACACTCTAGACTTGATCCTTTGAGGCGTTTTTGTCTTCAGATCCTTATATTGAAAAGAATTGTTTCAAAATAATACAACTACAGTTTAATTTCAAATTGAAATCAGTTTTCAATGTGAATTCCTCTATATACTCAGAGTGAGTTATTCTGGAAAATACCAAGTTATATAAACAAAAACATGAAAATACAGAACTGGCTTTCATTGTCTCAGAGGTAAAAAATATATTGACCCCTCCTCTATTTTTTTTTTTTTAATCAAAACCCAAGTCAGGGGCTGGGAACGTAAGTCAGTTGGAACAGTGTTTGTCTGGTATGCACCAAGTCATAGGCTGGATCCCTAGCCGCTCCTAAGTCTGGTGTACCTATACTCTACAGACTTGGAATGTGGAAGTGGAAGGAACAGAGGTTCAAAGTCATCCATTGCTATCAAATGAATTCCAGGCCATCCTGGGATATATGTGATCCTATCCAATTCTTTCAGAAATATAGCCTTTCCCTTCTTGCTCAGCTGGTCACTCTCCAGGAAAGACCATGAAGTTCTGCTTGTATAAGAATACTATCCCAGATACTATGGCAGATAGAGGTGGACTATTAGACATGTGTATTTGTTCTTCTAAGCTCTCAGGAGCCACCCTCAGATTTCTTCAAAGTATGATTTTGGCTGCCTGCAGAACTCAGCTTCCATGTGCTTCACTGAAGTTCATCTGTATCCTGACATTCCAGACCCCACAGAAGCCTGGGCTCAGAACTGCCATGTTTCATGGATCTAGCTGAGCTTCAAGAAGTTTGACATCCACAAAAATGGTACACTGAGACCACTGAGATTTTTAAAAGATGCCTTTATCTTTCCAAAGTTTAATATAAGAAATGCCGAGCCAGGTGGTGGTAGCACATGCCTTTAATCCCAGCACTTGGGAGGCAGAGGCAGAAGCAGGCGGATTTCTGAGTTCGAGGACAGCCTGGTCTACAGAGTGAGCTCCAGGACAGCCAAGGCTATACAGAGAAACCCTGTCTCAAAAAAACCCAAAAAATAAAAATAAAAAATAAAAAAAATTAAAAAGAAATTAAAAAAAAAGAAATGTCTATCTTTATGTGATCTTGAGTTTGATTTGCATGTGTTTTACTGAAAATTTTAGCATCATTGCTCATGAGATATTTATCTACAACATTCTTTTGGTTGTTGTGTTTTTATCGGGCTTTGGCATGGGGATAAGGCTATGTAAAAGGAGTTTGGAAGCATCCTTTTCAGTTTTAAGAAACAATTTGTAAAATTCTGCATTGAATCCATCCAGACCTGGGTTCTGTATTTGTTGTTGTTAAGAATATGTTTCACTATGTCAATTCCATTGCTTGTCAGAGGTACGTTTAAATTATTCATCTTGTCTCCCTTTAATTTTGGCTGGTCACTAGATCTAGAAATTGATCTATTTCTTCTAGATTTTTTCAGTTCAGTGAAATAGCAGTTTTAATGTACATCTTTATGATTTGCTGACCTTCCTGATACCTTCGTAATCTTTCCATGTTATCTCTAACCATATTGATTGGGGTTTTCTCTTTCTTTTGGTTAATTTAGCCAAGGGATCACTGACTGTGCTTATCTTTTCAAAGGAACAAATCTTCATTTTATAGATTCTTTGTGCTTCTTTGGGTTCCTACTCCATTAATTTATGTCCTGACCAAATAACATTGCAATTCCTAAACATCTAAAAGTAAGAAAAATATAGGCCACAAATTCAAAAGGAAGACAATTTTAACAAGATTGGAGTAGGTTTTAAAAATCCATACTTTGGGGAATACATGCCTTAAACCCCAGCACTCAGGAGGCAGAGGCAAGTAGATCTCTGAGTGTGAGGCTACCCTGCTCTACCTAGTAAGTTCCAGCATAGCTAAGACTACTTCAGAGAAGCCCAGTTTCAAAAATAAATAAATAAAATAAAATAAAACAAGCAAAAACATATTCATCAAGATATGTTCTACATTTATATAATGACTTAAAAATTCAGACCTCCCTCCCATAAAATCTAGTTTTTTTTCCTTATACATTCTCAAAAGATTCCCTTTCAAACACAGAAACATTTGGGATGTAAGCCAGTGGTTTCCCTGGGCAACTCAGCTACCAGAAAGCTTGGCATTAATGATGAATGTCCTGCAACTGATGACTTACCCAAACATCTGGTCACAGCTATTTCTTTATTCTTAGTAATGTCTTGCGGTTGACCTTCATATGTTTAGTACACTGTCTGGGTTCATTTTAACACTATGCAGCCCTTGCTATCATATTGAGGAGCAAGGAGTCTGGTGTGGTCAGATAATCATGGAAACGAGCCAACTTCAGCTTCTTCCCATCAAATCCCCCCCTACCACAAGGACCCCCTCCAGTGCTCTGCCAGTAAGGCTGGAAAACTAGGCCTCATCTCTGACCTCTACTTCTTTCTCTGGGATCTTTTTTCAGCCAATTCATCCCAAAACATTTTTCCTTAAGTAATATTCTTATTATATATTCCCCTCTTCAGACTGTCTGATTTCAGCAATCCTTCATTTCCCTCTTGGCACTGTGAAAATGTCATTGTCCAATTATAAACACTCCACACAAAGATTTCATTTAGGTAGCCCAATATTTTAATTATTTATTCTGAGAGTCTCACTTACTGTGTAGGGTAAGCTTTGAGCCCACAATCCTCCTGTCTCAATGTCCCAGACGCTGGGGTCACAAATGTGTACCACCATATGTGGCTTACATTGATATCTTATTTGTACTTAACAGTGAGTCTGTGGAGCAGAAAGCATCCATCAAAGTTGGATGCCTAGGAACTCCCAGGTCTTCTGCATGCTGCTGGATTCCTTTGTCATGAACCCCCATCCATCCCAGTGATGCCTCCAGTGCTGATCCAGGCTCACATAGCTGGCTTTACCTGATCAAGTTCACACTTTCTCGTTTCTCTAGTTGGTCCCTTAGTCCCTCTGTGGCAGGCTCACACATTCAGTTTCCTCAAAGCTACTCACCATCCAAGTCCCTTTCCAGCACATGTTTTTCTACAGTCCCAGGCTCTGGGTACAGGTGGAGTCATTCCTGCCCTCATGGAGGTGGCACAAACCCAGATTTCTCTGAAGTTTGGGGCTTAATACTAACTCTGAAGCAGGCTCCTTTGATGCCATCAAAAGTTAAACCTTCTGGCTCCAGTCAACACATTCATGTCGTTAAGTGACTTAGAGCCAGACTCCCTTTCTTCCCTGTTCTTATTCTGGGGTACTCATCTCACAGCTGGAGCTCCAGGAGTGAAGGTCTCCCTGCAGTGTCTCTGAGACTAAGACAGTCAGTCCATCACAACACACAGTGCTGCTGTGAAGAGCACAGACAGATTCTTAGTTTGCCCCTGGGCTTTCTTGGGGACACCCAGAGAAGTGGTTCTCTATCAGGGACATGTTTCACCTCAGAGGACATTCAGCAATATCTGGAGGTATTCACAACTGGGGCATTGTCCCTGGCATTCCGTGGGTGGAGGTCAGATGCTGAAGGCACCCTGCAATGCACAGGGCAGTCTTTACAACAGAGGCTGGCCCTGTTGTGAAGTGGTCCACAGTGCCAAGCTGGAAAAACACTAACATACTGGGAGTAAAAACCAAAAGTAGAGACGTGCCAAAATGATAACCCTCAAGCAAGTGATGGAGGGACTGTGAGATGCTCGATGGGTATAAAGTATGTGTCAGGCAAACACGAGCATCTGAATTTGTATCCCTATACCCCACATAAAGCTGGACATACTAGCTCACATAATCCCAGCCCTTGTGTGGCAAGATGAACAAGGACATTCCTGGAAGCTCAGAGGCTAGACAATCTAGCATATACATCAGTACACAGGAAGAAACCCTTGGAAGGCAACAGATAATGCCCTCTGACTTCCACATTCACATCCTTGTATTCATGTAACCACACTTACACATGAACCGTGGATGTGTATGTATAACATACAGAACAAGACAAGGAGAAGGGGGGGGTGTTAAAGGGTGGTGGAAACATTCAACACCCATCCCAAATGTTTTCAATATTCCACTCAATTGTTTAACTCTAAAATTAAGCAGCACGGCCTTCCACCCCACAACCATCCCAGAAGCATGTGGCAGGCATGGCAGACGCTGTGGAATGACACACATCACAAGCTTGGCTGCAGCGTCTCTGCCTACTAATTTTAATCTCTTCCTCAAAGGTCATGAATATTTTCAGACCTCTTAGCCCAAGCACATTGCGGGCAGACTTGGGACATGTTGCTTCCAGTTGGCCAAAATACTTCATCCACCAGTGATCTACACTGACTTACAGGCTTAACGTTGTCCATGTCACTTTCCAGGAGGCTTTTTGAATCCATTATCCTAATTGGCAAATAATATGTAAGCACCAGGAGGCTGTGTGTCAGCAATTATATTTATAAAGAAAGCTTAATCTCCAAAGGAAAACAGTAATTCATTAAAACCACCCTTCTCATCTGCCATCACGGTAGCCAGAGGAAAAAGAATGCACTCGATGGCAAGGCATGAATCAGCTGTGAGTAGAGACCCAGACAAGCCCAGAAAAAGCTAGGAGAGCAGATGCAGGCACCCTGCCTGCTCCAGTACAGTTCTGCCCTCGCGCCACCTTGTCAGGTCCCTGTGGAACTAATGGGTAAAGGAAACAGTAACATAAGGATCAGAGCTGTGAGGGCAGAGCCTGCCTTTCCTCTGTCTACTCAGGTTATCTACCCAGGGAGGGAGGCTGTTTTTAGTAGACAACATTCACCTTTGGCTGTTACATCTTATCAGCACTTCAGAGAAACCTGAGAAGATTTCGGCAAGAAAGGAAAGATGACTCTGTGCTCTCGGGTTTCAGCTTGGCTCTGGATCTAATCCCAAATTCTGCTGCTCGTATTATTCATATAGATATATTAAGACCTGCCCTGTGCCTTGGTTATGCCAAGGAGCCAATAATAGCTACTCCATACCCAGTGTTTATTGAACACTGGGCACCATTCTGGGGTTCATTCCTTTTAATAGTATCGACCTGACAAGGTCTAGAATCGCCTAGAAGACAAACCCCTGGACATGTCTGTCAGTCAAGGAGTATCTTGATTTGAGTTAACCTAGGTGGGAAGACTCATCCTAAATACGAGTGACAACTTTCCATGAGCTGAGGTATTAGACAAAACAAAGAGGAAAAAGACAGTTGAGTACCAACATTCATCCCTTTCTTCCTCTTGAATGTGGATGCAATGTGACCCTACTATGCCTCATGCTCCTGTTGCCAGGCCTTCCCCACCATAATAGATAGCACCCTCAGATATTTATCACAGCAGTGAGAAAACAGCTGAAACACCCCCAGCGACCCTCATTGTCTCATCTTATAGGAAGGAAGTAGAGTCAGAGATAAGTAGCTTGTTCCAGGTTGCACAGCTTGAGTGGCAGAGCCAGGACAGAAACCAGATAGACCAGCTCCAATCCTCTAGAATTTACCCTTCTGTAGAGGAGACCAGTGCCACAAGGCCAGACAGCCAGAACACCTATGCGGTGAGCCCACTCTACATACACACACACACACACACACACACACACACACACAGATAGAGAGACAGAGACAGAGAGAGACAGATAGAGAGACAGAGAGACAGAGAGATAGAGAGAGAGACAGAGAGACACAGAGAGAGAGAGAGAGACACAGAGACACAGAGACAGAGACAAAGAGACACACAGAGAGACAAAGACAGAGATAAAGAGAGACAGACAGACAGAGACAGGGAGATAGGGAAGGAAGGAAAGAAGGAAGGAGGAGAGGGAGAGACAGAGGAAGGGAGGGAGAGGGAGAGACAGAGGGAAGGAGGGGGGATCCTATGACAAACACAGCACATGTCCCACCTCATTGTGAATGAGATGACAAGCAAAGGCTAAAACCCTAAGAGTCAATCAAGAAGACAACACATGTATAAATCCACAGATCACATGTGGCCTAAGAAACACCCCAGGATATGAGGGCATAAGTGTGTGCCCTCATGTATCCCAGGCTCCAAAACCCATTCTATAAGGAACACAGGGCAACTCAGCACCAGTTCTCCAAAGGAGCTGCCCAGGGAGATCCAGTGACCTGCTGAGTAGATCTAATGTGGGTATGTCTGGTTGCAAAGCTCTGGCTACCAAAGGCCGTTTCTGAGATGTCACCCACTGTAGCCGAGGGCCTTCAAACTGCCTAAGCTCCCAGAGCTGAGTCTGTCTGCTGTTGCCCACAGCTTCCCCTATAGGACACTCCTCCCGCTGTGAAGGAAATTTCTATGGACCAGGATTACCTGACCTGGGTGGGGATCACGCATGGATTTTAGGTACCCATAGGCATCCCTGAAGATACAGAGACCCTGGAATTTGTCTAGAAATAGGCCAACTGTACCTAGTCTCTGACTGTCACCAAAAATGGGAACACTTTGTACTCAATCCTTGGGTGTCCTACTGTCTTTCCACGTGGTGTCTCTCGACCTCAGGATATGGTGGGTCTGTGCCTGATGGCCACAAGCATACCTGACAGTCCTGGCAGTATCCTATGAAAGTTGTTCTTATTCTCAAAGAAGAACACACAAACAATGAAATGGTCTTAACTACAAACTGAGCCTCCAGGCTCTCTGGGGACTCCTAACTTCCATCACATACATCCTGATGAGCACTCATGCTCTATTACTGTGTTATGGCCATCGATGTCAAGGTAGTGACATTTTCTGGCCAGATAGTAAACTTCTTCTATTTCTAAGATGGTAACTTATAAGCTACCTGATACTGATTCATGTTTCTATTATTGTACCCTAAGTTTCCTATCCATTTTTTTTCCACAATCCTTAATTTGTGCTCCAGATCCCAGAGCTTTAGGGTAAAATAACTCCTACCTCCCTCTCAAAGTATTGTGGGCAATCTAACGCAATCCAATACATACAATCGTGTGCTGTGAGTAAAAAACTGCCCCTCATAGGCTCATGTGTTTGAACCCTTGGGTCCCAGCTGGTGGCACTGTTTTAAGAGGTTGTGAAACTGTGTAGGACATTTGGGCTGTCCGAAAAGAGAAATGAAGACTCCAGGGGTAAGCCTCATAGGTTGTAGACCAGCCCAGGTTCCTGTCTGATCTATTTCCAGATCCTCCGAGATATAAGCAAGCAGCCTGATGTTGCTGCTGCAACAGTCATGAACCACCATGACAGACATGCCTCTCAGATCATGAGCTTTCTTCAGGTATTTTATCACAGTGACAAGATTAACACAGTATAAGCATAGGCTGCTACCAGCCTTTCAGGTAGGAGGCAGTCTGTTTAAGCCTCAGGAGATCTGTGGCCCACCGGGTAGGATGCTCTTCTAAAGAAGGCTAGCTGCAACAGGTTCGCCTCAAAACAATCTCTCACTCTTAGCTTGATACTACAGTGGCTTTTCTTACATCATTCCAAAAGCATTTGACGGAGAAAAATCAAGGTAAAGAATATGCTTGCAAGACTGTGTTGCCCTACTGAGTGGGAACAGTGTGAGAGACCCAGTATGGGCACACTGTATTCTCCAGAACATCAAATGCTGCACCACTACCTGACTATGCACATGGATGACATCACGTTTTATTTAAAACTCACTCCATCTCTTTGACTTGGAACATTCTGGCCTCAAAAAGAGCAAAACTCGGGGCACCTCCAGTTTTGGCTCAGCTTGGTGAAGCAATACCTCTTCAGAGACACTGAGAGGGGAGGGAATCAGGAGCAGCTGCTGCCCTGTCTGCCTACACTCATGGATGTAGTTCATCCTTCTATCTTCCAGAACCAGGCAGTCAAGTCTCAGATCCACTGCAGCAGAGCTGCAACCAAAGCACCACATTTCCAAGTCCTGTACCAACCAGTCTACCTGTGCCAGAGAACCTCTGATGGAGTCCTGGGTACACAAGGGACTCTGCTCTTTTTCCTCATGACATCTGAACCATATGGGAAAGCAGAGAGGCTGGTGGGGCCTTGCTTCAACTTCATCCAGAGACTTCCAAGAAGCACACTGCCACAGCCCATGGAAAGGCAGGCTTTGAAAGCCCTTGGAGTAGAAATGCCCCTAAAGAAATCATACTGCCTTCTCCCGTGTTCATCCTCTTTTGTTAGGCAGGAGTGAATAGGGGGTACACAGAGGCTCCCCATGTCCTCCTGAACAGCTTGAGGAAATCCAGCTCTAATCTTCAAACAAAAACAGAGCTTATGATTCCAATGTGATGTGGCCATAGTCAAGGAAAATGAAAAGCCATGTCATATCGTTTATACAGGGAGAAGGCATGTCCAAAACTCAGAATGGTGGTTCTCAGCAGGTATTTAATAACCATGTCATTATTCTGTTAGAAATCTAGAATTGTCTCATGGTACAGGAGCACAACTGACAGTGATGGTTTCAGGCCCATGTGATCTTGACAGGAATGGGAAGCATTCCTACACATACATACAAATACACACACATCCACCACAAACATGTATACACACATACATTCATCATACACACACAGAGAGCTACCACACACATATACAGTCACAACACAAACACATATATACACATACATCCATCATATACACATCTACCATACATACAGACACATACATATACATATCCACCATATACATAGACATACATATACCATATACAAATATACACATACATCCATCATACATACACAGAAACACATACACATATACATATATCCATCACACACATACATACATCCACCAAACACACACACACACAAACATGCACATGCATAGATTTTTAAAATACAGTTGCACATAACTGTCATCTCAGTTATTCATGACACTAAGGCAGGAGAAGTCTAAATTCAAGGCCAGCTTGGACAAGTTATTGGGGCCTATCTCAATACAGGAGACTGAGGTTACAGCTTAGTGGTTGAGTACCTGTCTACCACGTGTGAGGCCCTGGGTTCCATCTGCAGTACAACAAATAAGAGGAAAGAAAGGCTAGAGAGTGAGAGGGAGGAAGAGTGGGGGAGGAAAGAGAAAAGGAAAGAAAAATCATGCCAAGGAGGATGACAAAGAACTAGCACATTTTATCTGTGTCCATTGTGTTAACTTTTAGTTACCACATAAACAGTGGGTTTCACAGTGACATTTCACACATAGCACTACATATTTTTAAATTTTATTTTTATTGTTGATTTTAACTATGATATGTGTGTGGGTTTGTGCACATGAGGGCCCCTCAGAGGCTAGAGGCATCAGATCTGAAGTTACAGGTGCTGTGAGCCACCTCAAGTGTATGTTAGGGTCCTCTGCCAGAACAGTGCTCTCTTAACCCCTAAGCCATCTCTTCAGCCCCTGTGTCATGAATTCTGTTTGTATTTGTCCACCACTGCCTCATTCGCCTTCTTTTTTGCGGATCCCCTCTTCCTAAACCACCTCCCCCCACCCCGTCTTCTACATCCAATTACCCTTTCTGTCTCTCTAGACCTCCTCAAGACTGTTTTGAATATTTAATCTTGGATTCTGGCACACTTCACCTGGAGGTGACATCAAACATACTTCCCCACAAAGCCCGTATCAATGTCTCTTCCCTGGCTCCCTAATGTGCTGATCTGGGAACCCTCTGTTCCCAACCCGTACTATGCCAGACTCCACAGCCTGGAGCCCCTACGAGTCCTGACAAGGGCCAGGCCTCAAGTCAGACCCTTAAAAAGACTGACTTCCAAATCTTGGAGAAGAGCCAAGGAGAAGAAGGGACACACCTACCACCCCAGGCCAGGCTGCACTCAGTACCAATCCCAGGCTGGTACACCCTCGGCCTGCAGAAACCTGGCTGTGAACATCTGTGGGCATGCTCGGGCCATCTCATCTGACAGCCTACCTCGATTACCTGTCTTCAAAATTCCTCTGATATACGCACAATCACATGCATGTATACATACATACATACATACATACATACATACATACATACAGAGAGGGGGGGTATGGGGAGAGATTAGGAATTCCTAACCAGGACAGCTCCATGGAGTTTCTTTTTCAAGTCCTTAATGGGCTGGCTTTATGACTTCCTAATGAAGTACAAAGCACTTAACGGCCCTCTGCTCTGCCTCCAAGTAGCCCAGGCAAAAGAAGAGCCTGCTCAGCTCATCCTCCATAACCCACACCATGCCCAGGATATCTAGCAACTCAGTTTTGTGTACACATAAGCTTTCAGTGGTCCTTTATGAAGGGAGCCTGAAGCTGTGCCTTTAACATGGGAATGGAGTGCTACTAGGATTTCCTAGGTTGGAGGCACAATGGCATGCCTGTATTTAATACAATTCTAAATAGGGAGGATGGGACCCTTCAAGCTTCAGAGGCAGGCTAAGTAAGCATCTCATGGAAGTCAGTTCTGCCTCTAGGAAGAGACCAGATCCTGTGATATGATAACTGTTGCACCCATGCAATTCAACTTTGCCCCAACTATTAGGTTGTGGTGTTTAACGACTGTGTAGGTCAAGCTTCCCTTTAACTTGCTATGTATACAAGACTATACTGTGTCCTCAAACTCAAGGCACTCCTCCTGTCACCCTCTCCCAAGTGCTGGGATTTACTGGCATGGGCCACTAGGTTTTTCCTAACAGTTGGTAAAGCCACAGGGAAAAAAAAAATTTGCTTTGTGATGTTGATGACACTTGCCACAAGTGCCCAGTGCTTGGTGTATGGCAGACAACAGTGCTTAGAGTGTATACCATAACCCACGAATGCATGCATGCGTGCGTGCATGTGCACATGCGCACATACACACACACACATACACGTGCACACGCTGCTTTAAAGTGTTTACCAGCAGTAGCAGGAAGCACCAGGGTGCTTTATCTTTACTGCTACAGTTAAATAAATGGACAAATCAGACAGGGGTGGGGGTGTCGTGCCCCTATACACAAAGAGGCCTAGGACCTAAACTCTGGTCTCTTCTCTTCAGCCTATTCTTTGAGCCCACAAATCCATACTCAAGATGAGTGCTCTCATGGTTCTGGTTTCAATGAAATACTTATCTAAATCCTCACAATTCTGAAATGAAATTCCATTCCCTTTGATAAGTAAGGTCACCTGTCCAAGGTCACGTACATTCTCAGGGACAAGTCTGATGTCAGAGCCTATACACTCCCATCTGCCCAGAGCTGGGCTAGTCAAGGGCTCAGCCAGGAGCCGAAGCACAGGTCAAGGATGTGAGGAAGCACAGATGCTGACACAGCCCAGTGAAGTCAGGGAGAACCGGGTCCGAATCCCAGCTCTGCCCCAAAGACCTTGGCTGAGTACCAGGGCCACTGAGTGGCTAACGTCCTTGTGTACTAAATGGCAGCTGTAATTCCTGTTCTCTATGTTCTCTATGTATTCCTGTTCAGCAAAAGGCTGAAGGCCTTTTGCTCTGTGCCCACCAGGAAGTAGAAGCATGAGGTGCTTAGTTATCTCTCTACTTCTGTAAAAAAAAAAAAAAAAAAAAGACAATCTGTTAAAAAGCAAATTGCCTATATCAAAGCCAGGCTTTTCCAGTCAGCAGCTAGGCAGATGTGGATTTGAACAGCATCTTCAGTCTCACTCGAGGTCCCTAAGAGAGCAACCGAAGCTCTTTGAATCTCTCTCCTGTACAGCAAGGATATCATGTCAGGAGGATGAATAGAAAAACATGTGTTAATCATCTGTATAGAAGTTACCCAATGACAGCAGCCCTGCCTGATTTGGATACTGAGAAATGCCCGGGCTGTGACTTCCACATTTTCACCAGGATGCTATCTCTAGACAAGAACCTCAGACCTACATCTCCAAGTTTATTTCAGTTACCTTCCCACGTGGACATACTTGTCCGCTCAGGAAGACGTTTGCATCTTGTGCCTTTATACACTCAGCCCTATGTGACATCTCAGGCCACACAGGATATTAAGGCAAGTGGAAGCATGTCAACGAACCCACGGGGAGAGGAGAGAAGAGTCGCCAAAGACAGCCGTTCCAGCACACACTCATCTGTCACCTGCACAGTTTGCCCACAAGGCCCGAGACCAGCATTCCTATTGCAATATCTCTACCACCCAGCTAGGGAGAATTGAGAAATCCACACACCAGTCTTAAGGAAGCACTGCCCTGCCTCTTCATTTACAAACACAAATGATAATTTCTTTATAGGCCTTTCTTCAATTATGATAATATGACAATTGATAAACCCTTCCCAACTTTCTCCTCTGCCCTCCTGTCTCTATTACTCTGGAACTTGGACTTGAAATAATGAATAACAGATGTTCCAGTGCTGGCTTTCTTTTCTCACCTTCAGATTTTATCCTGAATCAGTCCCCCATCGTATCTACTTTTATCTGGTTTTGGCTTGGGAGGTGAACAAGTTTAAATACTTCCCATTAGGTATTTCCAACGCAATAAAAATAGGTAAAATGTTCCCAGGATCTTCCGAGAGCATCCCCTTTTCCCAAGCCTGTCACCATGACACGACAAACACACGCATGTGCATCTAGTCCTGAGAAGGCCGCCTTTGAAAAGCAAGGCGTGGAGGAACATCCACCCTCTTTCTGAAGTCCTGAGTCCTCTGGGTATCAAAATACTTAGGCAAGAGACAAAGTACTCTATATTTTCCAACACCAACTCTGACTGTCCCGTGACAAAAATGAATCTGTCCATTCGTGGAAACAGCCACCAGCACCAGACATGTGACTGGAAGACACGTAAGGCAATAGAAATCACCTCAAAGCACAGTGATCATCTGACCAGGGTTTGCTTTCTGGACCTCACTGAAGGTTTTGCTGGCTGACAGCATTTTGTAATCTAACTTCCCTCTTGTAGTTCTAGCCGAAGATATCCCTACCAAATTACTCAAATCTGTGTTCCTTTTTAAGGGGCCAGGTTAGACATAGTCTCTGAGCCAGTACACAGTGAGTGAACCGCTAATAGTTCCAAGGCAAAGCTCAAATTCTAATATCCAAAATCCTAAGATCTTTACTGATAAAAAGAAACTAAGGATGTAGCGGGGAAGTTAGAGAAAATCGCAGGGGAGAGTTGAGCACAACTTGAAACAAAGCTGCCCAAGAGTTCTTCACTCGTGTGTCCTCACATCTGTGTTTCCCTTCCCAGGGCCTCTAAGTCCCACAGCTGACCCAGCTATACTGGAAGGCTCTCAGGCTCCGTCTCTCACGGTACCTCCTGTCTTTACTGGGCCCTATATTCTGCAGAAGGGAGGGCAGAGCCCCAAGTGGACTCTTGAGCTGCTCTTTTTATTCTGGCTGCAAACTCACAACTGAGGCATTCCCAAGCTCCCCACATCTGTGGAAAGATGGGCAACATCCTCCGTGGTTCCCAGCATCTCAAGACCAGAAGCTCATACATGCAGGGTCTGAGCCTAATGGCAGGTGTGTGTTACAGCCTGGGCCTTTTCACACTTCCATTTAGTAGAAGATGGACCTATGGGTAACTGGACACATGCGGCAATCCAGTCCAGCAATAAGGCACCTTAGAGAAGTAGCAATGCTGCAGAGTGGGGAGAGTGTCCCATCTAAGAATTTCCTCCCCCGTCCCAGGGAGCCACTAGACACATGGACATTTTGTGGGGTCTGCCACCTAGGACCTGTGACAGATTGATGGAAAACAGATGGTGTGAGGTATAAACTTATCTGATTAACCCACAGAGCTTGTTTTTAATATAGAAAACAGAACTGCAGGCAAAACTGGGTCACGGGCTTGATGGGGTATAAGAGGAGGTTTAAAATAAAAGTCCCTGCGTCCCAGAAGTCTCCCTCTGCAGCGGCGACTCTGGAGTCCAAACCCAGCCCCACTTTATGTGGAAGCTGTGGCTAGCAGAACAGTAAACACCTATTAGGAAATCAAAGATCGAAGGGTCTAAGTTTCTGGGGAAGGCTGAGAGCCTGGCAACCAGACAGAAACAGGAAGTGCAGCCCTCTGTTCTTTACCCCAGGGTTGCTCATAGTGAAGTCTAGGAATGGAGCATAGAGATACCCGAGAATTCAGTCTGGAACAACCACACCCCCGGGGTGGGGGAGGTAGAGCAGAAGTACCTCTGTGGGGAGGTAGCACGTGGTCAGCTAGACAGCTAAGGCCTGGAGACAGAGAAAACAATGGAGGTCAGAGAGGCCAAAATGACCAAATGGCTCAGGTCATGGGAGTCTTACTGGCTTTGGGACCGCCAGCTTGACTTGGTTTCTCCATCACGTGGTGTTCATGTCAGGGACCAGTAACGCTTCTATGGTTCTGCTAGCACCAAGAGGCCAGATGGTGACCATGCCAAGCCTAATATCTTAGCACTCACAGCATTGCCTCATCATCTTTAACTAACACAGAAATAGCACCAAGGACTGTCAGACCCAAGAGGGACATTTTGTTTTATTGATTTGTTTGATTACTGTTTCCTGAAGAAAATTCCTAATTTGAAGGGAAATTTCAAACCACACACCCAGCCAAGGAGTTCAGGTCATTTGTTTCAACTAATGCTCCAAAGCCTTGCGCCCGGCCGACCCCTGTCTCCCACCAAAGGCAGTGCTGGGAAAAGAGGCTGGAAATGGAGTCTTCCCCAAGGGCTGGTTGAAAAATCACAGAGGACTGAAGAGGGAGAGATGGGGAGGTGGGGGTCTGTGCCAGCCTACAAGACAGGGTGAACAAAGGGTTTAAGGACGATAGACAGGGCTCCAGGCTAAGGCTGAGGGGGAGAGGGGCTAGACTGACAGCTATCTATTACAGCTCTGTCCCATTCTTTGATTCCAGAAACCCACAGCCTTGGACATGACAGCTGTTAGAGGGTTTGGATACTGGACAAAGCCTATGCCTTGCCTGAGTCCCAGCTCCCACTCTGTAATGCACCCTCGTACATCTCTTCAGCAATGAAAGCTAATGCTGGTCCAGGCTCCTTTCTCATTACATGAAGACTGCATGTGGGGGCTGAGGACTAAGCCCTGCAGGCATGAGGCGGTGTATTAAATCATCAAAACTCACTTTTTAATATTTACCTATTTTATGTGTACCAGTGTTCCGTCTACATGCATGTATGTGTAACATGGGTGTGCCTGGTACCCACGGGGACCAGAAGAGAGTAACAAACCCCCTGGAACTGGAGTTATAGATGCTTGTTAACTGACAGGTGGGTACTGGGAATCAAACCCTGGTTGTCTGCAAGAGGAAGTGCTCTTAGCCACTAGGCCATCTTTCCAATCCCCAGAACGCATTTTTCAAAAGTGTTAGGCCTGGACACACACACACACACACACTAAAACTGACAAGCATCCTCCTGGGGCTCACTGCCAGCCAGCCTTCTCTAGTTGATGAGTTCCAGGCCAGTGAGAACACATCTTTCTCAAAACAAAATATGGTAGATGACACCTGATGAACAAATAATAAGGTTGTTCTCTGGCCCTACACACAGACAGATGAATGCACGTGCACATACAAATACACACACACACACACACACACACGCACACACACCAAGAGGTACCATCAGCTCACTACTATTCTAATACATGATGCAAATAGCTACACAGCTTAGCCTAAAGAAGCAAATTCTTTGTACCCTGTTCATGGATACCTCATCGTGTTGGTGCCTTCATGGCAGGCAACCAACGACTCTCTATCTGTGGATGAAACACCCTTCTCTCACGTTTTTCTCTTTAAACATTTTCATTATGACTTGACATTCTGAGCATTGTGACAGACCTCATACAGACACTGGTTCTCTCAGTCAGCTTGCCAGCTTCTTCCCACCACCCCATCTCCATACACCAACCTCGCTGTCACAAAGACTATAGGGAAATGGCACTAACAACCTCGTGCCCAGCTGTTCATTTGCAGCTACAAGCCCAAACAACCTTTCTGTATCTTCAGCTAAATGTTACCCTTTAAATTCAGTGCTGCACATTTGTAAGCATAGGTCTTCTAGGCCAGGCCAGACTTTTCTTAAGGAAAAATTAAGGTCAACATCAGAGGAGAAACAAAGTTTCAAAGACTAACAAAAGTGTTCAGCCAATAGAAAGCCCACCTGTGTCAACTTAAGGCTCTGTATCAGTTGATGTCAGTGCTGTGACCAAATAAGAAGCAACTTAAAAGAGGCTCAAGGTTTGATGGGCTACAGTCCATCACCGTGGAAAAGGTGGGAAAGGCGTGGCTGCAGGTGGCTCTGTAAATGGTGGGATATTTGTTCATATCTCATTGGGCCAGGAAGCAGGGACAGAAATCCTGGCAGTCATCTGACCACTCTCTCCACTTTTATTCTGTCCCTCCAAATGTCCTTGGGATGGGAGCACCCAGGTTTAGGACAATCTTTTTTAGTTAACGCTTTCTGGAAACTTCCTCATAGACACTCCGGTTACATCTTCCAGGTGATTTTTCTGCCAGGTTGGTGATTAAGATCGCCATCATGACATCTCTCAAGTTCCACATTTTTCCTTATTTTTGTTGTTTGGTTGGTTGGTTGGCTGGTTTTGAGACAGGGTCTTTTTATGTAGCCCTGACTATGGGCCTTACTATGTTGATCAGGTTGTTCTCGAACTCACAGAGACCTACCTGTATCTGCCTCCCAAGTGCTGGGATTAAAGGTATGTACCACTGTGGCTAGCCACATCCCAGACTCCACCCTGACCCTTTAGCCTCTCTCTGTTGCGCGTGCAACTCTTTTCATCAGAGTCAGTTTTTTGGAATGCTTTTCTGGGTTGAAATAAGATCCCTGGCAGGACTCAGAGGATCTTTCTTTCCTATTAACCTCATAAAGTGCAAACTTCTGCTGTTGATCAGAGATCTCTTTTTAAAACTTCTTATCTGTAAGTTCACACCTAAGATGGAAATGTCAATGATTTTCTCTCTTTAGGGATCAAAGCTGAGTTTAGGCGGCAAGCTATGCCTTGTTTGCTGTAATACATTACATCAGGCATTCATATTGAAAATACACAAAAGTCGCAGAGAGGAGGAGCATAAAGAAGCCTCAGGCTTCTCTGTACCAAATTCTCAATCCAGCCTCCTGACAAACACATCAGAAGTGCTACACTATCCCACAGACCTGCCTCAGAGGTTAGCTGGGACCATCAAAGCAGAGCCCTGCGTGGCCTTTGGTTTTTGTGAGGGCTGCTGGGTTGCTAGCCTTAAAGGCTGTACCCCATGCCTATCCCCTTGGGGACAGGCTTCCAGGGTCAGCAACGGACAATTCCAAACACACGTCACCTCCAATTCATCAGCTCTCGCCCTGGACTGTAAACATTCCTACACTCTATAAAAGCAGGAGTGAAGGGGAAGAGGGCTGAGGTGAAGAAAGCACGAACTTGCCGGTGTGACAGACCCACGGGACAAAAGCTGGCCGTGGGTCCTTTCAGTACCATCCTGGGTACAAAGCAAGGTTTCCCGGGTGCTGCATATCATGCTGACCCTCTGACAACTGCTGCTTATAACCTTCCAGGGATAAGTCTGTTCCTCGGGTGGCCAGGAGTAGAAATGTTCTTGAGGGAAAAAAAAAAAAAAAAAAAAAAACCAGGACTCAACTGCTGGGAAAGGATCCGCCCCCTTGTCTTGGTTTTGTTGTTTTGTGTGGTGCTGTTTGTTATTACAACAAAGAAGTGCCACTTAATGCTGCCCTTGGTAAGGGAAAGGATGTGTCACAATGGGAAGAGACACTTCAAAAGCACAAGGCACGCATTCCACTTTACATAATCAGGCAATAACACTCAAGTAGTGTCTGAAGTATATCTTGCCAAAAGAAGAAAACGGACCCAGCAGGATGGTTTTCGATGCAAATTCATTTATACATCCACACCCTCTGATATAGAAACCTGTGGCATGATGATGTAGACTGAGGAAAGCAGAAAATCCTTTCACAGCCGGAGATGCACACGTGAGACCCTGTTCTCACATACACTCTGGGGCCTGAATACCGTTTCTTACCTATGCAGAGATGCAGACATTGGAAAGATGGTTCACAACTAGAACTTCCCATGGGTCTTCTGGCATAAAATACTGTGACAGCATGGTCTTAGAGCTTCCCAGTTTAGTTCCCTTGAAGTCAAGCGAGAACTGAGGCCATTTGTGAACACTGGAATCCGCCTAAGTGTTTCCAACATCCTTCACCTTTCATAGATGTCAGAGCACACTTGACTTAAATTGTTTTGTAATGACTAATTTTGATTCTTTTCCAAAATAGTGAATTTTCAAAACCATGACTTTTTATATCCACAATCAGTTGATCAAATATTTAGGTACTATTTAATCAAATTACATGCCTCAAGTAACCAGGGCAAATTAGCATTAGGAAGGTTGAGAGCACACACACACACACACACACACACACACACACACACACACACAGGTTGAACCCTCCAGACGTTAGAGTGGAGATGTACTAGTCACACCACATGGGTTAAGCTGGCTACTGAAGATCAACACATTGTGGAACAAAGCGTGTGTTCTACATCAGTTGTAGAAGACTGAACAATGAGAAGTTAATAACACAAAAGCTATTTAGAAAAGTTTTTGTGGTTAAAATATAATATTAAATAATAGAATATAAAACTATTATTATATTATATGTATAATGTAATTGTTTATATAAGCAAGATCTTGCTTATCTCATGCTGGCCTTAGACTTTCTAAGCATCCAAAAATGACAATGACTTTCTGATCCCTTGCTTCCACCTCCCAAGTGCTGCATAGCCCTACTCTGTTTTTGTGATGGTGGACATCTATCCCAGGGTCTTTTTGGGTGCTAGACAGGTACATTACCAATTGAGCTATATCCCTGCCCACACATTTTCTAACAGGATTTAGTACTTTCAGACTCGAAGCCAGATCACTGTAATAAAAGTCAACTTTCCATTCCCTTCCTGTCCCCAGGAAAAGTTCCTTCACACTTCTGTCCCAGGCCTCCTGTGGGGGCCGGCTCCACTCCAGTGTCGGATGCAGTGGTACTTAGCACCCATCATGAGCCTGAGCTTGTTCTTGGTTTGAGATAAGAGCTGAAAGAAGTTTACATAAAGCAGTTTCTCACAGGACTTTTCTTTAGATGGACACACTTCACACATGTGGAACAAATGATTTGATGTAACATAGTATCCATGTATGCACACACTCAGTGACTACAGTTGCAGATTAGACAATCAATGTTACCTACAGGATCCAGAGACCTTTGCAGGTTTCCAAAGATATTACAACCCATCCTACCCCTTAGGTCCCTGAGGGGTTTGAGTCATCCACACAATCCTTTCTGCTTTCCAGCAATATAAAAAGCTGACACTTGCCAGCATTTCGCACCAAAGTAAAATGACGTGGATTCCCCTAAGTAACCAGTTGCCCATCCACATCTATCAGGATGTGAAGGGACCAGAAAGTTTTCCTTCCATTCCATCCATGAATCCTTTGATGCTGGGATAAACCAGCATCAGTAGCATGACTAACCTCCTGATCGGAGGGAGACCTGAAGACCACAGCAATCAATAAATTAAAAAAAAAAAAAAAAAGTTAAGCACATGTTCATACATAGAGTGAACTTTGTGTTCTTTCTTTTTTATGATGTTAAATTGTTGCTTCCACTTGGCTCAGTACTAGAAAGAATCTACCATTCACGTGAGGCTATCCACTTGGCATATATAACCTATTTCTTCCCAGGAAACCCAGGTTGCAGAAATGTCCCAGTACCCCGCCAATGACCACGGAAAAGCCACCTGAAAACCACAAGTACCTTTGCTTACTCAGCCTATGACAGCCAATCTCCATGCTTGTATTGACTTGCCTTGGAACCTCCTGTGAGATGTAAATCTGGGTATGTGTGTGTGTGAAGCTGTTTCCAGAGACATAACCAAGAGGGAAGACCTATCCTTAATGTGGGTGACATAATCCCATAGCCTGGGGTCCAGGACTCAATAAAAAGGAGGAAGCCAGCTGAACGCCAGCACATTGCCCTCTGCCTTCTGACTACAGGTGCAGGGTGACAGCTCCTTCACATTCATGCTGGTATGTCTTTCTTAAGAACTGTAGTCCCTCAAACCATAAGCCAAAATAACCTTTGCACCCCAAAATTGCTTGTCAGGTATCTCCTTATGGCAGCATGAAAGATAACTGGCAGGCCATTTCAGTCTGCACAATGCATCTCCACTCTCCACTAACCCATGAATCCCTTCCAATCATCTGACCACACTTGGGGTCTCGGGCTCCACTTCCCCCAAAAGCAAGCTTCAAAGAGCCATATGAAGAATTGCTTCTGCTGAATAGAGGCCCTCACTGGTGACAATCCAGGAATAGCCTCATGAGTAGAAAGATCTCCATCAGGAACCTCAAGCTGCCTTATCTCAAGCTCTAGTCGAAATCAAAGAAAGCCAGAAAGAAACAGTGCTTCGAAACTGATTGCTAGAAGTTGGCTCCCCCCAAATTCCAGAAACCAATGAGGGCTAGCCCAAGCACATAGTTTGTAAAGACAATTTCAGTTTCTAACTGTGTCATTTCCCGTCACACATGCTCACTGAGGGCAGACAGCAAGCGTGCCTGCTTCAGACGCCACTCACCAATGCAGGCATGGACCCTCACGGACAGCTGGGTCCTCAGAATAATGCTGTTCTTCTTGCCCCGCCTGAGAAAGACAGGAAACAAAACAGAGGTGTTAGCAGGCACCCAACGACCAGTCTGTCAACACGCCCACCAAAAAGAGAAGCCCAGTGAGTAGGGACCTAGTCTAAACAGAAATATATCCTGAAATAACACACCACAAGGCTTCAAGGAAACAAAAATGGAAACCTTTGCCTTTGTGGGTTGGTGTGTGTGTTTTATCACCAAGCCCACCAACTCTGAGCTTTCCCAGAATCTATGTATCTTGCTTGACTATTCGGGAAGATTTTTAAATCTGAGTCTGTGAAGTGAAATCTGAGTCTGTGAAGCTCATTCCCATGGCTATTTTAAATTCTTTTTTTTTT